>NC_138236.1:16474110-16834110 GCF_964197995.2 Scardinius erythrophthalmus
CCCCCTCATGGCGCCGGACCTAGAATAAGAACACTGTCTGCACATCCCGAAAAACACATGATCCCTCCTTTTTTCCACCCAGTTTCCAATTGCACGTTGTTCTAATAATGGCTGTTATCCAGCATGGATTCTCATTAATCCTTGCTGGTTAGCGCATAGCTGACAGACTGTCACCAATGTTTGTATGTCTTCTCAATCACACACATACACACACACTGATGGGATCAATAATACCACCTTGTTGGCTCTCAGGAAACAAAGCCATTTGTCTGACAGCTCTGCCAAACCTAAGGGTTTTGGTAAGCACCCTTTATCAACACACACACACCATAAATACTTTCACGCTGTCTCTCCCTTCTTTCCAAAAAAACAAACAAAGAATGAGTCATTTCCATAGACGTGTGATACTCACATGAACAATAGTGGAGAACTCTTGCACTAAACCATCCAATTCCAGCAGGTCCTAAACAAAGATACCACAACAATCACACACAGTGAATGTTTTTGTATTCAAATATATTTGTGTGTTTGTAAGTGTTTGTTTGGGTTACCTCAGCTAAAGTGTCCCAGGACTCAGCGGCGTTCTGTTCTGAAGCGATTTCAGGCAGGAGTAGCTGTGCTTGAGTGACAGAGGAACCGGGGACACCTGTTTCACCATAACCTAACCCATCACATGAAAGTGAAAATACTTTAAAAAAACACACACACGCATCTTGATTAACTTCATAAAACACAGACACACCAAGAAACACATACTGTGCAATTTATCCGAGTCAGTGGCGTTAGTTTCGTGAAAGTCTGTGCCGATAGTTTCGTGAAAGGAAGGCCTATTGACAGAATCCGAATGCATCTGTAGGAACTCTTGAATGGCAGTGGAGGCTCGATCTCTGATTGGCTGAACAAGTGTCTCCAGAGCTTCGGCATCAGCGCTGCGGACCCGCCCACACAATTTCTCCATCTCCCGCAGGTTAGATCGCAACTGCTACAAAGACAAAAAAGAAAGTCTGTGTGATAAGTGGATCCATGATTTTATTCAAAACCTCTATATAGCATGTTCCTTCTACACAACATTGACTTGTTCATTTGAGCAGCAAAAATGTGGTAAATAATACGAAATATATAACACTCTAAATGATTATGTCACATTTCAACACTGTAAAGAAAGACCCTCATCCGACACAGTACTGTCGAAGATCTGAAACCCAAAACTGCTCACACTTTTTTTCACTGCATGCAAGTACAACCAAACACATTTATCCAGATACATTCTCATTCACTTTAAGTTTAAATATGCCAACTTTATCACTTTAAGTTTTCAGTCAAAGCTTAAACATGTTTGTGTGAGTGTGCAAAAGTTGTTAAAATCAAAAATATTAACATTTATAACAAACACAGGGTTCCCACACATATTGACCGATTAATTTCCATTGCTTTCCCATGCCCTTTACAGTTGTTCATGATTGATTACTAGATTTATTTTAAATAATTATAATTTTTCTTGTCAGAGCAGTCTCAAAAAGCCTCTAAACAGACACTGATTTTACACTCCCAAACAGCAAAATTCAATCAATGGAATATAATTCAGCAGGGAGAAAAACATTAAGAGGTTAATACTGTATTTCTACATGGAGGTGAAAGGGTTTTGTTCAAGTTTATTCAAGTTTTCTATAAGGATGAGAACTCTGTAATGATTTATTTTCTCATTAATTCCAAACCAGATCTTGACAAAAACCAGAAGTTATAAATAAAAAAAAATAAACTGGTGCTTTGACAGGTCCTGTCAGCTCACGTCTGGAAGCAAACATCAAGCAGGGATTACAGATCAATTCATACGTATTGAACACAGAGGTCAAAGTTAACAGCCGGCCAATCAAAGTGTTCCGCTCGACTGCACTCATTTCACACTCTGAATAATCATCCTCAGGAACATCCGTCTTAATTGATTCACACACAGAGAGTGCTAAACATTACTAACATTTGCAGCTGTGAAAAAAAGTTGCTGCCTTAAATTGAAGTACAATCGACTTGGATGTTTAAGTCATTCCAACTTAAATAACATTAAACTGATTTTAAAAAATGAGTTGAATCTTGTATAACTCATAAAAAGATGCTGAAAATTGCTTAACTTAATTTGATGAGTTAAAGCAATGTAAAGACATATGTTGTCATAACTTATTGATCATGTAGTTTTTTTTACAGTGTACCAAGGATCTCAAAGACAGCCAAAATAAATCTTCATCTGGGTCAACACACTCTACTCTACCTCTCAATCCACCTTCTATAGTTGTGTGATGAGAGCAATCTTACGGGTTTTTGCTCTCTTTCTCTCTCTCTTTCTGTCCCATGGGAGCTACTTTAACAATGTCTGTCTTGTTTCCTTCTATTGTCAGTCGTCCACATCGCGCTGACACAGAAACACTTGCAGGCTCTCACACACTCTCTGCAGTGGTGGACACAGGAAAGCTCTCTGGCATCTCTGGGGGGACCAGACCTGGGTGCTAAGGTCAAACACACACACTCACGGCACACAACACACTCCAAGGACTGCCCCGGGAGAGACGCGGACAGACTCTGAGAGACATTAACACACAGGTTGCATGCTTGTCTGGCCATTAGGAAGAGAAAAGACATCATACGTACACCATACCGTACACCAGAGACCTGAGTCAAACATTACTTAATATATCTAGACACACTCACAGCTGTATCAGAACAGGATGACAGCATGATATGAGATCTTTTTATTATGCTCAGATACATTTGTGGATGCACAGATTACTTTGCTTTCTTTTAATCTTTAGTTTAGCCTGGATCAAACCTGACCAACATGATGACTTAAAAAAGCCAATTTATTCATAGCACACGTTTCTCACACAAATCTTCAGAAAACTTGGAATACAGCGCATGAGAAGTTTGAAAACCACTGTAGCTCAGACATCTTGCCTAACATCTCCTTTTGAATTCCATTGAAGAATGTCATACAAGGTGAATTAAAGATAACAGAATTTTCATTTGGGCTGAACTGTGCCCATATGACGTGAAGATTTATTATACAATTTAACCATAGCAACAGCCTGTTGCATCACTAAGAATGTTTTGTCCAAGCAACATTCCACAGTGCCTTGTGGCACATGGGAATGTTTTCAAACCAGTGCACTACCCTGAGAACATCAACAAAACCAACAATGAAATGGAAAGATATTTTCTGTGAACTGAAACAACACATATGAATAAACACAATCTGCAGCCAAGTTCATCCATGCTGTTAATGGTATTTCTCCCACACTTTGCGACCATGACTTTAACATAATTTTATATCATTTTACATAATATATATATATGAAGAATATATCATTTTATAGAGCCTGTACTCCCAAGAATAATTACTAGCCAGAGAGATACTCAAAATGAGCATATACAACTTTTCAAAAGTTTTAAAATGTTTTTGAAAGAATTATCTTATGCTCACACAGGCTGCATTAATTTGATCAAAAATACAAAAACTGTAACACTGTTTTTTATTCAGTAATAATAACAGTAATACTGTTTTCTAATTTTAATATATTTTCAAATGTCATTTATTCCTGTGATGGCAAATCTAAATTTTGAGCCTCATTACTCCAGTCTTCAGTGTCACATGATCCTTTAGAAATCACTCTAATTAGCCGATTTGCTGCTCAAGAAACATTGTTACAATTATACATTATAACATTATAATTAGAAATGTTTTACTGACACTTTTAATTAATTGAATGTGTCCTTCCTGAATAAAAGTTTTAATTTATTTTTTCTTCAAACTTTTGAACAATATTGTAACTTTCACAGTGTATATTATAGAACTATAGATTCTAATTTTTTTTTTTTAAAAACGTCAGGATTTTATTAATTGTCATGATTTCTGGAAATCTGGATATTCTCTGAAATATTCTGGCTTTCAACACCAAAACACTGCTGTAGTTATCACCGCCTGTTTTTCATTTATGTTACACTTTTGTTATACCTGGACAGTGCGGCTGGAGTTGATGTGCTCTTGGTGCAGTTTGTCCCATTGTCTGCTTTTCTGAAACTGCAACAAGGAAGCATAATTAATTCATTTTCACAGCTTTAACTATTTATGGACATTTAATAAAGTCTCTTCATGATCACAGCCTGGTATTTCACAATAATCTAGGTTTCCATGGCTATGCAAGACCCTGTTATCCTATTATATGTTGCTCAAGCAGACTGACTGGGAGAGATTTCAGATACACCATGAGATCTTCAGCACTCGACTCCCTATGGTGACCGCACACACAGACACATGGCTCTCTCTGTTGACCATATGCTGGGATTTGCTGACGCTGTTCATGTGTGAGTGTTTGTACCTTTTCTATGTTGTGTTGGTGCTTGTGCAGTCTCTCCAGGTCAGTGGGGATGGCCACTTTAATGAATTTCAGAATGGGGGGCTCCAGGCGCCGGAGTGGAAGCTTACCAGCTTCCTCCACCATCATGACTGTCTCTTATGACCTCTCTTAAAAGGTCACGGGCTTAACACATCCATTCATACTCAGTCTTGCTCTAAAAGAGAGTCATATATTATGTCAAATATATCAAATTGAATTTTATTACATTTTAAACATTTCATTAAACATTATGGTACTTTACAATAAGGTCCCATTAGTTGGAATTTGTTAATGCATTAACTAACAATGAGAAATGCATTTGTTTACAGTATTTATTCATCTTTGCAACTGTTCATTGTTAGTTCATGTTAACCCAGGTCTATTAAATAATATTAACAGATATAACTTTTGATTTTAATAATGTAATAGTAAATCTTAAATTAACTTAGATTAATTAATGCTTCAGAAGTAATTTTCATCATTAGTTCATGTTAACTAATGTAGTAGAACTGGAACCTTATTGTAAAGTGTTAGCAATATTATTAATAAAATATATTATTGAAGATAATACAGGATGAAATATAAATATTAAGGGATTGTTCTAAAAAGTTTTTCTCTATGAGAAAGTAGAATAAAAGTGCTGGGACGTTATCATCGTATAGTTGTAGTATCAGTTGTTGGTACTTTGATATAGGCGATACCACTGATGTTTGGTTTGTCCAAAAATATGTCCAAAAACACGGTATTACTATTACCATGTTATATGAGCAGAAAACATGGTAAAAGTAACACCACACAACATTTGATACTAAACTGCAACTGTCACATGTAAACATTGTCAGCTGTCAAAAAGACCACGTTTAGCGAGATCAGTCTGTTACTATCAATGTTAGCTGACAAAACGTTCATTTTCTCATATTTAACATTTTACCTTTAATAATCAATAATAATAAAATCCCTAGGGCAAACATATGTGTGTAAGTTCAGCTAGCTTGCTACACTCCCTCAACAGACTTCATTTTTAGCTCTGTGATAGTAAACCACATGAAACTGCCGTCTACAGTTTCAACAATAACTCTTTCCTTACCTGTCGAGAAAACGGTAAACAGCGATTTATCGGTGATTTCAGTCGCTGTCATCAACTTTGTTTTTGTAAACAGTGGTTTCGCTTTGTGCTGTGTGCAACGACAAAATGTGTCCGACTATGCGGAACTAATAATGTTTTAAAAGAGTAAACGTGCTGGAAAATTAGATGTTTACTACCATCCACTTTACGAACAAGCAATGTTTAGTTACTAAAAATGCTGATTGTTTCTTATTAAATAGCAAAAATCAATACATTTGGACTTTTAAATATGAAGCTTAAACTTTGGATTTCAGGTCTAATTTTATTATAGGCCTATATAAAATCACTGTGCATACGTCCAGCAATGTTAACTTTAAATTAGCATTTCTCTTTTTTAGAGATAACACTAACGTTGTATAATGTTAGTTGGTTTGAATTGTAGAAATATATTTGAGGTAAAAATATGAGATCATTGTAAAAAAAATATAAACTTCTCACCCAGTGTTGTGTGTGGAGTTCTAACATAGCCTACTGTCCTTCTGCTGCCCCCCAAAAATCTTCCTACAAATCAATATGTTCAATGAGTTGTGTAAAAACGCACAGTAGGCTACATAACTGTTGCCATATGCCAGGGAAGTCTTAAACAAATGTTTGTCCAGAGGTTTGAAATGAGGAGGTTATCAGAACATGATTAGATAATGATTATAGAATTGAATCACCGAGTCACAGGACTTTGCAAATACAATTCCAGGCCTTTTAAGCATAGTGTATACATCTTCTGTGTATGCAAATATATTAGGACCTTATAATTAAGGTTCAGACACACAAGGCACACACCTGCTCTTCCCTCAGCGCCCCAATGATCAGTGTTTCCGGCTTTAGGGAACACCAACGGATTAGCCACATGTGAGCACTGAGATCCAACCAAAGCCCACTGTGTGCTCCCTCCCTCCCTTCCATTCTCTCTCTCCTATTCTCTCTCTCTGGGTATCTTTATTTCGGTATCTCCCAAAGGCTTTTTTGAAAAGCTCTGGCTCTATGGGTTTATTTTCCAGCCACACACATAGTACACAAAAAAGAATGACATATAAAGAGATGTAACCACCATTTCTGTTTATAAAGAACCTATAGCCTAAAGAAATCACCCACACAAACAGTCAACCAGCGTGAAAAGCCACAGTGCAGAGAAGTTTCATAAGCCTCTTTTACAGGTAAACCACCATATCTACATGACTGATAATCACTCCTCTGCTCTCCAATTGACTGATTACTCTCATAATAATAAAAAAAGTGTTTAGTATTTTTATTATTATTAGGCTATTGTTTTCTTAATGTATTTTGTATAACCTACATATAATAGAAATATGTATTTATTATTTATACATTATTATTTTGCGTGTGTGTGTGTGTGTGTGTGCGTGTGCGTGTGTGTGTGTGTGTGTGTGTGTGTGTGTGTGTGTGTGTGTACAGTGTATACCATTAAAAATGGTGGGGTCAATAAGATTTGTTTAAAGAATGTGTTAAATTGATCAAAAGTGACAGTAAGTGCATTTATAATGTTACAAAAGATTTATATTGAAAAAAAAAAAGCTGTTCTTTTTAACTTTCTGTTCATCAAAGAATCCTGAAAAAAAAATATCATGGATAGATCAGCATATTAGAATAATTTCTGAAGGATCATGTGACCCTGAAGACTGGAGTAATGATGCTAAAAAAAATGCTTTGCCATCACAGCAATGAATTACATTTTAAAATATATTAAAATAGAAAAGAGTTAATGCAGATAAATGCAGCTTTGGTGTGCGTTAGACACTTTATTAAAACATTTTTTTTACCAAAAATATTACCAACCCCAAACTTTTAAACAGTATGGGTGTGTGTCTATACACAGTATAATGCTTACACAAATGTGTGATCTTAAATATATCGATAAAACTTTGATTGAGCAAAGACATAGAGAAAAGAGAGCGTGAGATACATAAAGGCAGAGAGAAGGAGTGGGAGGATGGAAAAAAACTGAAATTGCTTGTGGTGGAATCTGAAAGGGCTTTTGAGGTGGAGAATCTGAACCCAATAACCTGGCATGTCTGCAGTGTGTTCAGCGAATCAGTCTTAACTTTTGACAAGAAGCAGCACTCTCCATCTATCCAGAATGTCCCTCCCCTACCAGGCCGAGGGGGAGTCCCGCTGTAGCAGGGTAATACCATGTGTCTGTGAAGGAACCAATCTTCATCATATCACCATCATCTTCACTTGAACCCTAAAACTCAAAAGGCCAGACCACATAATTTCAGATGAGATTAGAATCTGGAATACCCCTCACAGATTAAACAGGGCAGTGCAGCCTACACTTAAACTTCATGCCAAAACAAAATCTATTAGAACTAAATGTTTACATTTTCTGAAGAAAATGCGATTGGTGTTTGCCTGTGCCACGTACAGTGCTGAGGTGTTTGCCATGCATTCTGAGTGTTTTCATAGCTATATGGTTGCTGTGTTGTTCTTGGTACCTGTGATCTGCAACTTTTAGATATGGCTCAGGTTTCTCTTTCAACACAATTCTATTTGATCTTTTGCCCACTTTTTCATCTACTAGAAAGTCTTTCATGTTGACCAGCAATTTTATGCAATGTCATAACTGGTTTTATAGAGTGTGAATTCAACATTACAGGTCAATATTAAGATTAGAATTAAAGGTAGAGTTAGAGCTTTTGTCAAGAGTTTGATTATCTTGTTCAATTTAAGACCATTCGAATATGTTATCTCCATCAAGCGGTTTTAATAAATATATAAAATAGTTTTTTAATGTAAGATTTGTCAGGTAATCTTGTATTTAATAAACCTTTATTTTATTTCTTTATTTTTCATTTCATATTAGAATCAAGCAGCATCAATAAATAACCTGACAAATCTTTTTTTTAATAAACTTTTATTTTTGAAAATTTTCATGTTCTATAGAATGATCTGAACTAATGCAAATGTGCTCTTTGGCATTAGAGATGATTTGCATGTGTGTGTGAGCCCCGGTCCCGCTCTTCCGCTAAAGCTTTGTTTCCAGTCTCCACAGTGTGAGTCCAGCCCTGCTGATCCCCTCAACACCCTCCCTAACAGCCAATCAATATATCATGAGCCACACAAACACGCCACACCATACTTACAGGGAAATGAGGAGTATGTGTGTGTGTGTGTGTGTGTGCCCCTCCCCTGCAGCTCTAATACAGGGTTTTAATGAAGACTCCAGGGGGGTCGGCTACCTGTCACTCTGAATCGATCTGCCCTCCTCCAGACTGACAGCTTCACCAACCTACCATCCACCTGTCTTAAGTGTGTGTGTGCCAACGTGAGAGTGTTTATAACATCCTCTGAAAGCTTGATATATATATATGTATATAAAAAATATACGTACGCACACATATACATATATATGTGCTATAGATTTCACAAATAATTCTACATAATTAATATGTATTATATATTTATTAAATATATATTATAGTTATAATCAATATCCTCCGATTACATATGTCCTCTGTGTGTGTGTGTGTGTGTGGTCAAGCCTTTTCTTACTATCTCTTAGTTAATGTCAAAACAATAAATAGTGTGTGTGTGTGTGTGTGTGTGTGTGTGGGTAAGTTTATGTGCATGTATGCCCATGCATGCTCAGCTTTGCTTTCGACAATCGAAGACAAATTAGAAGGGTGATGGAGGAAGACAGAGAAAGAGCAGCCGTGTCAGTGTGCATGTGTGCGAGTGCGCCTCTGCACCGAAATGTCACAACATGGATCGATGGGGCTTAACGAGGACGGGCCTGATGTGGTCAGAATCCCCCAAAATGATCTGAATCCATCCCCGAGCTCAATCTCATAACTGAAGCTCAATGCAGTGGGGACCTTGACCAGAATACCCCCTCCCCATAAACATATTAGGGTACTTGATGGTATTAGACAGTAAGGACACCTGGCACATCAACGCTTTCTGAACTTTACAAAGGGGGAGTCCCTCGGCCTCATCCTGAGTCGCAGCAACAAACACAAGCTTCAAGAGAAAAACACTTCTGACGCTTATACACTGAGGTGAACAGAAAAACGACACTTCCACTCAAATAATCAGAAGGTTTTTTTATGATTTCAAAGTGCTGAACAGAGCCTCCAGTGAACCAAAGAGAAAAAAAAACTAAACAAACCAAAAGAGACATTGAAAAACATGTTTTTTTTTGTTGTTTTTTCATGTTTCTTCTCCAAAAAACAATGCACAACTTGTACCACAAGATTTGAAAAAGCTATCAGATAAAAACACTTCAAAATATTAGTTTTGTATTGTGTATATATATATTTATATATTTATATAATTTGTACTTTCTCATCTGTTCAAACTGCTGCCATATGATAAAGTAAGCGAGAACGCCCAGTCAGTACGTGTGTTCAAGCCCTTGTTGAGCCGGCAGTCTTTGCAAAATAAATACAAGCACAGGCGAGAAGGAGAAAACCATGCATATAATCCGTTTTTACTTTTTTTTGTACATATAAAAGACATTTTTGCAACAATGTCCTCCATATTAATAAATGGCGAAGACAGTATAAACATACAAAAATGAGCATGAATGCGGAATGTTTCATTCCTTCCATCCTCTCTCTGCACCTGCATCTCACCGGCCTTCTCTTATCCTCCTCCTCTTCCTGTTTTTATAAGTGCTCAAAGGCCAATTCTATTCTTTTTAGTCTGTTATCCTAATGCTAAAATCCCTTGGTTTTTTCTTCTTCTTCTTCTTCATAATAATAATAATAATAATAATAAAAACTAAAGTAATTTCAAGTCTGTGGAACTTCGTCATTAAAAAGTTAGTGCGCAGACTGGGCTAAATCATCTCAATTGAAACCGTTACCTTACAAGGCGAGTCTTAGTATTAAAATAATTTAGAGTTTGAAATAGGACTGGAACAAACACACACACTCCCTCGTTCTCTCCTCTCTTTCTCGTCGTTTACAATAGCACTTAGTAAATTGCACTTGTTTGCAGGTTTTGGGGGTGCGATCAACTGTGATTCTGGACATTAATGCACTCTGTCGTTCTGTCTTTTTGGCGAAAGCCTCCCTCAGAGACACTCCTACATGTTTTCACACACACATCCACTTCGTTTCTGCCAACGACAGTTGATATGTCATAATCTGGCATCTGAAGCTGGCGTTTTGGATCCGTGCGTATGTGTGAAAGGACAGTTCGCGTGCTCTTGTGTGTCTGTGAGTGTATGTTTGTGATGAACACAACTGCTGTCATAGAGGTGGATTGTGGTGGAACTTTTGGACCGCCTGCAAAGGAGCCGTAAAGTGTGCGTCCTCACACGCACGCACACACTTACACACATTCTCACATCGTAATACTTCTCCTGACGTGGCACACTGAGCTATGGGCATCGCTCTCATTCCCAGTGCGTGTTATGTCAGATAAGCTCAAACCCTGCCTCGTATCTACACTATCAGGCGCAGAGCAGAGATTAAAAGCGCTTATATGATTGGTTTCTCCTCAGACACGTTTGCTTCCTGTGAGGATTTGGGGACTCTTGGGAAATCGAGTTCAGTATCACTGTTAGCTACTGGCTCTGTCCCTTCCCAGGGTGAGTTTATAGCCGCTGTGGGCGTGTCTGAGTGAGCTTGTGGGCGTGTCAGTGGTCTGCAAAAGTGGGCGTGGATATCAATAGGGCAAGGTGTCCAGAAACCTATCGATGAGTGGCGGGGGTGAGACCAGGTCCTCAAGCTTCAGGTAGAAGATCCTCTGTAAGCCTTGCGTACGCTGAGATCGAAGCTCCGCCCTCAAGCCCAGAACAGCTCCCACTGGGGGTGTGGCCTTGCCAGTTGAAGCCGCACCTCCTGCGCAAACCGAGCTCAGGTGATCTCGCAGGCAGCAGATTAGTTTGGATTGCAGTTCCTCCACTTTTTTGGGCTCCTTCAGACCAGGACATTGTTCTAAAATGAGAGGAAAGAGCGAGAAAGAGGTTGAGTACTTTAAAAAAGTTTAAAATGTCACTACATCTGCACTACTGGGAGAAAAGAAACATCCCATAAAGACACACAACTAATTTTTTTCACTTTGTATTACAGTAGCAATATCTGTCGTTGGTTTAGGAATTTAGAACCATTTTTTTATTCAGATCTCGTCCCATTTTTGAAAA
Source organism: Scardinius erythrophthalmus (assembly GCF_964197995.2). Lineage (NCBI taxonomy): Eukaryota > Metazoa > Chordata > Actinopteri > Cypriniformes > Leuciscidae > Scardinius > Scardinius erythrophthalmus. Next base: position 16,485,725 of record NC_138236.1, read on the forward strand.
AGTACTGAATCTTATCTGAATTTAGATCACTGATGCTGATGAATCACTAAACATATTGAGTGCCTAGTGCAGTTCATATCATGAACAAATGACATACTCTCTCTCTCTATATAATTCCATATTACATTCAATTAAATCTATATTAAATATGAATAACTATTTTTTTCTTATGATTCTCATCCCTAATCAGCAGTCTAGGGTGACTCTCTATCACACTTCAAACAACTCTGAGTACAGAGGAAGTGCAAAGGGTGCTGGCTTGCTTTGGATATATCTATGCGTGTGTGTATGTGTGTTCCAAATCTATGTCTAGAGCTGCTCCCATTGTCACTGCATTCAGCTTACGTGCTCTCTCACTCTCGCTGTTTTTTTCCCTTGCTTTCACTGTCTCTCCCTCTTTCCTGGGGGATGATCGATGGCACTCTTTCACCACAGACACTTTTAGAGGGTCGATAGACTGAGTGGAGGAGTGGAGAGAGAGAGAGAGAAAGGTAGGGACTACAGCTCTGCTGAGTAGCACTCAATTCCTCTACAGAGTTAAGTGCTGCTCCATAGGGGCTAACACACACACACACACACACACATTCCTCTGTAGATTGTGGCAGAGAAAAGGGTGGTGAAGATTGGACGCTGGGTGGGTGACTAAGTAAATTGATAAACATATATACACATATAAATCTTTTTAATTTCGTTTCGTTTTCTTGCGGTCTTTAATGTCAACATGAGAGCAAAATGGTTTCTATTTACTTTCTTGTTTTTATTGTAAATTATTCAAAAAAACTTTTATTTTTTACTTTAATCAAAGTGTATTATCTTGCATTTCCTCTGAAACGAGTCTGCTTTTCCATTAGCGTCACTTTTTTCCTCATTAAATACGCAGATTCAATGTTGCATTACAGAAGTAATAGAATGCGATAATGTATAATTGATTATCTTTTTTAGATTTCACATTGTTTAAATGTTTTACGTACATTAGCATGTTTCCATTCAAGCTGTGAATTTACTTTATGTGAGAAATCTGATATATCAGCATTATATTTTCTTCTCTGAGCGAATTATTCATTCACATGACTTGAATTTGAATATTGCAATATAAAAAGCAGTGTTTCTATCCCGTGTACTATTTTCTTCTCTAAGAGAATTATTCAGTCATGACTAGCTGAATTTCATGAGCAAAAAAAAGAGTGAATTAAGCAATGTTTCTATCCCATGCAATATTTCCTTATTGGCTTTTTTGAAACACATCTATGAATTTATTTCATAAATGTGTTTCCATCATAATAATAGTAAATTTAAAAAATGCATCCACTTCAAGTAAGCGTTAAAGTTGATGGTAACACTTTATTTTAAGGTGACGTAGTTACAAGTTACTACATATATTAATAACAGTAAATGATGCATAGTTACAAGTAACTAACCCCAAACCAAACCCAAAACCTAACTGTAACTCTATAGTAAGTAAATCTAGTTAATATTACTTAGTACTTAAGTACAACGTGACTATGTCACCTTAAAAACGTCTTTTTATGAACATTTTTTAATTTGATTTGATCTTTGTGTTTCCATCCAGCACTTTTTATGCAGTATTCCAATTCTTTTCATGCTTGCCAGAATGTGCCCATGTTTCTGTGTGTGGGGTGAAAGGTGTGTTGGTCTGTATATAGGTCGACCTGCTGTTTAGCCTCTGTGTTAATAATGCATGGTAAGACTCGAGCACCTGCTGGCCCAAACACACACACTGTCCTACTTTGTCAACCAATAATCAACTAACTCCACCTGTGCTCATAGAGGAGAGGCACACAAACCTCACACCATCTCTGTGTCTCTGCTGTGTGTGATTAATGGGGGATTATTTCTGCTGTCCAGGTAAACCTAATCTCTGACAGCACCTGCCCCACACCTGTGATCACTGTGACGACTGCTAGCAGCCGGACAAAAGGGGTGTGAATATACAAAAACAAGAACGACAACAGGAAAAAGGAAACGACAGGAAGTGAATGTGTGTGTGAAATGCATAGAGAGTGTGTTTCTGAGGTTGTGTGTTACCTGTGAGCAGCACTAGGGCACACAGGCAGGAGAACGCAGGCATGTCGAGGTTGAGACCCTGCAGGTGAGCGCTAAAGTCTCGGATGGAGTCCAGCCATTCTCCGAAGCCACGCAGACACTGTAGCCGGTGCAGGACCAGGCCCGTGCAAAACACGAACTTCTCGTCCGCCAGCAAAGACCTGAGCAAAAGAGAGAGAGAGAGAGAGAGAGAGAGAGAGAGAGGGGTTTAGATGAAGAACTGTTGTTATTTATACTGCTTCAAGGTGCTGTTTGAAGCCACGAGTTCAGTTGCCGCCTTTCATCTTTTAATTAATCGCCGTTCTCATTCCCTTCAGAACAGGTACCTGTTTCAATTTAGCAAACCTCTAATTCTGTACGTAGCCACACACGCTATCAGAAAGCACACACAGTCTCTGCTGCGACACACACACACACACGCTGATTATCACCTCTCTCTGATTCATGTGATGATGATCTGCGTTCCGATTGGCCGCTGAATCTGCGTTTAAGACATACTGCACGGAAACAATTACCATAGCGACAAATGAAAGCCAGTACAGGGAAGAGCACATCAAAGATAGGAATGGACCTAATTATGCCAAGCTTTCCCAATTAAAGCTTTTAAAACATTCCTGAGATTATACTCTTTATTTCTCTCTCTCCCTCCCTCTCTCTCTCTCTCTCTCTCAGCTCTGTCCTTTTTATATCTTCATGGTCTCACTGTATTCTCAGGAAGAACGTTTGTGTGTAATTGCAGCGAAACACCCAAATACTCGCTCTCCACTCATCCATCGCTCTCTTCTACTTTTTCTTCTCCTTCTCCATCCACTCATCCTCTCTCTCTTTTGGTCTGTCTTCAGCCCTTCGCTCTCAACCCTGCAATTTAGGAAGAAAAACTTCCTCTCTTTTTTCCAGTAGAGTGCTGGCTTCTGCTGCGTGAACTGTTCTTCATTAGTCTGCACGAAAACACACACTTGTATAGACGAGGAGAGGAGGAGTAATGGGAAGAGGATGAAGGGAAATACGGCGAGGAGGAATATTTGAGAGTCATCTTTTGAAACCCAGTGGGGTAAATAATCCAAATGTGTGCTTCATTAATGCAGTCTAATGGTTTTACGCCACTACACTTGAATGTACAGAACCCTCAAACAAGCTGCTGGTGATGTGATATTGGAAAGTGAGCATCACTTTGCCTTGCCTATTCATTCCAGTACGGCACTTGACGTGAGTACTATGAAGGGCTCTACGCTCTTGTATGTGGGCGTCTGGAATACCCTACATGGAGATGTACATCACGGAAAGTTACCTTGATAACAGCAGCAAAATGTATGCTTAAAGCTCTTAAAGAAACTGCATTTTTAATTAAATTATTGTTAGTTTGTTTATACATATTTATTTTTGACAACATGAGAGTAAGTAAATTATGAAAGAAATTAATTTTTTGGGTGAACTATACCTTTAAGATTGATATAGCAAATAAAATTGCCTCTTTGTGTCTTATATTCAAACTTTCAAAGTTAAAAAAAAAAAAAAATGTATTCAAAGTGACAGTAAAGATTTTTACATTGTTTATGAAAAATTATATTTCAAATAAATGCTGCTCTTTTGAACATTGTATTCGGCAAAAAATCCTGAAAAAAAGTATCATGCTTTTCACAAAAAAAAAAAAAAAACTGTTTTTAACATTGATAATGATGAGAAATGTTTGTTGAGCACCAAATCATTATATTAGAATAATTTCTGAAGGATCATGTGACACTGAAGACTGCAGTAATGATGCTGAAAATTCAGCTTTGCCATCACAGGATTACATTAGATTTTAAAATACATTGAAATGGAAAACAATACTTTTAATTTGTAAAAAATATTTCACAATATTCCTGTTTTAAATATATTTGTATCAAATAAATGCAGCATTGGTGAGCATAAAAGACTTCTTTCAAAAACTTTTTTAAATTGCAGGTAAGATAACCTGCATAGTTTAAAAAACTATCCTTGCTTTAAAATTAATCATGAGGATCCACCACCCAGGAACACATGATCATAAACAGCGAAATTACTTTCTTGGATGTATCCTTCACTAACAGGGCCCTTTAGGAAGGGTTCAAAAATGCAGTTTGCAATCAGTCTATTATCTACAGTGGCATAGAGAAAGAGGGAAAACAGGAAGTGAGCAAACACAGACCGAGTGAAAGCTCCTCATTATTACAAAACAAAATTAACAACAGCACCCTTGAGGACGGAAACGCGCACATTCCTTTTAAATTTGCGTCAGAGCAAGTCGATCTCTTTGCCATCCATTCATTCATTAGCCTCAATGCGGCCGTGTGGTGTGATATGTGCATGTGTGCATTAGTGAGCCACATCAGATTCCATTCTCTGGTGTGTGTTTTAGTGGTGTAGAGTCTATTTTCAAAACATGTGAGAACTGTGAACGTTTGTGAGCGGAAAATGTGCAAGTTCGCCCATATTGTGAAGTCGCCACACATTGTGAGCGCGTATCTTCTAAGTTTTTCGAGTGTCCATGACGTAAGCCCGGATGAATCCCCCCACTTAAATGAGTCAGAACCCAAGTCTGCAGCTCCCTACTGAGGCTGTGACGCCACCACCCACTGCCCTCCCTCCTCGCACCTGCTCCTACACCATCAGAGAGGGAGAGAGAAACACAGAAAGAGCACCAGAGATAGTTCAACAGGGAGCAGCTGAGCTGAGACAAAAAATCCACTTCCTGTTAAAGCAACATCAGAATGTCACTGAGTCACTGAGACACATCCAAACACGCACACTTCTACTTAAAGTCAAGAAACAACAGGTTACTTCTAGCCTGGATTCAAACTGTCTCGTTCAAACTTAATAATATGCAAGAGTTTGGGGAATGTAAGTAAGCATCAAACAGAGCTGTTTCTGCCACACTTAATGTCCTGGGAGGCGCAGGTGGTTAAAGGTGGTTCACCCAAAAATGAAAATTCTGTCAAAATTACTCACCCTCATGTCGTTCCAAATCCGTACGACTTTCGTTCGTCTTCGGAACACAAATGAAGATCTTTTTGATCTTCTTTCTGTCCCTCCATAGACAGCTACACAACTACCGCTAAACAGAAGTTTAACCGTACTTGCTTGATGCGCAAGAACAAGCCTCTTTGCAGAAACTTGCTGCGTAACACACGAGAATGATGCATTGCACGCCAAACAAACATGCTTGAGCTTCCGTTTACACAACTGATGTGTGAGTTGATGAATGATTATATGTGAATAAAGCCTAAATTCAAACTGTTCATCAAGCGATCGTATCTCTTCAGAAAAATTTGGACTAAACCACTCAATTCATATGGATTAGTTTTACGATCTCTTTATGAACTTTTTGAAGCGTCAAAGTGATAGTTACGTAGCTGTCTATGGAGGGACAAAAAGCTCTCAGATTTCATCAAAAAGATCTTCATTTGTGTTCCGAAGCTGAACGAAAGTCTTGCGTGTTGTAAACGACATGAGGGTGAGTAATTAATGACAGAATTTTCATTTTTGGGTGAACTAACCCTTTAGGCCAGGCTGTTAACCAATAAACTTAAATAAGTGAATTCCACAGGATCTTCCACACAGTGTCCATAGTAACCTTACAGTGCTGAATAGAGAGCAAGAACGCACACTCACGCTCACACACACATACACTCATTGTTGCATCGAAAGTCACAATGTAACTAGTAGCGACTGCAGCATATTACACAATATAAATCCTGACAGTGCCTGTGAATGAATTTTTTCACAGTCATTATGAAACTTTACACCTCGATCTAATTTCTACACCAGAAAGAAAATCCTAAGAGACTTCTACGACATCATTAATAGCAAGTCATAGAAAAGTCTGTCATAGTCTGACAGTTGCTATGAGATATTATGAGTGTAAAGTCAGAGTGTAATTGCTAACTAACGTTTCCTCCCACAGCTGTACCCATTCTGAACAGAACTGAAAATGACTAATTAGGATATTATCACAGGCTTTATTCTCTATATTATATTATACAGAGTATTTGCAAGTGGGCTGGGCAATATAGAAAATATTAATTATATATTGGTGTTAAAATGTAATATTAAGCAACACTGTGAATATTTTGATGATTCTGATGCACTATTTGGCATCTCGGATTCAACTTTAATAGCAAAAAGGCGATTTAAGTTGAGTTTGTTTCTGTGAATCAGTTCAAACTGTTTGTTTCAGAACAATGACATTAAATATAATTCGTCCTCATATTTGTTTAGTGAACAATAGTAAAGAAACTAGATTTTTTTACATTTTACATTATACATTTTGAATCTACTTGGATAAAGTCACTGAACCTCTCCCTGAAAAAAATAGCCTTTTAAGCAATATTAGTTAAATGCATAAATATTGAGATATACACAGAATATAATCAGAGTCAGAAAAATACTTGTTTTTTTTTTTTTTTGCTATATTACCCAGCTCTATTGTTATTAGATTGTGTACTTTTGAAGTCAGAGTCATACCCTGGAAGTCTACATTAGAAGTCTGTGTGATGTGAGATCTGTGTGTGTCTGCATGTACCTGTTAGCGAGGCGAAGCACAAAAAGCTCAAGGAAGGCAGAGTCAATGAGCAGGTTCTGGTCACTGTGGTGAAGCTCAGAGAATCCAGGCAGACGTTCGGCCCAACAGCGCGTCACCTCCATGGAGCCGGTTAGCACTCTGTAGAACATCTGGATCTGCTGAGACTCAGATAGACCCACTGGCTCCACCGCACTGAACTACAGGAAGAGAGAGAGAGAAATAAAAATTCCACACAAATCACAATTACTCATTTTCGGGTGATACCAATGGATGGTGAACCCTCTGATTCATTACAACCACTATGTAATGAACTCTTTGCATTTTTAACCATTTAGGGGAAGATGCTGGGTCTTACCCATCATCAGTGACCATCTTTCTCATAGTTCTAAATGACTATCCTCTTCAGTGTGGTTGTGTTTTTGTACATTTTTATAAATTCAAAATAGATGACAAAAGCGTGTCAACAATTTTTACTGTCATTTATTGCAGTACACAAAAGTTCAAATCTTTTTAACTGATTGGGAAAATAAAATGTAATAAAATCAAATTAAATACCAATCAGGAATGGTTATATTGTTGTTTGAAGTAAAAGTAAGATTTTTTGTTCTGTAACGTAATAATTCATGCAACCAATGGTTAAACAATGATTTGTGAAAAGTATTTCCCCACACTCAGGTACCTGACTGTAGTCTAGTTCTCGTGGTGTAGATTGGGAATAGGCCCGCACTAGTGCGTTCAGCAGGCTGAGGGGAGGTGATGGGGGCGAGGGCTCTGGCTGCAGGGGACTCTTTGGTTTAGACGGCAAGCGACCTCTCCTCCCCTTAAGGTTGTCTGTGCGCACCACTGTGTCAAACACACAAACAAACAAACACACAGTTTAGACAATGAACACAGATTAAACATCTAAATAATTATCATTCAAATCATATAATGCAATTCCACAACCTGCGACAATGTACTTGACACCTATACTTCATAAACATGTCTTTTTAGCAGTTTTTAACAAAACTTCTGAAGTTTCTCTCAATCCTTTTTCTAGTTCTCTCAACAATGCTTGGCTGACCAGTAGGGGGCAGTTGAAAGCTGCACGATTGCAGGTCTTGGAGGGAACTGAGTGAGCTAACGTGAGATATAATAAGAACAACGCATGTCTGTCCTAATCACCGACCGAGGTGGTTAAGATGATCTAACGTGTGATCTTTTTAAATAACATGGTATTACCATGTTATTGCTATATTACCACGGTACATGGTATTCATGCTTAAATTCTACAAGAATTAAATTTCCCCGTGAACACGTGTGCTTGTGACTGTCCTGTGTGTTGTGTTATTACCGGTTCTGAAGCTGCTGATATGCAGTGATTGTAGAGGCGAAGCACTGCCGGTAAACACCTCCATTAGTTTAATTCATGCATTCATACTAAGCAACCAAACCAGCTATGCCCTGAATTTGTATTAATCCACGCTGCTTCTTGAGCGTAGTGTGTGCATCTGCGGGTTTTAAGTCATTAAGATAAAGTGTGTCTATCTCCTCTACATCAGTCTCTAACCAGAGGTCCAGCCGAGGTCATATACACCAGGGCCTATTGTGTGATAATTGTCTTGAGTGGCTTGGCCAGACACATATTATAGGTGTGTGCGTGTGTGTGTGTGTGTTTGATACCTTCTTTCACCATGCCTACACTGAGACACTTCTGGAAGCGGCAGTACTGGCAGCGATTTCTTCTCCTTTTGTCCACAGGGCAGTTTTTACTGGCCAAACACACGTACTTTGCATTCTTCTGCACCGTCCTCTGCAGCCACCGACAATAAAAAGAGAAAAAGGAAGGAGAAGAAAACAATAAGCTAACAAGTCTAAACATTTCATTTATTTAATTTGATCCCGTTTTTGGCTAAGAATTAAAAAAGAAGCTTGCAGGTCAGATTTTAATTACAATGTGAAAAAGCTCTGGCTCCATCAGGATAATTAGATAAAAATTAATTTCCCAACATGCCTTGCCTGCAGGAGGGACAATTTTATTAGCGCAAGCCACTGACAATGAAGATCAGTGCAAAGCGTGCTGAGGCCGCTCCCGCGAGACATCCCGGGCCGCGTGATAAAATTGTTTGTGAAACTCGCGGGTCAGCTCACGGCACCTCGGGGTTTTGGCGGATCGTGCCTCTGCAATAACCCCCCCTGGAGTTGTTTTCTCCTCGGCTGGATATGCACGATTATTACTGACCTTATTAAAACAAAATAAAAATGATCTGCGAGCACTCCCGCCGCTAAAAACAGTAGAAAAGAGGAAAAAGACTGAATAAGCTTCAGGTTCAGACATCAAATGCACGTGCTACCGCTGAGCCAAAAGATTAAGCACTTGCGTGAGACCAGTAAGTTCTGCGGTAATTAATGTAATATCCAAAACAAACAAAAACAATGCTTTAACAAGGTACAACTGCAGTCAATTTAATAGTACTAAAGCGTACATCAACAATTCTGGTTTCATTGTGCAGTTATTCAATTAGCAAGGCTGCTAGTAGTTAAACTGAAGTGGGTAACATAGCCTTCATGATGGTCATCTATGAATTTCATAATCTTCTTTTTAAAACAGTTTAAAAACAGTTTAATACTAATATCTTTGTATATCAAGTGACTAGCGGCTAATGGCTAGTGGCCCACTCAAGTTTTTTGTCATGTATTTTTCAGTTTAATCTCACTTTCATTTTTGGTTTTTATTAAAAAACACTTTCAATAAAAACTATAAAGAAACCTCATAAAATACGCAGCTGTTTCCAACAGGTGTAAACGAAATCAACTAAACCACCTGCTTTTCCCAGGAAGCTGGAATTTTACCGTCAGGTGAAGCTGAAACACTCACCCACCCACCCACACGTTATCCATGTGATTTGCACGGTTTCTTATATTTCACCTAAATTGAACACAAAACCACAGCAGCATAGTAGAGTGGACTAATCTCCCAGTGGGCACGCAAATGCTCTTGTTTGCTAGGGGAGTCTATACTCAGTTACAGCTAAATTCACACTGATTCAGTAAGACTTGATTAAAATACAACCTGTGGAGCACATCATCTCGAAAACACCCTGGGCTTAGTCAGAAAAAAAGCACCCACCTCGTTGTTTCCCTCTGAACCACATGCACGAGTTATGTGAATGCAAAACCGGTTCAGACTGTGACAGATTCTGTTCTGTCACAGTCCTCAAAACAAAGGTTTTATTGCTGCAGGAGCTCGCTAGATGAATAGACATCTCATGATGTTCATAAAATGAGATAAACGGCTGTACATATGACGGCCATTAAGTGACTGAAACGTCTTCTGTGTGTGTACGTGCATGTGTATTTGTGTTTATTTATGCTCTAAACGATGTCACAGTGCAAAATTGTCACGGTTACAATAGGTTTCCGACTTTTTTTTTTTCAATGGGAAAAGGATATCTGAGGTTATTGTAACTTCCGAACACATATATCAATTTCTCCCAACAAACTAATGGGAAAAAGGCTTGAAAAACTTACACTACAGTCCTTTAAATATAAAGATTCCAAAAGAGGCTTTTCATGGCAATGCCATAGAAGAACCATTTTTTCTTAACATAAAGAGCATTTTAATAATCAGAAGAACCTAAAAAGGTGTTAAAGGTTCTTCATGGAACCATAGATTCCAATAAAGAATTAAGAGTCTATGACAAGGGAAAAACTAAAAACCTACTGTTATTGTCTAACTCCCATCATTCTCTCATGCAAGCACACAAATATACAAACGCACACACACAGAGCTGTGGTCCAGTGCACAGCAGGGTCCGTAGGGTTGGAAAAGACAAGCAGTTGAGGATTCATGACATGTAACATGTGCTAATGGCTCTGTCGTGCATTAAAACCCCTTAGGGAACCTATATCCCCCTCTCTTCGTCCTCTCCTCCCCTAATCAGAGATGATCAGACTATCTTCTCTCGCCCTCTCCTCTGGGTGTGTAATTAGACGTGCATGTATGGCTGTTCAATAGGAGAGGTGGAACTGGGTCATCATTAATTGCTTAAGTATGTGTGTCTGCGTGTATTGCTCACTTAGACTGTATTATAAAATGACTACGTCTGTGAATCGAGCACATTTTAGTGTGTTTCTTTTTCAGCACTTTAGAAATGCCATAATACCGGCACAAATGCACATCTTTGTCGAAACTGTTTTAACAAATGCAAAGCTTAAAGGAAAGTGCTGGAGATGACTTTTAATTCAGTTCCTAGCAGTTAAGAGCTGTTAAACTTTTATTCCAGTGAAGTGGGTTGAATGTGGAGGTTTTGTGAATGAACGAGCCTGTGCTGACCCTCCATTAGGTAAATATTCAGAATAAATATTCTCACTCGGAGCACGCTATGAGTCACAGAGCAAATTACAAACCAAATAAATGGTGTGAAATTAAGGGATGTGAGCGAGTGAGCAAGATAGAGAGAAAAGATTTTGCCAATCATTTGCTGTTTTTCATTGTGAAACAGTTTGTATTCAGATGTAAAGTAGAATCATAAGTGAAATGATTTAGTGGCCTGTTAATGAACAAAACTAAAGCAAGGGGAAAAATCTGAATAATTTTAGTGGATAAATGCATCCACATACCATTAGACTTTTATTTTAAGAACTAATGTACTAGAAATCAATGTGCATAAATATCACAATAAACCCTATTGTATAAAAACACATTTATGAGAATAAAAAATAAAAAAGAGAGTTAGCAGTTTGACAAAAGCTATACACTGTCAAACAAAACACCGGCTTGCATTAAAATTCACCAGCTAATATTTATATTGTGAGTTAATGAGTTGCCTGAGATAATTAAATGGAGAGTGTGTTTTGCGAGTTAGGGGTGACGAGTGTGTGAATGCATAAAAAATAAGCAAGACTTGCCAATGTGCATATGTCATTGTTTGTGGATGTCATGTGTGTGTGTGTGTGTATGTCAGTGTTGCAGTAATAGCTACAAAGCCTCAGGCTTACCAACCCCTGCTTTTATTAATTACTAAATAAAAACTAATTGTGAAACTAATTGAAAAGAGGCATAATTTATTTCAGCACCAGACCACAGGCCATTTTCAATTATTTCAGCTCTGCCACTCTCGCTCCTTCACTTTCACTGTCAGTCTTTCAGCACAGTCTCTGTATATTTTAAGTCTTCTCACGGTTTCTGTAATATTAACCTAAGCAAATTAAAAATAATACTTATCCCAAATATGTGAAATAAATGCCAAATATTCAATGTAACTGTTCAATTGAATCCCTATTGAAACTTTCTATGCTACAGACTATCCTCAGTCTCTGTGTGTGTGTGTGTGTGTGTGTGTGTGTGTGTGTGTGTGTGTGTGTGTGTGTGTGTGTGTGTGTGTGTGTGTGTGTGTGTTTCTGGCTACAGCTCCAAGCTGCTGTATTTTAAGTGCGCGCCGCTGTCACACCTCTAACTGGTCACCGAGGGAAACGACCCTCACAGACGCCGTGGCAACCGCCGCTCAGACGATTTGTGAGAGCACTCAAAGACATGCACACACACATTCACACTCAGTACACACAAGCCAACGCTTTCATGAAAAGGCTGAGCAAACCTGTCACAGTTGTGCCTCTGAAACTGAAACTAAACAATCTTTCGGATTTTGTGCTCAAATTATTTTCTGTACAGCCTCAAATGCTTCTTGTATGTCGTATAGACCGTAACCCCCAACCCCCTCTTCAAAACGAAACAACAAATACACACACATCTCACCGAAGAATCGCTATTCACATGGTGGGCTTTAACCTTGTTTCAAACGCCTGCGGAGTGCGTTACAATGGTTGGTTAACCCTGAGCCTCACACTCAGAGAATGAGGTGCGATCGGTGTAGAGCCGCGTGAGGCTCTTCAGCCAAGAGCTCCTTTCAAACCAAGAACAAAACTAATGACCACTAATGAATACACAATTAACAAACACTACCCTGGCCACACTGACACATAAGAGACACAAAAAAACGGACACACACTGTACAATAAAGAGCAAGCACGGCCCTCTTACACTCCATTTAATGACAGACACACTCAAATACACAATGAGACATGCTATTCAAATCAAGCACACACTGAGGAACACGTATCAATCAACATAAACTGCAAACACCTACTTCAGCTTCTACAATACTACAATCATATGCAACACAAAGAAAAAATGTAAATCATTATGGGAAATCCAAATGAGAGATTTCCTAACTGGCAAGTATTCCCTGTCAGTTTCAATTGACCTAAGCTTGGTCATGTCTTTCACTAGTTGAGTTTATTTATCTGTGTTTTAAAGGTATAGTTCACTCAAAAAGAGATATTTTGAAGAATTGTTTTTGTCCAAATAGTGATAGTCAGTGGGGTCTAAAGCAGTGGATCTCAACCAAGGGCCCACTAGGAACCTCAGCAAACTTCCAAAGGGGTCACAGGATAAATTATTATTAATATATGAATAGTTCAGATGCAAAAGCCTCTAAGTGCCATCTGAAATTTTCTTCTAGAATGATCATTTTTATCAAGCTCGTATATTTAAGTTCAGTAATTTCACTTAAATGACAATTCATAGGTAATTTTCATTGCCATTTAAGTGAAATTACTGAACTTAAATATACGAGCTTGATAAAAATGATCATTCTAGAAGAAAATTTCAGATGGCACTTAGAGGCTTTTGCATCTGAACTCTTCATATTAACTCTAATTTAAATTAAAATGCAGGAAAAAACTTTTTTTTACCCCTCAATAACTACCATTCTTGAAACTTTTGGAATAAAAAAATAGATCTTGGTTAATTGATTTAACTGATTAATAATCTCAGTTTCAGTTAATAAAAAAAGTGTGAAAGCAAGCTTTTTTGTCATAATTACAGCAGAAATACAGAAAATATCTTAGAACCACTGGTCTAAAACAACATCTGACTCTACTCAATTTCATTGTATGAACAATTTTTTTCAAAATATGAAAAAAGATATGTTCCAAGAAAACATATTTTGTGTTCCAAGAAAAAAAAAGGGGAGTTTTACAGGTTTTCAACAGCCTGAGGGTGCTACTATACCTATATAACTATACCTTTAAAGGCCCGAGTACACGTGAGTCACTTATTTTGCAGTGGAATCCTCCTATTTGCATTAAACATAACTTGTTGTATGATTCTTTCAGTGAAAGTGTGTGTCAATAAGGATTATTATGCATTTGCAAATGGCATACTCGTGTAAATAGTAGTGACAATGATGGAACTTTGGGTGCGTCTGAATCTGATCTGGGTGAGGGTTATAAGAAAATGAAAGACCTCTGTCCAGCAGAGATGCTGAATTCTTACCTTAAAAAAGCCTTTGCAGCCCTCACAGGTGCGCACACCATAATGCTGACAGGCTGCGTTGTCTCCGCACACCGCACAGGTACCCTCTCCGGAGCTGCTGCGATTGGGCGGCGATGGCAAACTCTCTCCCAGAAGTTGCGGGCACGGGCCCATGCCCAAAGAGCGGAACGCCAGGCCTCCCGGCTTACCCATGTTCAGCGGGTACATGTGCGAGTGCGAGTGCGTATGGGAGTGCACGTGTGAGTGTGTGTGTGTGTCCAGGCTGGGTGGCACATGTGAAGACGAAGAGGAGGACGACGGAGAGCGTTCAGGGCGCAGCGGAAGGCCGATGGAGGTGTCGTAGCCGCTGGTGGATGGTGGGGCCGTCTGCTCGTAGAAATGAGGGAAGCGAGGGCTCTTCAATGGGCCTTCAATCAAGCAGGGCTGGGGCACAGGGGGAAGACTGTGTTCATCCCACAAGAAAGAGCTGCTGGGTGGCCCGGGGTGAAGCGGCGTGGGGGGCGTTGAAGGGGGCGACTGCTTAAAGTACATGGAGCTTCCAGCTATTGCTTCGTCGGATGCTGACATGGGTGGGTAAGGCTCCACCTCCTTCTTGATGATAGGGCGTTGAGGAGGGAGTTGATACAGACAGGAGGGTTTCGGCTCGAAGCCACCCTCCACAAACACATTAAAACTGGGCAGGGACGTAGTGGCGGCGGCCGCCGAGATCTCCCCCCCACCGAGCTCACACTTCGCGTAGTCTGTCGCCATGAGGTCAGCGCTGTAGTCACCATGGTAACCAAAGGACTGGGCGGAGTAGCTGGACCCATGAGGTGCAGGGCCGTACTGGGCCTGAACGCAGGGCATGTCTATACAGACGGGGAGAGAGAAACGAGAAACAGACTTAATGTCTATCATATTGCCTTTTGGATTCATTTTGTCTTCAGGTGTGCAGAGGATGTGATGTCAAACATGGCATTTTGAGTACTATTCTGTTAGTACCAAGTTAGTAGATAAACCATTCCTGGAAACATGGGTTAGGCTGTGAGCTGGTGGGCACACATGCAAAAATAAATAAATAAATACACGCCTCATTCATGGCCTGGATTCTCACTTGTTACAAAAAGCAGAATAATTTTTATTTTTTTATACTTTATTTACTTATTTACTTACACTTATGTTGTATGGTTTTCTCAGTGGAGCCCAAAGTTATTACAAGTCCATACTATTTTTTGTTTTTCTACATGCAATGAAAGTTACTGAGGCTGACATTACATCTCCACTGAAGAAATTCATGCGGGTTTGTAACATAAGGGTGAGTAAATGATTACAGAATAAACTATTTCATTAATAATGATCCCAATTATTAAAATATTTCGTTAATCTCAGCAGTTTTTTTCTGGATTTGAATGTCATGCCACTCTTGTGAGCAAACACAGTCCAACCCAAGGAGCACACATATTACCTCACAAATCATTCTTTGATTATCCATCAACAGTCTTTATATTTCCTCCACTTGGGATAATAATAAATGCATTTATGTGAACATAAAAAAACTGCACAAAACAATATGCACGTCGTGGTCAGACAGAAAAAGAGGAGTTTAGTCACTTGCTTTCAAAAAAATAACAGCTACAAGTTTTAACCAAACGCTTTTAGATAAATATTAATCGTTTATTAAATAAATGTGCACCAAGCACCTGTTGAAATAAAATGATCTTATTAAAACCCACGAGGAACTCCCTTGTTTCTGTTAATTAGTAGGCTGTATCCAGAGCCAGCTTTGCGCTCCAGGAAAACCATATTGCCAGCGCGCGCTCTCAAAGTTATATAACCTACAACTGTGCGCCTTGACACAGCTGTTTAAGTGCGTCTGTGCAGAGTTACCTGAGTCCGTGAGGAGATGTGTGTGCGTGTCCTTTGTTTGCTTATTTTCCCTAGGTGGGAAGTGTAAACAGACACGACGTCGGATTGACGCTGTCGTGTAGTGACTCCGTAATCCTTGTGCCTCCAACACGTCATGTGTGTTTAGTAAAATCAGGAGGCTTATCAATTATGAACGCCTCTTTACCTGTGATGACTCGGACCGGTGTGCGCGCGTTCCATTGCCTACGTAGGCCAATACACAAACGCACAGCATAGCCTACAGCATCATGGATAACAGTGAGTTTAATGTCAGTAGACATTTCTGTCACACCACTGGATTCAAATGATACTGCATTGCACATCAACAGACAGAGCTTACCTACAATCTTTTTCTTTTCTTTTTTAACTTTCCTTTGAGAATTGATTGCCTACGTTTTGTTTACTTTTATGCTATTCAAATTAACAGTGAACTTCATTGTTATCCTGCATGGGCCTATTAATTTTAGTAATAATAACTTATGTTGCTATATTATTTTTATCCATGTATGCTTCAATTTTAAATTCGTATGAACCTGCTGTTCTTTGTAGCCTATTCAATTTGGATATCAATAGAAAGTAGGCTAACCGTTTGCAGCTAAAAAAAAACTATTAAATGGTGTCCTAGGCTACATGTTTCAGTGCAGCTTCTAATTATTAAATGACTTTCAAGCGTTTAAAGTTAAAATAATTTCTGTTACATTTTCTGTTAGGGTTTTCAATTGTGGTTGATCTCGCGCGCAATCCAAATAGTCTTTTAGCGCCCCTAGCGCACAGCTAACCATAAACTAACGTTTTAAACCAAATAGATTTTTTTGTGCAAATCTACAATAACGTGATAAATGTTGCCAGTACTTATGTTTTATCCATGTCATAGGCTACCCCAACTTATAATATCACCAATTCGCGATTTAAGAGAAGAGGTTTACGTCAGAGGTGTTGAAGCGCGGGCGGGTGCGACCGGTGCGACCCCTTCATCATCATGGTCATGGAGACTGAATGAATGGTTTGAGGTCAGTCTTTCTCGCGCTGGATGGATCTTTGCAAAAACGAGTCAAACTTTTGTACACCACTTACATCACACAGAAAAAATATCTTTCAAAATTGCAGTTGAGATATGAACATTTCCTTCCCAAGACAATTGTTTTACAGGACCAGTAGGCTTGTCATCTCATTCTCGTTTTACACTTGCAATTATAATAATAATAATAATATATTTTTTACATATTCCCCAAAGTAAAAAAAAAAAAAAAAAAAAAAAAAAGCTACGTCAGCCTGCGATATAAGCACAGCTATGTTGATAAACTTGCTTTTGAGTATTTTTGGTATTTGAAGATCGTGTTAAACTCAAATATGGCAGTTAGCCAATCAAGGGTTGGGTGTCTTTTTTGACACACTTAAGATCAGTTCAAATTATGTAAATCTATACAAATCTTTACACAGAAAAAAAAAACAGGACTTTACTTTCTGTCTGATTCTATCTCTTGTGTGTATCCGTTTATGGTTTTATTTGTGCACGTGCAAACCCCAGAGCACGTCGATCCTCTACCTCACTTCCACATTCACCATGACACGGATCATAAAAATGAAAACGCAGCCAACATAACGTAAAAAAGTCGAAATATTTAAAAGGTCTAGACCACATAAAGTCATACTGAAACGATGCTTTACAGCTCTAGTGAGTGAGTGAGTGAGTGAGTGTGTGTGTGTGTGTGTGTGTGTGTGTGTGTGTGTGTGTGTGCGTGCACCAGACAGAGAGCCTCACACAAATACACACGCAGGCTTATAGAAAGCGCTTTAGAGGGATGAAACAGTTTCTAACCTCGAGGTGTGCATTTTAGATGGACAAAATGCAGCTGTTCCAATAACTGTGATCGCTTGTTCATTGTCAGAGTGCCATAGATCTAACAAACAAAAAATCAACGACAAAATAAATAAATAAATGCACATGACACGCTAACCAGTTTGAATTTGCTCTTGAAGCAAACACGCATCAGTGGAACACATCAGGCAGCACAAATTGATTTGCGCAAACTTTCACTTTCTATGCACTAAGACAACATGGACAGTCTATTCTAACAGCAGCACACGAGGTTGTTATGACCATGAAGACAGTGTGTTGTGATACTACTGGGTGCAAATATTAAATGGAAGCTACAATATAGATTGCGCTCGTTTCATTAATTGGAACAAAATTATATCTGCCATATAAATATCCAACCACCATCTGCGCGATTAATGTTTTTTTTATATATATATATATAGGCTAGCTATATATAATTAAATGCAATTTGCTGAGGAATGTTGTACGGAGAAACGACAGTGCCATTAAAAATCAGTTATTGGTCCGGTTATTAGCATTTATGTCCGGGACAATTACAAACACAAACAAGCTCTCAAGAAAAAAAAATAGTTTAAACTAGCCTACACCATATCAAAATTCTATATGAACTGATTAGCATATTGCTTTACAGACAGACCAGAAAACTTTGTTTTATTAAAATTTTAGCTGGTAGGCTAGATACAAAAGTAGCCTATATCCCTGAGATTTCCTGAAATTTCCATGTTTCCAAAGTAAGACAAACCAAAGTGTAACAGCACGCTCATCGGCATATAGGGTAGGCCTATTCAAAATTAGTAACAAAAACAAAACAAACATCTTACTACCAAGTCGGGTTACATTAAGTAAATGTGATGTTCTTAAAACTAGAAATGTATTAGCTTAATATAAAAAGTTGAAATATGCAATACACATCAAGTAGCCTAGCCTATGTCTGGAAAAGCTCTCCAGAGTGGAGAGAGATTGTTTACAGAGACTGTGGTACCTGCTTGGCCTTTTGCTCGCTGAATCGTGGTCGGTGTCTCGGCTGGAGGCTGCACGCGTCTGGGGTTCGAGGCTGCTTCAGCGCACGCGGCGGGTGAGGGATCCGGGAGCCGGGACTCAGACCTGGGCAGCTGGCGCTCTTCCGAACCGCTGTCTGCAATCGGGAACACAGAATGCTTTAGTTCACTACGACAAAAAGTCACACACACACACACACACACACACACACACACACACACACACACACACACACACACACACACACACACACACACACACACACACACACACACACACACACACACACACACACACACAGTGAACTGCAAAATAATATAGACACACTCAGACTTTTCGTATAGGGTAGACTACTTGGGTTAAACTTGTTTTAAAATTATTTATAGGCTACTTCAAATACAAGTGTGCAAGCCAATAAGATACTAATACATCCTTAGTCTTAGCAAATACATTTTTTGTTTTTGTTTTACAATAATCTAACCCCTTAAACAATTGGATGCAAAAAGTACTGAAGGAATTAAATGCATTATGGGTTAGGCTATACAAATTCGTTTACTGGTCATTTTTCTTAAATCAGAAAATCACACTAAACAGTCTCATGAAATGTTCAGTGTAGCCTATGTTAACAGTAAAATACTCCTTAATTCTATTCACAAATACTAAAATAGTAGGCTACTTAGACAAAGTTGTAGGCTACTTGTTTTAGCCTACAGAAATAATACAAATACAACTTTGACAACGATTCAATCGCAGCCTTTGGGAACAAACCAACATTAATCAAAAAAGAAAAAACAAGTACGAATAAAATTGTATAAAAACTGTCTTGTAGCACACTCGATGAAAAAAAGAAAAACCGACAAGTGAGAATAAATGCATCGAAGACGTGAGGTAATAAACATTGTTTCAGCACAAAAGCACATTGTTTAAAAACTAAATCTCACACATGTCTATATATGCAATATTTAAAGGAATATTTCATTTTTCCCTTCTGCTGCTGCATTCGAGCATGAATATAGAACCGTTCTGGACGTCTAATAAAAGATCTTTCCATGCAGTTTTTTTTTTTGTTCCATTAGCTCAGAATAATAGCAACCTCAGTGACAGTTAGACAATATTCACCTGTGCACTCAACGAAGTCTGACTATCCCCGTCTTCGGTCAAATAAAACCCAAGCGCGCCACCGAAGAGTTTTTAAAAGCGACTAGCGCCCCCTCCCTGACAGAGGCGCGCTCACACAAAGCCAGCCCTCGAAATGAGCACGGTCTTTCTCGTCCTTAAAACTGCCAGAAACAAACCCTAGAAACCTTCATGGTTTGGGAATATTAAAACTGTAGACACTCATTTATGATTTAATTGACAATTGTAGTCTGGACAATAAAATATAGGCCAACAAAAAATAGAATTTTGAGCGGCCTTATAAATAAGCTATTTTATTTCAAACACAGCCTATAGCCAACTACTATGAAGCTGGAAGCTTTCTGTAGACTTTATTATGTTTGTTTTTGAGTTCAACCATTTGTCCTTCTGAGGTTATGTGTGATTTTGACAGAGCGTGCAGGTCCGCATGTGCCCCGGTAACCTAGAGAACCGCGAGAGAGCACTGAAGCACGCGCTTTGTAGAGGCGCTCCGTTCTGCGTTCAATAAGCGCGCGGGATCGAGGCTTTCCAGCAAACACACAAAGAAAGGGAGAGAGTGGAGATAAAGGGATGGGGGGGAAAACAAGTACAGTAAATTAGCTTGGAGACGGGATTTGACACCCGATGGGGACAGAGACCTGAGGGAAAGAGACAGAGCATTTACCAGCCTCTGTCTAGGCTACTTCGTGACCTGATCTCGCGTGCTTTGGAATAAAACTTTAGTATACAACTCACTTGGATCACTGCTCTGATCAAAGCAAGGCTATTGTCGTATCATATAACCTACCTCTTGGGGGCGGTTCTGTCACCACTCTCAATATTCTGGCAAGAAATAGATTACCCACTGTATTACTATTAAGCTTTGTCATTAACGTTTATGAAGGTGTGCCCAAGTGTCATTGCAGCGCGTGCTTAGCTGATCTGAAATTCACACCATAAACAACAGTGAAAGAAAGCACTTTTAAAGCACAACAAGAGCGTGTTTCTTGGGTGTATCGGTGTCAATTCATAATTACCAAACATAAGATTGTAAACACCACAAAGATACTCCCAATATGCCCAGTCACATTGTATAAATTCAGTCATGTTGTCTGTTCAGAAAAGTCTCCTGACAGCAGGGAAACATGGCTTTACAAATATGTTGTTAGCACCTTACTCTGGTGAGAACAAGAGTGCGATAATGGTAAATATAAAACTTTAGTTTTTCGTGACGACATTATGACTGTTTATATTTGTTTACTGTGCAAATACCTGTTTCACTATATTCGCGCATGGTCCTTCCGTATTGCTTAAAGACAGAATGAATGAAGCTCGTGTAGTCATCTCATAGAGACGTGGCAAAGCAATATTGATGAGACTAGATCAAACAACTAAAATTATTCTTAACCCAGATACTACAAACGAATAAATAAACATTCGTACAATATTAAGTCACGCTTTTAAGAAACGCGGAGCGCGCGACACTCGCTCCGTACTCGGGCGCATCTCACGAGACTCTCTACCGGCCCCGCGCGAGCTCACACAGCGGTTTCACCGGGGTGAGGAAGAGGCATCCCATTTCCATGACAACCTGAGAGAATATTACAGGCTACTTTTCGCAAATTAAATTCGGATTCACTCCGTCCATCTACAATGACATCGCTCGATTACAACACAGTTTAGGCTATATTTACGCGGTGGGGATCGAACATTCAACAGGTCCGGACAAGAAAGTTCTCTATAACATAAAGCCATGCAGAAATATATGAACAGAGACCGCGATACAAATGACAAAAATCAGCCAAAAAGCATGTTGTCAATAATTTTACATTTCAATGCGTGTGGGCTACATCTGTGCGCTTTTTCTATAAAGCGTATTTAAATAAAATTCCTACTTACTTGATTTCTGTTGAGGTTCCGTCTTTACATATGTTTGTAAAGCCCTAATAATTCCTTGTGCATATCCAACAGAAATTTGTAAAAACTGAAAATAGTGGTTGAATGGAAGTTGGTTTTAAAGTCGCAAAAGTTGATGGATTTTTCATTAAAAATATTATTTGACTGATTTTCCTTTTAACTAAGAAGAAAAAAGTACTCCGTGGTTCTGTCAGCTCCACTATAACAGAGTCGGCGTTAGTAACGGAGAGGATGCGCTGAGCTTAAGTTGCAATGTGCCTTTGTTTATGTGGCGCGCGCTGAGCGAGAGAAAGTCTAATAGCACATTTAAGCGTCTGGCTGTACATAGAGAGTCTGGAATGCGTTACGTCAATGTGACGCCATGGGAGAGGTGACGTCGGCAGGCTGCACTGTAGCGCTCCCCCGGCCTCGCTTGTACAGTATACACATAAGCCGTACAGTCCATGCCAGGAGAGAGAGAGAGAGAGAGGAGAAGTTAATCTTCTGACTCTTTGTCAGAGGTTCTCTGAAATCAAACGGTAGGGCATGTTGTCGATTACGCTACTTACTAGTGGAAATTAGCGCATTAAAATATAATTCGTGTCAGAATAATTCCAGAGCTGATGAAACTATTTTAAATGTCCTTATTTTGTTAGCTGGCATTGATTTATAAAACGAGTTGATCGATCATAGCAAAATGCACATAAGTGCAGGCCTCTTAGTTTTTTCCCCCCACTATATTAAATAATCACTGTAATCATATTGTTAGTGACAATACACGTTTATTATTATTATTATACGTGCGCGTGTGAACTTTTACCTAACAAATATTTGTAGGCAAACTTCCATTGGACAAGCAGACTAGCCCACAGAAAAGCCATTTTTAATGTCAGTCACTTGCCAAAATTTCAGTTTACCTCAATGCAAACAAAAATGTCACGAAATAATGAAATATAAATTATAAGGCTGTGAGTTCAGATGAATTTAAAACCTCAGAGTGCTCCCGCCGTGCTCACTAAACAAATGATTAAAAATAGCTAGCGTACACCATGCTTTAAAAAAAATCATCAACAGCCAATCACAAGACGCGTAATTTCTTGGCCACTTTCTAATTCTGGCCAATGATCAGCTCCCGGAGGCGGGGTGAGGACTTGACGCACTGAGGCGCGTGATTGACGTAAGCAATGTTACTAAATTTAGCAGCGGTGTGAGATAGCAGATCCTTCATTCATTGCGCCGGGGCGGATCCGTTTATTTTAGACATTTGATTGTGTTCCAGCCAATCCAAATATAGTCGTAGACAGGTATTTTTAGCGGAAGCGTGTCCCCGTTACCTCTTACCAGGGAACAACCTTGTGATATATCCCCATACTGTAATGGGAGAAAGTAGAGAAACGATTGCTTCGGGTAATTTTTTCGCAGGTCTTTTCATTCTAACCATGTTGTTTAACTCGCTTGGCTCTCCGGAAAAGCAGGATAGTGTGAGTTCGGACGTCCTGAGGATACTAAACAGGTTTCGGTTGTTGTACTAAATGTTTTGTAAATCGAAAGTGGTTTAAAAGAAATAGTTCGTACTTAGCTAAGTCTCGCGACAAAATATCACGTAAGTTAGCAGGAATGTCGACAATAGACCACATGTCATTTTAAATCTTCCACAGCTCACGAAAAGCTGTTGCAAAGAAGTTGTAAACAAGGCTGTTCTTGCTAAGCACATACACCAGGGTCTATATCTGAAAGTAAAATGCCTGGATACAGTCTTCCATTTTGGAGCGAGCAATTGGCTTGTGTTTGCTTGTGATATTTGTTTGCCAAAATAAAACTCGTTTATACTTTGACCATTTCCCAACTTCAAGAAGTGCAGTAGTTCATCACGTGGTCTGTAGTTGTGGGGAATATGTTCCGCGTCGCGAGACGTTATGGAAATGGTTCGCGCGCGGAGGGAAACTCGTTTCTTTTAACGCTGCTGCTCCTTTGCCGTCACGGGGAATCCCCTCTCCGTGACCTTCCCCCGCCTCGTCTTTACACACTGGAGCGAGTGAACCGGGTCAAGTGATATTAGCCTCGTTTGTGACAAGACAGGTTCTGCTTGGGGTGGTTAGAGACAACTAGTTAAATTACATACCTTTCAAAGAACCAGAAACTGGCTCAGTATTTACTGGTAGCCTGTAACGTGCAAAAGTTAAAGCTGAATGAAAGAGATATAAGCTGAAAACAAAACAGAAGTCATTGTGAGTGTCATAAAAGTCCTTGATTTTGGGAAAACATCTTTTAAAAAAGGAAATATCAGGGAATTTTAAAATTGTGATTTTCAGTTTCAGAAAAAAAGTATAGGAAAAAAATACAATGCTGTAATTATAAATGACTGTAAAAGTCATGAAAGTGAATTGGTCAAAAGGTGTGGGGATGTTCTGTCTTGATAAAGGCACACTTCTCAGATGTTTACTTTTTGTACATTGACATTGGTCTAGAAAATAAAATGAAGTTCTTGACTGTGACTATAAGCAATTATTACAATATGACCTTTTTCTGTATTTGCAACTATAACGGCTCTGCACTAACCATAACATCTGTATATATATATTTTTTACTACAACAGAAATTTGAAATCGATGCAGTCACACCTAAACACCTTATGCTGCTCTTATCCATCTGATTGAGGATGTCTGCTTTAGCGGAGGCTCTTTATTCATAAGGTCACACTCACTCGATCTGATTAGAACAGTGAACTGAAACCATAAGATCAGGAAGGGTTTAAAATTAGAATTAGGAGAATATTCTTCCTATAGTTAGTACATCTAGGCCTAACTTTATTTTTTCACATCAACGAATATGTACACAAATGGTAACTGTTTGGAGAATATTATAAATAATTTATGAACCACATTTATGAAGGTCTTGAACTTTACTCTTTACATTGGAAAGACATGTATTTCAACTTAAACTCCCACGTTTTCCGGCAGTGATTGTACAATGGATAAATTTATGAGTGACAGATATCCAAATGGCTTTTACAGCACTGACTCATCAAAAAGGAAGAGAAAACTGCTTCCCTTGGCTGAGGTGAATGATAATAGTCACATGATGACTATAATATAATAGTCACATAATGATCATAATCAATTAAGATGAGTGAAGTGAGTGTTATGTCATTGTATAAGTGTTAAATCAAGCATATCCCAGGTTGACAAGCTTAAAGGTCATGAGTGGTAAAAACTATTTGTTAGTTTTTCTTGTGTTTGTGAGTGGGCGTTTGTGTTGATTACTCTCAAGCAATGACCTATATGTGAGTGACATCATCAAAGACAGGGTATACCTGCTTTAAAAAAAAAAAGGACAGTTTCTAGGGTTTACTTCTCTTATAACATTCATGTACATTCTTGTGTTAATAAAAGTTATACTTTTTTTCTATTTATATTTTCCAAAAATGGAGCGCACATGCTTTCACTGAGCGCATTGGCGGGAAATGTTGCTCGCCTCTCAGGCAACTCCAATGCTCGTGCAACAGGAGAGCAATGGCCAAGGTCTAGATTTGTGCTAATTTTTTTATTACATTTCACTTTGCTTTTTCGCTAAACTCTGTCATGTGCCTTCAGAACACTTGGAATATTCGCCATGAGTGGCATGGGATTATTTTGTGATACTTTTGAATCTTTTTAAAGCTTTGAGGTGGTCGCCATTCACTGCCAAACAAACGCGAGCACAACGGTGAGTAAATAATGACTGAATTTTATATTTATGTCAACTATCCCTTTAATAGTGGAAACTAGAATGCTGTGAACTCTATTTTGCTCAATTGTTAAAGAATAATTCATGATTTCACATGTTCATGTAATCTTTGAATTGAACAGGAAATAAATGTATTTGAGTTGGTGGAGGAAGTCGGTATTTGAGCTCGAGTTGAAGACTTGACCCGAAACCTGTCTGGATTAGAGGAAAAAACCTGCAGAGAAGGTGGAGTTGGTGTGGTGCGGATGCCCCGGAAAACAGTCTCAGGACTGAGGTTAGTGGTGGTTTAGGCTATGCGTCCTCTGATGCTCATTGGCTGGATTAAATGAACATGTTCCTCAAGAACTTATCTTATGAACTCCTTTTTGTATGACAGTGGGGTTGTCTGTGCAAAAACTAAGCATGAATGGAACAGTTTAAAGCAGAATTAAGCTGGTTTTGCTAGTTTAAGTTTGGTATAGTAACATTATGTCTGTTAATGACATGTTTATGAACTGAAAAACATAAAGGTGCCAAAAATGCCATTCTGTAATGTCTTTAATGTTGTCATCGGATCATTCCTACTGTTTGCTGTATTTTATGTCCTCTTGAAACCATAGTCAGCGTTGTTACATTGGTTTTATTTGCCCTTTAAAATCTTAAAGGCCCCCTGAAATCAAAATTGATGTTTTTTAGCTTTTAGTATGAATATGTTAGCCTTAAGGTTATGAATAAGCTGGTGTGTTCCAAATCAATGACAAAATTTGCATTTAGGAGATATAAGCATTCAAAACTTACAGTCTCGTACTTCCACTAAAATGGATCACAGATTTTTATGACATCACTGCGAAATGTCCAATTAAAATCGAATCAAATTACATCTTCTGTCCACTCAAATGCTCTCCAGAATCTGAAGCATCCCGCCCCCTAATGCTGTAAATACCACCTGGCCAAAGCGACCGGCGTTGACACGTCAGATGTGTGTTAGGGAGGTGAGGTGTTGTTCATGTGTTGTTCATTAAGGTTATAAAAAAGAAAAGACATTGTATTCCTGTGTGCACTTTATGTCTGTCTCTTGCACTTGATAAATAAAAGTAAAAAAAAAAAAAAATGAAATGGCTAGAATTTATTCACACCTCTGCTATTGAATCCAACGTATCATCAGAGCTCGGATTCACTTCCATGGTGCTGTCAAGTATGAATTGCAGTCTGTGAGGTAAACTAAACGCCATTGGCTATTTTAAAAGGGGGAGGAGCCATTAAATATGTCCCGCCTTAGCTTCCTGTTCCAGTGGAAATTACGTCAACGCATCATACAAAGCTGCGCGCTCTAAGGCACTTAAGTGGGCCTCCAAGTGTATAAAATCACATGACACGACTACAAGAAAAAAATATAAACTTTTCTCTCTTTTCCTCATTTTGGAAGACTTATCTAATAGCGTAAAACATAGCATGTCCACTCTGTTGTGGCAATTAATACTGGGCATGAACACTTTTCTTTAATAGATTTTATATCTATTTATATCCATTTTATATCTATATATTGAAATTCTTCCTAAATTTTTATGAAATGTTGTTCTTTGTTGGCTTAAAACTTCCACCCAGGTACACATTGCATTGTAAAAAAAATGTCATGTAACAGGGTGGACAAATTGCCTAGACCACATGTGAAATATTTGGTTCATTATCATTAGGTTATAATAGCTTGAGCTTGACCAGTGTGTTTTTTTATGATGGACTGGATTTTTTTTAGAAAGACTAAAAAGAATTTTAGAAAAGAATAAAAAAAAATGTATTTCAACAAACTAAAATCCACCGAACTGTAGGAATGCCCCTCTTATTTGTTTTGTTTACAGTGAATGTCTGGCAACCACACCTGTCAGTTTTTAAACCGAAAATTTAACAGGATTTTCACAGTGCATGAAGCATGTGGGTGTATGCGTGCATCTCATCCTCTTACCACTCCTCAGTGTTTGTGTTGCCCCCACTGTGTGGGGTGTCAGAACAATAGAACAGGAATTCCGACTGATAGTTCTGCTGGTGTTCAGAGGTTAAGTATGCAGACTGCTTTTGTTGTGAGCGTACCAATGAGTCAGAAAGATAAATTAATGGAGTACTGAAACTTATGGTTCATGCATATGAGGACTGATTATTGATCAGTGTTGATCATTCATATTTTGTAGTATAATGTCATTGTGTTTAGATTCATCATAACCTCAAATAATTAACACAAAACAAATCTCCTAACAGCAGACATATTCATATATTATTGAATATTAAAAAAGCTAGTCCTGTCAGAGTTAAAAAAAAAATATATATATATATACCATTAAACATTAAACAAATGCACTGTCTAACATACCAAACTTATGAATGAGGCTTTCCCTATGAGTAAGCAATGGAGAGTTGATTTGCAATTTTAAAGTATTTTCTGTATATTGTATTTTGCATGTGAGCCTATGAAGTGATACCCATGTGCAAACCTCTTGGAATGCATGCATAGTAGTTTTCTTTGTGTGCATGTTTGTTATGAACTTTTCAGGGGAGCAGACCATGACATGCGTGTTGTCTGTTGGCCAGGTCAATGAGTTCCTGAAAGAAAAGGCAGGCAAGCCTTAGTTCAAGCAGAGAGAGTGTATGTATACAAAAAGAGATGTAATCTCTCTTATGATTTTTTTTTCATGATGCTTTGCACTCTCTGCTTAAACTAAGGCTTGCCTGCCTTGTCTATCAGGAACTCATTGACCTGGCCAACAGACAACATGCATTTTGCCACCTCAGAAACATCTCACGACTCCGGCCTTCACTGATTCAGTAACTGAGACACTCATCCATGCCTTTATCACCTCCCGTCTGAATTACTGCAATGGTGTCCTGTCTGGACTGCCCACCAAGGCCCTTAGCAGACTCCAGTATGTCCAGAACTCTGCTGCCAGGGTTCTAACCAACACAAAGCCCTGGCAGCATATCACTCCCATCATCCAACAGCTCCACTGGTTGCCAGTCAAGTCAGGCATCACCTATAAGATCCTCCTTCTCACTTACAAATCTCTCCATGGATTCTCACCAAAATACCTCACAGACCTCCTCCATCCCTACACTCAGCCACGTTCCCTGCGGTCCTGTGACAAGGACCTGCTGGACACCCCCCGCACCAGGTTGCGGACTTTTGGGGACAGGGCTTTCTCTGCAAATGCTCCAACACTCTGGAACAGTCTACCACTCCATGTTCGTTCTGCCCCATCCCTGCCCATGTTCAAAATGCACCTTAAAACATTTCTTTTCATGAAGTCTCTTGACCCCTAACCCCTAACCCCTCCCCCCACCCAAACACCACACACACACACACACACACACACACACACACACACACACACACACACACACACACACACACACACTTGTTAAGCGACCTTGGGTACCATGAAAGGCACTATACAAGTCCAAGATATTATTATTATTATTGTTTGTAGAATGTTATCATATTGCGCACCTCATAGAGACTCATAAAATCCACACACAGAGAAACAGATTACTTCTTGGTGTATGTTGCAAAGGTTAGTTTAAAATGTCAGTGCGTTGGTGTTTTTTATTGCCTTTATTAATGGGGATTGACTTTCGAGTAATGACACGTTTACTGCAGTTGATTCATTTGGTGAAAATATTTCCTTGTTCTCACAGCTCAGTAGTTCATCAGTTATTTGTAATTTTGAACTTTATTTGAAATTTAGGGCCTCTTTTCCCAAATATTTTCAACAACAATTGCTTATT
Source organism: Scardinius erythrophthalmus (assembly GCF_964197995.2). NCBI lineage: Eukaryota > Metazoa > Chordata > Actinopteri > Cypriniformes > Leuciscidae > Scardinius > Scardinius erythrophthalmus. The sequence goes on from NC_138236.1 coordinate 16,514,858, forward strand.
ACAAAGATTTGGACCTGCTTAAATGTGTATTAAAGGAAAGTGTTTTGAAGCAATCATTGCATTAAAAAAGACTGTGGAATACAATTTTTCTTAAATTTATTTGAATTATTACACCACTTAAAGATCTCATTATATTTCATTTGGATTTGAGATTTGCATATAAAAATGTTTAATCAATTCATCTGTGTTTGCTTGGCATTGAAAGCAGATTTATAAAATGTATAATTCCAATTCAAAATTCTTATAGGGTTGTGAAAGTGTGACTAAATTAAACTTTTTAGAAAGTTCTATATTAATGCACCGAGTTGTTGCATGACTTGGCAGCCACAAGTAAATGTAACTCTTTATTGGACACTGGTGTCTTTTATAATGGGCTTGCCAGATTTATAAAAGCTCTGTATCCGCTTCACTCCATAGCTAAGGTCACTCCTTCCCGGTGGTATAATCACAGTGACACTTGGCCTTCGTGACTTGAATTTGACATATTTTAGGGCCTGAGAGTTGTTCATGTAGCCTGCACTCCTCTTCTCAAGATGCAACCCATTTCTGTAATCTGGGATGCAGAATTGCACCATTTATGTCAATGTTTGGAATAGTGTACTTTCAGACACCCACATTTTCACCTTTGGGAATGTAAGGATACATGCGGTACTTGAAGTCCATGAAATCAAGGGGAAAACTTGTCTCATGTCTTCTGACCTTCCGTCATAGTCGTGAATCAGCACAGCGGCATCTTGACCTTTAAATCTGGGGTCACTCACAATGATACAGTTACACTCACAAAGAGCGTATTACTCACCGTTTTGGTGAAAGTTGTGAGAATAGTTTCGATGATCGTTAAATGAAATCTCACGCATTCATACATTGTGTGGGTTTTGAAGACCTACCTGTCATTGCCATTGTGAATTTCCCAGCAATAGTTGTGGAAAAATCTGCTCCCCCTGCATTTTTTTAACCAATAAGGTCCAGCCAGTTTTCGTCATATTCCGGAATCACTTTCTCTAGCTGGGTTTCACACCAAACCGGTGCCACGCCCTCTGTCTGACACACACGATGCTAAGAAATGTGTATGTGTGGGACGTTGCCTTTAGCGAAGGCATTACTTGCATAACAGTTGCCTGCTTTATGCAACTTCATTCAAAGGATTTCAGATGATGTACAGAGGTCGTGACATTCTAGCAGTTAGGTAAACAGCAAATACTCATCCTTTTAGTTTACCAAATGACTCAGAGGGTCAAGCTCATGTTCAGACAGGGATTCCCCAAACCCTTTAAAACAGCCTCACTGAAAGTCATTGGATGTATTTTTGTTAAAAATGTATTATGATGTAGCTACATACAACTATCTATCTATAAAAAACTATGTCTATAAAATAGAGGCATCAGGGCTGACATTAATGGGCCCAAAGTATGATCTTTTTTTTTTAGGTCACAAAATGATTTCAATCAATGTAACCTAAAATTCTGGCATATATAACAATGCGAGAATTATGAACAATATAATGCAATTTGGTCTTTAAATTAGTTTGAATCAAAACTTTTTGTTATTTTTTATAATTGAATCTACATTTCATTGTTTGCTCTTTTGAATAGGGTGTGCTGTGCCCTGATTTCAAGCATTTTGGATCTGAATGAGTCATACTAGATTGTCTTCTCAAATCATTGAAAATTCCAGTTAGATATACTAGTCTGACCTTAGTAGAAAGTGGGCGATGAGGTGACCTTTGAACTTTTGAAACATTCTGACATGATTTTTACTCAAGCTTTAAGTTACCGTAATGTGTGGTTTGTGCACTTTTGTACATGGTGTATAAATGAGTGCAAGATAGTATTGAAGTGAATGAGAAACTCAGAATTTAATATCCCGAACCTTATTCATATGTCTTATCTTGTATTTTTCCCTCTGTGCTGGGAATTGAAATATTCTCAAGAATATTTAAACTCTAAAATTATGTTTACAAAGGTTCAAAAACAACTTTCCTTAGATCAGTCCTTTGGTGTCTTTTATTGGATTTATGATATTTATTTAACTTTATTTACTTTTTTATATTTGAATTGATCTTTAAATATTTCTTTCTTTCTTTTAATATTTAAATATAAGACATATATATTTGTTTTATCTTTTTATAAATTTAAGTAATATACTAAGCTATATGATGAATAAAAATAATATGAAACAATAGAGTTAAAGTAAAGAGAATTTGTGACTATAATACACATATTAAACACAAGTCATAATTAATTTTCCACTACCCATTCTTTTTTGTCTTTTTTTTTTTGTGTGTGTAATGATGTAAGAATTATGTAACTAGATTATTCTTAAGCAAGCCCTAGCATGTTACAGATCACACAGTAGCATATTGACTTAAAGGGTAACTCTCACCAAAATTTAACCTAGGTTCTTTTTGTTAATCTACCTGAGTCAAACTTTTGTGTAAAAGCATAATTAGAATGGAAACGGCACTTTTAAGATTGACCGTATTTTCGTTTTAGGTCAAATTGCCTTTTTTTTTTTTTTTTTTTGCCTTGCTTTTTTTAAAACGCTAAGAATGCTCAACACAACATGAAACTTTGCTCGAAGTATCCCCAGGGGCTCTACACATGAACCTGAGCATTGAGAACATTGTTTGTGTACACGGAGTTTACTAAAAAGAAAGGTTTTGTACGACTCGCTTTATAAGTTAGTGTTTCCGGTGGCTGGAATTTTGTCAGTCAAAAGTAGTCAATCTCTGAATGCAACGTAACATGAGGAGAGTAAAGATGGAAAGCTCCTAAAGCTTGTTTCCATAAAAATTCACGCATAATTTTTTATCTAAGTTATCATGCTTTTCATTGAAATTACAAGTTCATGACATTTCCTCATATGGAGTCAGTTCATTACGTTGCATTCTGAGATAGACTACTTTTGACTGACACAATTTCAGCCACTGGAAACACTAACTGATAAAGTGAGTCGTACAAAACCTTTCTTTTTAGTAAACTTTGTATACACACAAAAAAAGCACAGTTTTATGTTGTGTCGAGCCTTCTTAGTGTTTTAAAAATAGCGATTTTGGTGCTATCATAGAAGTGCCCCAAGCACTCCCATTCAATTATGCTTTTACATGAAAGTTTGACTCGGGTAGATTAACAAAAAGAGCCTAGGTTCAATTCTGGCGAGAGTTAGCCTACCCTTTAATGGTGGCGAGTTAACTCTGCAACATGGCTACAAAGTGTGCCTGTTTTGTGTAATATTTCTTATGGTTGCATTTATAGGCCTGTTGAGTGAATGTATGGGGGTGTATCTGTGTTTGTATGTTTCTAAGAGGATATGATTCAGATGTGCTGGTTTTAGAGTAGAAAGGGGATGGTCTTATCTAAATGTTTGGACAGAGACGTTTTTGTATAATAAATAATCACATTAAGCGTCACTCTGCCATGTCGGTTCCCCCCAACGTGGCTGCTTTCACCAGTAAACCACATTACAGAAAATCCTGCAAGTCTCTCCTGATTTTACAGGGCCAAAGAAAGTAGGTCAAGACCAGGTCAATACACCTGATGTCACCTGACACGCTGCTCTGCATGTTTAATGAATTTATGTCACCTCAGATTGAAGTGCAGTTTTATCAAGTAGGTACAATCACAATCTGGCTTTGATATGACAGTCAGTTGTATGGCCCACAGTTTGATAGTTTATGACTGCATACAAGACTGACAACTAACGTCAGAGATGGGTTTTGTGGGAAGATACACACACGCAAACACACTATACTTCTTCTGTCTTTTGATTGCTTGAGGTTTTGGGAACCAATAGGCTCTTTTATACTTTCTATGTCAAGAAGGAAGGTCATTAGCTTATCACCGTCTTGATCTCTAATACAAAGAGAATACTATGTATTATTAGGAAACACTTCCAAACACAAAACTCTTTCATATTTAGGTAAAAGGGATTTAAAAAAGAATAATTTTATCATATCTATCTCAGTGGCGTAGCCACGAGGGGGCCTGGGTGGGCCTAGGCCCCCTCATTTACATGTCCGGCCCCCTCATATTTCTGATTGCTTAAAATAAAATAATAAAAATAAGAAATTGTTGATGTGTTAGTCTAATTGATAGATTGACCAATCAAAATACTGCGCGGTAAAATGCGGCTGTTTTCAAACTTGATTTGACGTGTTGTGCGTAACCTATGCCGTCATCTTCGCGTGAAGATTATCGAGAGTTCATGCGGTGAATGGCAGCGTTGTGCAAAGTGCAATATTACGCACGAAAAGATGAGCGAGAAGGAGAAAATAAGCCATCTACATCTGAGTTTGCTTCAGCTTACTACAAGACGACAGCGAGTGAAGCGGCTAGGAGACAGAAACGTATATTTCATCACAGGAATAGCGGTGAGACTTCGACTCAGATCGGCACAATGGGCAATGACTTGTTTGCAATTGATGAACCGCCTTCACAACCAGTGATGACCACACATTTAAATCCATTATGATTAATTTGAGTAATAATGTGTTTTCTTTACCAAGAGAGTGGAAAGATGAAAACCACTATTTTTTGTTTCAAACTTTCACATAGCATATTTAGGTTATAAAAATAATAAAAAAAAACATTTAAATCCATATTTGATTTTCAAATATTCTAAAATATAATAAAGGATTAGTTTCCCCTCAAAATGCAATAAATTCATGACACTTTTTTTTTCCAAAATGCAATTAATCCATTGAATCAATACACAAATTATTTTTCATATTTTAACTGTTGAAATACACAACAAAGTAAGTTGATCCACATATGACAGCCTCAGAACTTGGTCAATACTAATCTTATACAGGCACTGGACTAAAAATAGCAGACATTAAATCACCATCCCTAAGAAATACCTCCTGAACTTTTTTTTACAGCGATCAGCTGTAAAATGGCTTGGTCCTGCTTGGTTTTTCGTTGACTTTGAGTAAAACAATTGAAAGTTTTTCAAAAGATCCCCTGGGGTCAAAATTTCAGCGTGACAGAAGTTTGATGCTGTCGTGTGAGAACCATTTTTTTACAGTCTATGGTGAGAACAAGCAACAGTCGAGATTTTGTCCTCCTCCCGCGTGCCTCATCTTCTTAATCTCCTCAAGTAGCCTAAATTATTAGATTTCGATCATGGCTACGTTTCTCCCCCACCGCAGAAACCACCATAGGGTCACCAGTGCCGTCAAAATTATTATTATTAGGCTATTATTGTTATTATTATTATTATTATTATTATTATTATTTCGTGGATTACAAAGTAGAAGGGAAACTAGGATGCCGGGTTTTTGTCAAAGCGCCGCCGTTACGGGTTACAAAGCGTGGAATGGTGCGCTGACTGCACGGATATCGCATTTTACGAAAAATTTAAAATGGACTTTAACACCGACCAGATAGCCTATAATACAGATTTTTGCGGGAACTAAATATATATATATATATATATATAGCCTATATATAGCATATATATATAGGCCTATAAATATATATAGGCTATATATTTAATTTTGGAACCAAACTCTTTATATATTTGCTGAGTAAGATGACATGATTGACACTTTATAATCGCCCTCGTAGGCTACTTCACGTTAAAGATAATAATCGCCGAGCTATGTCGCCAGCCTAGGCTATATTTATATATAGCCTATATATATATATATATATATATATATATATATATATATATATATATATATATATATATATATATATATATATATATATATATATAGGCCTATATATTTAAATATATTAGTTGCCCCCTCATTTTAAGATTGGCCCCCCCAAAAATAAAATTTTGGCTACGCCCCTGATCTATCTGTTTTCTGTGTTTAGTGATACAATGGTTCCTTCGGTACTGGATCAGTAGAGAGCTGAACGGCCGCCAAGTGTGCAGTACATTGGTTAAAGTGTGAATCGAACTGATCTTCACACTGAGTGAGAGGGACTCCCCATTTGACTCCATTACAACACTGACTACTTATTCAAAGCACTTAGCTAAGTAATACATGTGAAATGAGGGCAAACTACATGTTGTTTAATGAAAAATTGCGCATTAACATTCCTGTAGTTCAAATAGTAGCGCATGGCTTTTCGATTCCCATTAAATCATCAAATTTAAGTCAAAATAAGGCACTTATAATTGCTTATAAGGATATAATTGACTTTATAATGTAAAAAGAGTTATTAAAGCACATTGCTCGTGAGATTTGAGGAGCTATTGTGCACATGGGACATTGAGTCCAACCCCTTTCCTCCACTTTTCTGTCAAATATTCACTATCCTCTATAATAAAGAAAAAAAGCTAATAAATAATAATAAAAGAACTTGCAGCTAGTAGTGACACATTTACTGCTCTTTTTTTATTGGTACAAATTTTATTTGAGCTTGAGCATCATCCACCTTGTATTGAATTGATTAAGGGCCACGAGTGTCACCCGAGTGACTGTTTGACTGTTTATGCACTATAAAGTGTTCCCTTTTCTTTTAACAGAGGCACACTCACTAATGTGCATGTAAAGAATCTATTGTTGGCGTACTTCTAGTTATAGCCAGACTGACGTGTTTAGTCCTTGAAGGTGTTTGAGGCCAGACGCAAGGTCAAACTCATCTCTTATTGCCTGAGATTCAGCAGCCTGCAGCCTGATTGGATCCTTGGCACACAAGCCTCAGGCCTGATTGGCTGAGAGGACAAATCATATCACCTGTCCTGACTGAGGAGTTAAACTATAACCATATATGTTAATATCATCAAACCCAGCTTATCTAAATTATAGATAAGGTAGGCTTGACGAAATTTACGTCATATCTTTTTAAAGTCTTTTCATTTAAGAGTAACTCTCACACACAAACACACACACACACACACACACACATACATGCATAACCTGGGCGCTCTGATACCCGTGCACAGACAGGAAGTTTGAAACAGTGGGGCTTCTGTCTGTGATTTGGCTCCAGTGGTTTAGAACACGGTATAAGAGAGCTAAGAGCTGCTCTATCTCGCATGAGCACCTTTATCAACACTCCTTCACTTTCACTACATCCTTACTCCTTTTTTTTCTTGTATTCCCCTGCAGACTTTATCTGATTTTCATTGACTGAAAACGTATGGCTTTCTATTGAACTGCCTACAGCCCTACAACAGTCAGTCTGCACTCTATTTATCTCTTAATTCCTTGCCTTTAATTTGTATGCATGCTCAAGCTTAAACTTCTGATTTTCTGGGATAAAAAGTGGTTTCATTAAGAATTAATTAAAATGATAAAAATGTAGTTTCATCAACAATTTGATCAAAGTGAGAGGGAAGAGAGAAGTACCTGCAGACTGTTTTGTTAATGTAGACGCTGCTGGCCAGTCACTGTGGTCAGGGTCATGTTTGATTGGCGGCTGATGAATGAATTCAACACAGTGGGCCAGCCGAGTGTGCAGCCCATGGGTGGTTAAAGTTACAGGTAGTAGCGTCACATACTGGGCTAAATGGTCACAGAAAATCTGTCTCCATATAGGTGGTTGGGGGCATAGCTAAAGGGCAGACAGGGTGCAGAGGACAAAGTCATGCCTTACAGCTCTGCCGTTAAAGCTGGAATGCAGAAATGAAAGAATTAAAGATTTTGATGACTCAAGAATGAAACACTGGGATTTACCTATATGGTTTAACTAACATTTACTTTTCTATTCGGTTACATCATGTTTTGTGTGAATGCAATTTTGTATTGGACTTAAAAATGTGACATTGTATGTGTGTGTGTGTAAATGGAAAAGCAGGGGTAGATTGTTCTCTTTTTTCCCAAGTGGAGTGCTTTGATGGTTATGGAAGTTCCCAAATGGAGGAGAGTTTAAAAGAAGCCAAAAAGATCTAGTTACTCTCTCTCTCTCTCTCTCTCTCTCTCTCTCTCTCTCTCTCTCTCTCTCTCTCTCTCTCTCTCTCTCTCTCTCTCTCTCTCTCTCTCTCTCTCTCTCACATATGCACTCAGTACTGCTTGAAGGTTAAAAAGGGGTGAAGAAAAGAGACGCAGATTGTTGTCATTTTAGGTCAATGGAGCACCAAATATAATATGTTATCAGAGAAGGAAAGAAGAAAATGGAATAAATATGGCCATTTCTATTGATATGTCAGAAGCTGCTGAACAGGTGCATTCCACTAACCTGAACCTGTAGTATACACTGGAAAATTCAAACTAGGTGTTGAGCGTGCATGTGTCCAACTGTCAAACTCCACGCAACCACTTATCTGTTCATCTGCTCAGAAGTCCTATTTTTCTTCCATTGAGCAAAGCTGATAACCATGGAAGCATGTTTTCACCTCAAAGTAAAAAAAAAAAAAAAAAAGGTCATTGTGCCCCATTTCTCATTATTATGACTTTATATCTTATATTTTGAATTTGTCACTAACTGACTACTTCTCAAATTGTGTCTTGTCTCATTATTGACTTTTTCTCATAAATGTGACTTTAGAACTCACATTTCAGAAATGTGACTTTCACAATTGCTACTTTCTCACAACTACTTTATTTCTTTTAATTGTGATCATAATTAAGACAATTTATATTTCAGATTTTACTTTATTTGTCATATTTATATTTTTATATCTCAAATTGTGACATTTTATCTCAAAATTATTTTATTTCTCATTGTGACTTTAGACCTCACATTTGCATGTTTTTTTCTCATAAATCTCACAATTGCTCATTTATTTCTTGTAATTATGATTTCTATCTCAATTTTGCCTGTTTACTTATCACAGAAAGTAATACATTGTGACTATTTTTTTTTTTTGAATTTTCTCACATTTGCCTGTTTTATTTTTTAATCTGAAATGGAAACAGAATTCCATAAATAGGCAAACAAAAATAGTTATTGACAAATATAGATTCAATAGTTATTTATGTTCAATATCCAGGTCAAATGGCCTGAGGTGTGCTCATTACACTCAAACCACAACCTACGCAACAGAGCCCTATCTGCACTATTAACAGAAACAGTATTCAAATCACCCAGACAATACTATGAATGTCCATCAGCCCTTAGGTCATAGCAACCGCACCATTGATAATGAGTTCCTTTACCACTGGAATGGTATTTCATTCAAACTTCGGATTCAAATGAGTCGGCTTGGACTTGTCACAGAGGGATGAGGTCATCTCCAATATACAGCATTACTAGCTATCACCAACTGTGATGGATCAGGCTCTTTCTAAATATTGGCTACTCACTGTTTATATTCTGACTAACATAGTCATGCTCTGTTCCATTCCCAGCTGTGACATATTAGGAACTTAATGTTTGTTACAAGTTGAATAAATGGAGCGGGTCTGTTTATATTTTCTGGAGAGCGAGCAGTGGAGTGATAAAGAGACCTTGGTATTTCAGAGCTGTTTCACCAATTAAAAATGTGAGGAATGTATTAAGGGTTCTTCCCTTTTAAAACTTCCTATGCTGCTAGAAATAAACTATTACACACTCTCGTCTTTGACTTTTAACCTCCCTAAGATGTTCACAGAGGATATTGGGTAACTGTGGTTACGTTCAGAATGAAATACTAGCTTACTTTTTGTCTTTGCCCAAAATGGTATCCAAAGCCCTTGCTTCCACACTTTAGTGATGTAATGCAGCTCAGACTGTTGGGTAAAAGTCGGGCTTGCTTGAGTAACGTGAAAGTGTGCACGGCCGCAAAGGGTGTGCTGGGGAGCACCCTTCAGAAACCAAAAATGACTAATGAGAAGACCTTGCGGACATTACAGGCATTGGGCAAATCAATTGCATTTCCTCAAGTGCACTTCAAGCATGCTGTTTGAGACCGGGCCATTGATTACTGGGCAATACACTGCCCACCATACTATGCCTATAGTAAACTGCCTACTAAACAACACATTTTGTACATGGTAAATGAAACCGTAGCCATTTTACAGGAACGTTAAGTGACGTGACGTGTGTTGCCAAGTATGGTGTCCCATTCTCGGAATTTGTGCTCTGCATTTCACCCGTCCAAGTGCGTATTGAACACACACACACACTTGCTTAACTCACTTTTGGGTAATGCGAGTGGAAGAGAGCGCTGTTCATTTACTCCCCGCACCTTTCCTAACGGTACTGAGGCATCAAGGAGTTGAGCAACCTACGTCCCCATGAGCCTGCTCAGTTCAGCTTTATTGACTGGTCAGAAAATGACAACAACCAATCCCCCCCCCCCCCCAAAAAAAGGTAAAACTCACCCAGCTATTATTACTACTGATCTGTCAAACTGGCAATGGAAGGTCAAAGTATGAAGTGCACAAAGTATACAGTATTATGCAGTATGTATTTTGGCAAACGTGGTCACCTGAGTATTTATGCATAGAGGGAAAATTTGCATACTGTGCACAGTATGCATACTATACAATATACACTGGTGTCACTGGAGAACATAGAAACAATTAATTTTTCATGTCTGTGGACAGCTGAATTCAATTAAGTATAAAAAAATCTGAGCAATCAAGCACTTTCTTTTCTGTTTTGATTTTCTCGCTGTTTTCACACCATTTGAATCATCCTCATATTTACAGTTTTTCTTTCAGCCAGCGTTGGCAGGTTTCATCTAACTGTTAGGTGGATGATGCTTAAGTTGGATCTCTCTCGCTCTTTTCTTATGATGCAATCTCCCTTGCTCACGTCTGTCTGTCCCTTTCTCTTTCACTCATTAGTCGCCATGGTAAATCAAACTATCATCGCCATGACAACTCAGGCCTTCAACAGCCCGGTTCCGCACCAAACACGCAAAGGTCTCCTACGCACGGCTGTCCAAAACGCCGCTCTGTGTGTTTGTGAGCGCGAATGTTTGCGTGTGTGCATATGTGTGTATGTTGGTAAAACACAAGGGCTGTTAGAGAAACAGTCTAATTACAAAACTGTGATTTATGCAATATCATGGACTTGTTTACAGAGCGCAGCCCTGTTTAAATTTGTCACAATACTAGGACGTCTATTTTTCAACCTCATTTACATACGTGCATAATGATTCAAATTTGGCATGCTGTTAGTGCTTGTGTATACTTAGATTATTTTCAAGATGTCATCCAATGGTCATTTTTGACTGACATTATTTATCCAGAGAAACACTCTTATCCAGAGAAACACAATTTTTAAACCTAACCATTTATAATGTCCGAGGATGTTCGATAATTATAATTAAGCATTGACAATTAGATGAACAATCATATGATTGTGTCTGTGTGCTTTCTAATGCCAATTAGATGTCCTTTTATGGATGTCACACGTAGCCTACCTCAGTCTATTTGACCGCCTGACTCTCCTCCCACCATGTGACCAGTGTCCTGAATACCTGTTGAAAGGGGAAGTGGTCGGTCATGAGTCTCCGATGACACACCCACACATCTGCAGGTTACCTACGCATTTTCAGTCTCTGTCACAAGTTACAATGGAACTGAAATATCTCTGTTTCACTCAAACACAGACACCCCTGTCTGGGGAGTTGCATCACAAACAATGAGAAGCACATGTACTGTAGATGTCAAGTGAAATATATGTTAGTATGTAAAAAATAAGTGTATATATAGAGTTGCATAGTAAAAAACATATTTTGTTACATCATGTGACCATTTGAAATGAACTACAGTGAAGACAAAAAGTAAATAAAAATGGGCACCAACTTCAAATAAATTGTTACAGGATATAAAAATATGCACTTCCCCTAATACCTCTGACTTGATATAGAAATCGTCATTTTGATATAGAAAAAAGTCGATGGGTGTATTATGCGTCAACTACCCCAAAATAAATGCCTTTAGTTCCCCTGTCACAAAAATAAACTTAGAACTGAATATAGACCAAAGAAACAATGCTCCATCTGACAGAATTTGTGAATCTCTCTCTCAAACACAAACACAGTCTTTTGTGATGTTCAGGCCATAATGGATGCAGCTGTCATGCTGTAATTGTCTAAGTGTTTGTGCGAAACATGGAAAGTTGTTTGTTGCAATGGTGAAATTCGTGGGTGGAGAGAAAGGCAGCTGGTGACTCTAGTGTACAGTTGCCAAATTTGTATGTGTGAGTGTGTGTGTGTGTGTGTGTATGAGCGTGTGTGAGGGGGTGGGTTGCGCACAATGGAAAGTGAACTCTGCCCACGTGACGTTTGTGGTGTTTCCTACTTTCACCAACCAAGGAACTGGAACTAGTGATGACGAGAGAACCGTTAACATCCTCATCTCTCTTACTCTAGTTTTCTCTCTCTCTCTCTCTGTCTTTCTGTTTCCCTTTCCTCCTTTTCTTCTCACTCCTTTCCCTTTCAGGGTATATGTCTCTCTGTTTCAGCTTTGTGCGGTTTAAGGTCACATGACTCGATGATGACAGACCATGTATGGGCGGAGACTGAGCTGCTTTTTATGAATGAAATGTGTTGTTTACGCTGACTGAGCTATTTTTGTGCACGAGTGCGCGCGTGTGTGTGTGTGTGTGCACATGTATATGTGAGCGAGTGCTTTAACGTGTATGTGTGTGCTCAACCACAACGTTTCCTTCTCCTTTTTCCTCTCTGCTGATTCATTCTATGAATAACAGCTCTCTGTGTTAACTTTTAACACATTCGTTGACACACACACACTCTCAAACGCAGTGACAGGGTTTAGATACAGACTTCTAAATTTGTTGGTGAGTGTGTTTACTCATTGAGTCTATGTGTGTGATAAGGCAGCATCCTGTTTCCAGTGGGGGCTTGTGTAACAAGGCACCGTGTTCCTAGTGACGTGCATTTGTGTGTATGTGTCAGTAAGAGGATATTTATTCCACTTCTTGTCTTTGTAGCTCTATGAGAAAACCACAGACAGATCTGCATCTAACCTGAAATATTTCACTTTCTCCCCTTACACACTTGACTGTGCAGATTCACAGGATAACTCGGTGTAGGCCACTTAATCCAAAAATGTGCTCAATACAGAATCCACATATTGTCACAAATGTGTACGAGGCTGCACAGTGATCTAACAGGGTCTGTCTCACTAGTTGCGAGGGTGCTGTAAACAAGATTCACTTATTTCTGCCCATAGACTGTTGTTTGACGCACACAACAAAAGCTTTGTTGAAAAGAAAACGATGTTTTCAATGGTTTGTTACCTGAACTAGGAATGGCTGGCTATTGGTTCAAAAACTCTCAATATGATTTAATTCGATTCTGGTTCATTATTATTTTTTGTGACAATTCAAAAGCTTTTGGAAAAAATCCTATTGGGTTTTTGGAAAGGGAACCAGTGTGATACTAACTTCTGGGTTGGCCTACAAAAATACATCATCCCTGCACCACTTTATAGTGTGGAGAAAGTTTAAAGGCACACTATGTAAGATTTGTGGATCAAAATATCCAAAAAAAAAACTAGAATTTGTTGTTGTTTTGTTTACTTACAATGTTTCTAAGAATGTTTAAATCCAGAGAAATAAGCAGTTTTAACGAGGACACAGAGCGTGTCCGTGCGTCGCCTATCAATGACATCATAACCGCATTACCCTCAATTTCCGTAGAAACCATGGAAACACCAAAGACACTTTAATACATGATGTGATTTATTATACAGGTGAGCAACTGGCGAGTACCATATTTACCACGCCTAATATCGATCTAGCTCGCTGCAGTGTGCAACAAGTGTCTCATATAGTATCCGCAGAGCAAACAAATAGCATTATAACAACTTTCAAAACACTCAAATGTATCTAATATGATAAAACAGCACTGCGCTACCCCACATACACATGACCGGAAGAAGCGGAAGCGTCATAATAAAAGCTCCTCCGCTCTCGAGCCGTGTGTCGCACTTGTCTATCCTTAGCAATCGCTCCAACAGCTTTCATAACGTCAATAAATCTTTACATTACCGGTAATCCATGAATATGATTTCTGCTCGAGTCCTGTCGTATTCGCCACCGTCTGTAGAGGTGAAGACAACAACTCCCATGATTCCGTGAAATCAAGGCGTCATCAACATAGACAGTATAAGAAGTGGACAGAGCCATCTCATTGGAACTCAATTGAGACAAGTGAAGCCCATTTTTAGCGATTTTTTTAGGACTTCCGTTCCTGACGCGCAGACTCAAACCGACTCAAACTGAGCTTGACGACGTAGATGTGACGTGAGCATCCCGTCTGTCTTCTAGTAGCTGTGCCAAGAGAAATCTGAATCATTCCCTTCCGAAACTTGCAGAGACGGAGAGTGTGAGTAGGAGCTGTCCATGAGCTAGGAGCACGAGCAAATTTTGCTAGGTATTCTGATTAATTATTTTGTCATTTCGCCTCCACGTCCGCCGATTGCCCGCGAGCTTCTCCTCCCGTCCATACGGTAATTCTCTACAGTACGACAGAGAGTCGTGTGGTTATGACGCAATCGTTAGCCTACTTTTACAAAAACTGCTTCTACGGGGCTATAACATAAGCTACAAGGTAATGGAGCATGTTATACATTGTCGTGTTTCTTTAGAAATAAATAATGGACAAATGGAGTCTTTAAACGCCTCAGATGTAAAGTTATTCGCTGTCAAAGTGACGCCAAAATTAATGGGAGTCAATGGGATGCTAACAGCAGGTGAAGTTCTGCTACAAGATGGTGGCACGCGGCCGGCTTCAACTTCCGGTCGGCTTCCTTCCGGCTTGGTCATCAAGCTACGCCTTTGTTTTGAATAAACGACCTCTAGTGGCGAAAAATTACATGGTGTGCCTTTCACATAACGAAAAAAAAAAATGCTGTCACATGCAGGGCTGCCAACTCAAAATATGCCAACACTGAAGTGATTTCATTGTTTTACTTAGTTAAAATGGGACTCAATATTTTTACAAACTGCAAAAGCTGAATAATAGATCAAAACCTTCGGATTACTCAACAATTAGGCTAGTCAATTATTCAATCTAATAACCATTAGAATAATTGATTATCAAAATAATAATTAGTTGCAGCCCTAGTTATAATCTGCTATCTGAAAATTGTTATTATACTATTATACAATTATACAAATTCTATTATACAAAAACAACTATTCATATTGTTTATTTTATACACTACCGTCCAACAGTTTTAAGATATTTTTTTTGTTAATTTTATTCAGCAAGGATGCATTTAATTAATCAAAAGTGACAGTAAAGGCATTTTTAATATTCCAAAAAAATCTATAAAATAAATACAGTTCTTTTTTACTGTTTTCTCATTAACAAATCCTGGAAAAAAAATGCATCACAGTTTTTACAAAATATTAAGCTGATCAACCGTTTTTAACATTGATAATAATAAGAAATGTTTTTTGACCATCAGATAAGCATATTAGAATGATTTCTGAAGGATCCTGTTACACTTAATACTGGAAAAAAAATCAGTTTTGCCATCACAGGAATAAATTACATTTAAAAATATTAAAATACAAAACACCGATTGTTCCCGGTGCCCCCTGCAGTGTTGGTCTGGTTTCAGACTCACTGTTTCAGTGCATTTGCATTCATCTTAATACATCTTAATTCATCATAACAAATGTGCATGGCGCATGATAGTAAACAGAACGTGGGTCAATGTATTGAGTTATTTTTATTATTATTAATTTGCTATCATTTGTGCAGCAGAGTGAACAACACTTCCATCTGCAGTTCCAGTGCAACCGAACTCAGACCATTTCCTACATGTAGTCTCGGCATCATTTCCCCAGTGCACTCCCGGATCCGTATGACAGCTTTCACATTATCAATTTTTCATGCAAACCATGCTCGGTTTTGGACTAAACTGCCATTGTGAAAGCACCCTTAAAGAAGTTTCTTGACCATATTTAACAGTACATGGTCTTTTCATACCATCACATTCAATACAGACTGCTAACCTACATTCACAAATAAGACTTATTTTACTTACTAGTCAAATAAGATTCACAGACTCTGTTATGATTATTAAGAGACTTAGTCCGTGGAACATCTACTATTACCATCCGTTATTTAGTTCAACCTCCAACAACGTAGATCAGTGGTTACAGTAAAAATATTCTCATGCTTTTGCATTAACCTGACCTAGATGTGCTGTTAGCATGTTTAAATGGCAAGTCGTAATATTTGGTCTGGCATATATGTGCTTTGGAAATTAAAGTGATAAATGTTTAATCTGTTTGTCAAGAAGAATATTCTCCAACAAGACTATCACTCTTCAAATACAAGCATGCGATATGCAGTGCCAAAGAGATACAAAATCACAGACCCATATATCTTGAACGTCTCAAAGTTGTGTTGGTGTCAGGATAGGACTTCCAGTTTAAGTTAAAAATGACCACCACACATTAAACATTATATTTCAGCCCACAAAGATGATTTTATATCTGAACTGTAAGGGAGACAACAGTTTAGATGGAACAAAATTGTCCAAAAACTGTTGTATGCAGAATCGTTCTGCTTGTGTTTGTGCTTTTGTGTAAGAACTATAGAATAAAGGAGGACTGCTCTGTTCTTTTTGTTCCTTGTGTCGTTTGTTCCGGTGGAAAGACACTCATCGTCAGAATTGTGACTCACAAGTTCACAAAGCCCCACAGAATGAAGTCAGTGAGACCCCAAACGCACACATACACACACACACACACACACACACTACACTAATGAATAAAAGTGCAGCAGATGCTGTGGAAATTGTCCAGATTGTATATTTGTTGTCATGGAGGCTAGTTTATGTCTTTCATGTATATGGAACATGAAAACTAGCAGCACACACTCACATTCTCCACCAATCTACTCCTAAACAGCCATGTTCCATTGTGCATTGAAATGGTCCAATGTTAGTTAAATGTTTCAGGATGCGGCGATACAAAGCCGGGGAGTAAAGCTGCGATTTGGGCTTGTACAGAACAGTCTTGCAGTCTACAGACCGCATTCTTTTCTGACCTTTTCCCAAATGCCAGAAAGAACAGATAAGAAACACTCTGAAAATGTTATAGCGGAAGTGACGCAGGTGCAAATTAAATTCATTTTTAGTCTGGGTATTACTTTGTGGAGTTGTAGCACATTCTGGGGCTGAAAGGACAGAAGGCTACACCTGTTCTCAGCAGATTTTGAAAGGGGTTCGTGACAGACACAAAAAAAACACATTTTACCACATATTACATGCACATTGTAACTAAATACATTTGTCTGCTAAAAGTCACAATGAAACTGAAACAGTGATGGATCTTTTCTTCCATATTGTGATTTACATCCGACAGTGATGGATTATCAAAAAAGAGAGAATTTGGCTCTATCCATCAGTTGTTGATTGGATTTTTAGATGTAGTCTTTGCACTCAAATGAATGCGAGCTTGCAGTCGATTGTGGAGGGCGGGTTTAAGCAGACTAAATGATTGGAGTAGTGTGATGTTTTCACTGGAAGACCAAGTTATGACATTTTGATTAAACATGAGGTCAAAAAATATATATACATGGATGATTCTTTCACAATAAGATGTATTTACAAAATGGAGTGAATTTTCATTTCACGCCAAAGCTCTGTACACAAACAGTTCATCAATCATGAGAGAAAATGGAATGTTTTTCTAACTTTCTCAGAACAATTAAACAATGGCTGTTTCTCAAAGAACGGACTTGCGTTCTCGCTGAGACCAGTCTGCCAGGCTACCTTGAAAGAACAAACTCGAAGGATATGAGGACACAAAACGCATCTTTGTGAGAATTGAGATGTGCTGCGATCTATTGCTCAACTGACCATTCAGCACATGTTGGGCAGTGGGACTGCATCATCCAATGCACCATAAATAAAACATCACATCACATCACATCACAGGTGTCATTACCTATTAAAGGGGACATATCATGCTAAATCCACTTTTTTAGCCCTTAAATGCATTTTGTTGTATATTTGGAGTGTTTAGAAGTACAGAAAAGTTGAAATTATTCTCTTCAGGTGCTTCGTTGATATCTTTATATTCTGTTTTGGTCATATTTTTCAACCTGTTCAGATTTTTCTGTTATCTATGACGTTTTGTGAACAATCACGTCACAGTATTTGCAGCGGAACTGCCAAATAAGGACATTGACTTCCAGCCCAACACTTCGAGCGATCCGCCATTATTATTTCTCGCTGCAATTTTGTAGTCCAAGCTAAAAGATGCAGAAGTTACGAGAGGGTAAGTTAAAATGTTCGGTTGTTGGATGTAGTAACCCATACGCTTCATTACACCGTCTAATGTAGATGAACTGCCGCGCTTATGACAGTGCGCATGTTTAACTGAAAGAACGAGCAGAGAGAGAGAGACCCGGTCGCGCGCGCGTTCACTCTCTCTCTTCAGACCCTGGCGAAAGTGTAAACCTTCTCCATACTAGACGCTGTCCTGCTCTCTCTCCCTCGCACATATTAATCAAAATAAATCGACACGGTGGTAAAAGGTCGGAAGACCAAAGTTTCATGTGTAAATACAGTAAGTAACACACCATTGCGATACATCCATATGAAGACGTTCTTCTGCAGGTTCGTCGTCTTCATTTTCATCTCGCTCCGTCTCCGGACTCTGGCTCGAACATGTAAGGCTGGCTGGACAAGTCTTCCGTTGTTGACATTTTGTTAATAACGTGTGAATAAAAAGTTTCTGTGCCGCTATAATCGTATCTCTGCTATTAAACTACAAAAATGGCCGAACGGGGTGGAGTTGAACCTCTACAAACTGGAGAGGGGGCGGGGTATGATGTGTCTCAATTGTATTTAAAGAGACCGCACCAAAACGAGTTGATGTCAGACGCACACCAGAAAAGGGGTAAAAAGGGGGCCTGTGGAGCTATAATAATGAGGAATTCAGACCCAAGCATTGCAGTTCTGCTTTATATAGACTACAAATGTATGATTTATATGTTAAAAGGAACGATTTAAAAGCATGATATGTCTCCTTTAAAAAATGTACTTACATTATTGTTATATTTTTATTTTAGTTTTTGTGTAAATGAGTATTTATATTTAATGTTACGCTTTGTCAATGTTAAGATTCTTTTATATATGCCAATTAAAAAGTAGTACAGGCTTTCTCCAGGTATTTACAACTTTATAAAAATGATGCCGAACAAAACAACAAACCTTTACTTTCATGAGCCGTCACGTATTTGAGAGCTTTCAGTAGGAATCTCTTAAGTGAGAACAAGAGAAGAGTTTACAGGCTTCCGTTGGTCGTCCGCCCACGATGACTGGTGTTTTTTAATGGTTCGATTCTCTCAAGTCTCCAGTGTGGCGGTTGATAATGACATAGTACGAGAACACAAGGGCACAAGATTGTTTAAGAACGGATATTGAGAAATGCCAATGTTTTCATAACTTATTTAGAATGTCAGAAAACATTCTTAGAACATAAAATTGCTTTATATAATCAACACCCAATGTATTGAACCAAGTACCCAAGTAAATTTTCTACCCAAGTAATCACACTGCTTTCGTTACATTGCGACTTTAAGTTAAGTATAGGAGAGAAGTGTACTTCCTTCTAAGTAAGAAAAGTAAAAAAAAAGAAAAAACGCAGTAACACTTTAGATTAGGGTCCAACTGTCACTATTCACTAGTTGCTTATTAGCATGCATATTACTAGAATATTGGCTGTTTATTGGTACTTATTAATGTATTATTCTGAATGACCATATTCTACATCCCTTAATCCTACCCAATACCTAAACTTAACAGCTACCTTACTAAGTAACTAGTAATAAGCAGTAAATAGGAGCTTATTGAAACAAAAGTCATAGTTAATAGTTAGTTAATTGTGAGAATTGGACCCTATTCTAAAGTGTGACGATCAATGCTTCCAAGGCATCGGGACATCCAGGTTTCTGAGAGTCTTTGTATGTAAATGTTTTGAGTACAAAAAGTATCTATGTAAATGTCCTGATCTTGGGTCAGTCCGATAGTGTTTATCATTCAATGCTTCTTTTCACTGTGGAAATCCAGATCTTCCTGGTTTCACCACAGAAATGTCAATGAAAGTTATGGATTTTATTCACAGTTCCCTTGATGATAGCAGTCTAAACTAGCAGACTGCACAAATACGCACATACAGTACATACTCACAAAGGTGGCATGCTGATCTCGGCCACTGCACAATTTACAAAGTCACGCTGTGACAGCAGCAAGTGCTACTCAAAAAAAAGTAGAGACAGAAACACAGATGTCAAATGAAAAGTTTATTGCCTCTAGTGTTCTGGACTGAAGGGAGTGTGAGAGTCAGCATTGTCTTCATACCTCCTATGGGTATATCTTGAGGAGAGAGAAAGAGAGAGAGAGCAGGCTGTACTGAGACTCACTCTGGGATGATTTTATTTCTAGAGTGCTGCGTTCTGATTTCCTTCCCAAAGACAGTTGGGCGTTTGCTGACGATTCAGTCCTAAAACAACAGCGTGACCATACCAATGCTGGGTGGCCTGCGTATACTTACGCAAAACTTCTCAGAATGCTGTACGTACATGCGTGTGTTTCCGGTCGTAGCTGCACAGGGAGACAAAGAGACTCATTCAGGCCCACTGTGACTGATCTATTACTTGAGATATAGTCAGAGTTCACATAGCAGACTTTGGTAACTTCAGCCACGCTGTGGGAAGAAAAAAAAAATGTTCCGTAACCCGGTTTATATAAAATAAATCAGGTCAGGGGAGGTTACATGCTGAGGTTACACAAATACCACTTTTGGCATCTTTTAGCAAAATGTTCGACAGTATTTACACATGAGGAAAAATACTTAACAAGATTCACTAATAATGAATTGCGCCTACTAACAATATAATATGGGGAACATAACTTTTTTGGTCTGGTTCTCAAGGCAGCACCTGGAGATGCTGCTTGGTGCTCACACTTTACGCGGAACACTTATCCTACAAGCTGTTGTCATCACTTTACTCCTAAATGCTCTCCTCACTATCTTCTTTTCTCTCGAACATGGTAGATGATGAGGATGATTTTTTTTTTTATTAACATAAATGACACAGACAACAGCAGGAATATTAGGCTGCTGTCATTTTAAGACCGAATCGAATATACTGACACACATCCGGTTTCTTTCTCAACTGTTCCCTTATGACATTACTGAGAGAATACTCGCCAAGACGGATATTTTGACATAATTTTGTGTGTATATGTCTCTTCAAGCGCAAGTAAACGCGAAAGATGAAGCATTCGGTGTTCAAGTGCTGTATGAAACACGTCTCTCTCTCTCTCTCTCTCTCTCTCTCTCTCTCTCTCTCTCTCTCTCTCTCTCTCTGCGTGTGCACGCTTTGGGTGTGTGAGGCTGTGCGCACAGGTAACAGCGTGTGAGTCCCAATTTTCGCCTCTTCCAGCGCGTTTAAAATCGTTTGAATGTGTAAATTGGCAAGACAAAACAAGACCAAATGATAAAATTTCACTCTATGATGGTTAAACTTAGCAGTTAATTCATGAATCACATGCTTGCCGAACTGTGGGGCGTGGTCCGTATGGATCATGGATCAACTGCGATCCGTTGCACGCCTAATAATTAATGAACACACTTATCATCATGATTGCCATCTTACCAGAGATGGAGAAAAATCCTACTCCAGTAAGTAAACGTATCCCTGTCCCCAAAAATGCCAAAAATTTACTCAAAAGCCCTTCCCTTCATGTTTTCTGCTGCGCATCGTTTATTTTTACCATGCATGCACACCGGCACACCCCTGAATATAAAATCTCATTGTGTGTGTGTGTGTGTGTGTGTGTGTGTGTGTGTATGCACGTGACAGGTGAGCTGCTGATGGAATTCTCGATCAGCAGGAGGAATAAAGAGGATGTAATCCTGTCAACACGGAGTTACGACATGGGGGACACATTGCAGGTTCTGACGTGGAATCTGGATTAGGATTAAAGAGAGCTGATTTCACACACCATCTCACTGATAAGGGAATTCCATCCAGGATTATGACACACATATACACACTACACTACGTTACAAAAAATAATATTTGGGTCTCATTCACAAACTGTGCATATGTAACATTCAATTTGTGTGTAAATCTGCATACGCCGTTTTCAAGAACAAATTTGTGTGTGAAAACATTCATATGCAGATTTCATACTTGACTATAAGTAATATTGCAACTACGTCAACTAACTCTCATTAGAGTATTAGTAAACTGCTAATATTTAATTTTTATGATCCTCAACAGATATTCTACTGACTATAAGTAACTTTTCAACTAGATGTCAATTCATTCTACTTACCCGAACATGACCCCTAATGCTCTAATGAGAGTTAATTGACATGTATGTAGTAGGTGCAATGTTACTTATAGTCAATTGAAAATCTTAAAGGGACCATCAGAATAAAGTGAAACCTATCTTGAACTAAATTTATCTTCCTTACACTGTTGTTTTTTTCTTCTTGTTTTAAGTCTAAATCTAATATTTAGTGTGATTTATGCTTAAGACAAGAAAAACACCATGGTTCAATATGTAGTGTGGTAACAGCTTGGTCTGTTTATAACCTTATTTCCCTCACAAAACCGCATATACCACCTATGTGTATCATTTACTTTTAATCTAACAGTCATGAATACAAAGTGTGTCAATGTATGTGTCTAAGTGTGTTCTAGATATGCACAAGCACACTCACAAACACACTGATGATGATCTCATTAGGTCAGGCTATCCCAAGCCTATTAGCCATCCATAGAAGTGCATTCGTCCCTCCTCGTAGCTATTGTGGCACGGCCCAATACATTAAGTCAGGGAGAAGCCATGAGGCAACAGGAGCGGGGAAGCCGCAGCCGGAAACATTTAACTAGTTTAGCCAGGACTGCCCTAAGAGCCTTGATCCTCTCACACGTCACACCAAGACATGCTAACTCGTAAAGGCCGTCTTAAGAGTCTTTCCCCATCTGCATGTTCAAATCTAAACTTGGACACCTTGTTGGAGGGGATTTGAGATCAGAAAGACAGCATGGAAAAAGGAGAGCATACTGAGAGAGGGCAAATGAGGAAGGAGTTGGATAGATGCCCGTAAACCTTTTTAGAGCTTCCGGTTCTGTTACTAAGCTAATATAGTTGTTAGCACATAAGCTAATGTGAATAAGCTCTTGAATGGACAGTGGTGTCCAAAAGAAAATCTGCTGTTCAAAATCTAATTTATAACTGTAAATAAATTAGGATTTTGAAAAATGTATAACTGTAAAATGTAAATATTTTTTTAATATTATGTCTATATCTAAGTCAATAATCAAATAGGCAATGTCAAAAATGTCATTTAAATTTTCCACAAATTTTGTAATACTAATAATACGTTTAGTAATTGATATACAATACTGTAAAAAAAAAAAAAAAACTAGTAAGACTTCTTTAAAAAAAAATAAAAATCGTACCAACCTTTGACCAACATGACCCGATTTGAAGTGGTTTTCACCCCTTTGAACACTTTTGTTTTCCTCCTTGAAAAAAGCCATCATGGCAGCCAAGGAGATCATGATTGCACTGATAAGTCTACCGTGCAAAAACGCAACACAAGTTTTTTTATTATTTTTTATTTTTTTATTAATGATCTTCATGTCTTCACGGACACGGACAGTCTTCGCGGGGTTTAACCAGACAGTTCCACGAGTTCCAGATGCATCACTGTGGGATTGTTCAGGATTGTGGGTAATGAAGTACTTATCCAAGACATCGCGAATAAAAGGCATTTATCTCAAAACAAGGTTAGTGCCCCATGAACTTTTGGCGTTTATATGAGCATATACAATCGCTTAGTACAGCCGTAGCTGGTTTTAAGTCTACCATGTATGGTTACGTTTTTATGGCTCATACCCCAACTGTCAATGGAGAAATTGTATTGAATTCTTACTTCCGGCACCGGCTGTGGGCGGGACTGTGATGCTCTATGCTCGCATTCTCCGTGTTCATTAGTTTACGATCTGTCTAACAGTCCTGTGTAATATGTTATTAGATAGAACTATTATACATAGAAAGTAGACAGTAATGAAAAGCTAGTAGCGTATGTCGTGTGGTTGATGTCCAGTGATGCTAGTTGAGCAGAAATACATAATCATGTTTCGCTTGGTCCCCTCGAAGTTGCATTGGATTTTCTCCTCAGCGTAAAGGTTAAGAGGCCCATCTATCACTGTTTTCCATGTTCGTAGAGTTAGTTTGTTGAGTAAATATATAGTCTATAATCTGTGTGTTTACATAGCCTTTTTAAAAATGGCGGGTGCTGGTGTTTCGCGTGCGTTCGGCCAATCAGTGTACACTAACGTCAAAGGTAGTTCCTATAGTGCTGGTTTAGACCCTACTCTGAAGTAGGACCTAAATTAGTTCCTCCAAAAGAGTTCCTAGAACTAAAATAGTTCTTAGTTCCTGCGGTGCGAACGCGCCAAAATCCAGGTACTTCCGCCAATAGTTCTAGGAACTATGAAAAGGTGCAACAGCCCCTTATGACAATGTGTTTGGTCTTGGTGGAATAGATCTGCTACGCTGCTATTGCTGCTGCTGCTGCAGAACAAGTATGAGACTTCCTACTGCCAATACATACATGATGCGTTGCTGTGAGCATGTAAGACATGCTGCTGCTGTACAATATAGTGTACATGAATTACCCATAGCAGATCTATACAGGTGGAGTTGGGGAAGTTGAGTGTTTCTGAAAGTGCGCTGCACTCTTAAGGCAAATGCTAATCAGCATTTAAAGGTTGAGTATGCAAGCTCATTGGCTACTGATACAGCAGGAACCAATCAGCTGTGCCCTATTGATAACAATGTGATTGCAAGCAGGTGGAGTTAAGGACCCATTAGCCTGCGCCATCTAGAGTTTAATGACAGAACTTTGTGTGTATATGTGTATATACACACACTTTGCAAAAGTCTTAGGCACGTTAGCATTTTTACCCCAAAAAAAGGTTTTACCCCAGTTATTTATGTCTTTTGCTGTAGTGTCAGTAGGAAATATCAATTTACATTTCCAAACATTCATTTTGCTATTAAATGTAATAATCCAGTGAGATTTTTT
This sequence comes from Scardinius erythrophthalmus, assembly GCF_964197995.2. NCBI lineage: Eukaryota > Metazoa > Chordata > Actinopteri > Cypriniformes > Leuciscidae > Scardinius > Scardinius erythrophthalmus. Next base: position 16,539,805 of record NC_138236.1, read on the forward strand.
GTATGCACAAGGAGTCTGACAACAGCCGGTCTGCTCCACACAGAGATCTGATCTCACCATCATCGAGTCTGTCTGTGATTACAAGAAACAGAAGAAACTGAGACAAACTAAATCCAGAAGAATTGTGGACATCAACGTCTCCAAGATGTTTGAAGAAACCTATAATATAATTATTAAATATAATTACCTTTTCTATCAAAAAAATCGAATCTATTTAAATTTTTCATTTAAAAAATGTGTGTGTGTATACGTGTATAAGAGCTCAACATAGCCATTGACTCATGCAGGTCTGTGTGTATGTGATAAGCCGCAGTGGCACTGGGTTTAAGGTTAGGGGCCCCTGTAGCTGAGCAATGTAGCCGGGAAGGGGCCCGAGGCTCAGGGTTCTTCTCCTAGTCTGACTCAGAGCTCTAATAGAGTGGCTCAGTCTCCTTACCATCTCTGCTTGTAATCTCATTAGACCAGCCCAGCAGCACATAAATTAATAAGACACACTTCTTACCCCTCTCCCTCCTCCACAATCTTTAGACTACTTTTTTTTTATCAGAAATGCATTTCAAAATGACTTTCTGTGTGGATTATAGTTATTTCCGTCCACTGTGAGGTAACAGAACTTTTGAAATAAAATGGATTTAATTATTTTTAGCGTTTAGTGATGATTAAAAAAGAGGGGAGGCATGTTTATCATCTAGTGAGCAACAAGTTATGGAAAGCTTAAAGATGTAAATATTGAAGCTATTCATATGTATTTCATACTAATAAAAATCCCCCTCTAAGTTTCTCTCTCGGTCTGTCTGTCTCTCTCTCTGTCCCTGAGGAGACTGTGTGAGGTGATCGGTTCTGACAGGCTCACAGTCTGAACTGGGGAGGAGAGTAGAGTGGGGGGTGGGGGTCCAATGGTGATTTTTCCCTTAGGGAAATGCCCCCCTCACTTGGCATACACACACAGTAATAATGACTGTGTTCAACACAGTCAGCCTACCCAGCTTAATTGTACAATATACTGAGTCCTTTTGACATCAGGCGTATTTCAAGAAAGCACATTAGAGGGTTTCTTTGTGACTTTTGCAACTGTTTGGAATATGCAGTGTGTGAGGTTTATTTATTAGTGACAGACACTGAAAATATCTCACTGCAAACAGGTCAGTTTTGCTTAACGTTACCAACCTACAAAGTGTGTATTTCTGTTTACGTGTACACATTTGTGTTTGTGTGTAAACAAACACCGGATTTGGAAACAGGCATTTGGTTTTACTGTTCCGTTCATTTATTTTTCCATTTGGTCCAGGCTGCTTTTGCATTCATATTCCATTCTATTGTGTCAAAATTCAGGATATGGAAAAAGGACCCCAGAGAGAAGAACTGAATAAGATGGGTCAGCTGACCTACCTCTAATATGCGATTCATTTAAAAGAACTTTTGTGTACTGCAAAATATATATATTTACATTTTAGTTGTAAATAACATATATTTCAGTTTATTTCTGTTTCCTTGGTTGCTTATTAGGTCCATGTTTGTTACTATAGTTACGTGTGATTTACACCTGTGTCTCGTTTAGTTGCCTGTGTTTGTCTTGGTATATATAGTCCTGTGTTTTCAGTTATCTTTGTCAGTTATCATCTTTGTTTAGTGTGACTGTTTGTTCCTGTAGCTCTCCTGAGTATTTTGGTTTGTGATTACATACAGACTATTCAGACTGTATATATGATTTGTGCAGTTTGGGTTACCACGCAAAAAAAACGTGACACATAGGCCTAGTCAATGGTTAATTGAGTGCTAGCTAACTTGTTATGTAAGCAAGTTCCAGGTTTATCCTACAAAAGAAAGAAAATGTTTTATTGTATGAAACATCATTTGAAGTTTCAGCAAAAGTCAAAAGTGTCTTTAACTTAACAATCACTATATGAAGACCAATTTTAGCATCTTATTTTTCACTTTATCTCATGATTTTAAATATTCTCTGTATTTCCATGTAAAACACCATGCCTATAAAAACTTTGAAACTAGAAGTACAAAAGTTATGTGGTCATAAATATGATTTGTAAACAGGATGTTCATCTTGCATTATTGATTCATTTCCTTTTTTTCAATGAACTCAGTTTTAGATCTGGGTGCTATATAAGAGAATTTAGTTTTTTAAAGAATCTACAAAAATGTTTTACATTTCCTCTATTAATGATAATACTTAAAACCAATACACAGAAAGAATATATTAAAGGTACTTCTACAAAGAACTACTGAGGAATCCTTATTTTTTACATTGTACGTTTATCTGTGGCATGCTCACATACAAAAGGACACATGCATACATGCCTTGCTCAAGGTCAACAGCCCTGGGTCAGCAGAATTAATCAGACATTAAAAGATGAGTAAAACTTGTTTAAATAATCATCACTTCATCTGGATAAATCCAACATAGCCATATGCCCTTGCCAATACTCTCATTATAACACTGCTGGGAGCCAGCAAATGTTCACTTTTTGTGTGTGTGTGTTTGTGCTGAAATGTATATACATGGCGTTCTTATCATTCTATGTGTGTGAAATGTGTTTGTGTAAAAAAGGTTTGTTTGTGTTTCTACATCTGTGTCAGTATATGTTGGAAGTACAGAGAATGTAAGAGTTTGCACTACTGCTTAAAAATGTTTGTGTTTGTGTGTGTGTGTGTGTGTGTGTGTGTGTGTGTGTGTGTGTGTGTGTGTGTGTGTGTGTGTGTGTGTGTGTGTGTGTGTGTGTGTGTGTGCAGTGATATGGCTGTAATGAGATAATGTTTAATTGGTAGGAAGAGCACAGTGCCACCGGGTCAAACAAGATGATCGGACAGACAATTTCTGGGAGTGTTTAAGGGCCAATTACACACACGCACTCATAGACAAACGTAAAGAGGAGCACCATTCATTTTGGCAATATCCGTTCGCAGTCAGCAACTTATAATGTAATTAATTAATTAATAATTTATATTAATGACATTTATATCAATAAAAGTGGTAGTCATTGATTTTGTTCACAAAGTTTTTCGGACTGACAACATATTTATTAACCAGTTTGACGGCTGATTTGTAATGTTCACACAGCATTTTAGAGAAGCGAACCGAATAGTAGGCCTATCTGTAGGAACTAATAGTGGGGCAGGTATGACATCACTTTCTAGGACAACCGGCAGTTAGCATTACACTGGTTCCCTTGACAAAAATCAAAACAAAAACAGGATTTTCCCATAGGCTTTTGGATTATCCCAAAAAAAGCGATCAACAAAAGTTTCTGATACTTACACGTTTTGTCCATCAAGATAATTGTAACAGATAAACACAACTTTTATGAATTTTGAAGCCTAAATGGAGTCGTCAGAAGTAAAAAGCTAAATAATCGAACTACACCATGGACCGCGATTTCAACGTCACCATCACTAAGCTTCCGACAACTTTTTCAATTTTTATCTAAAAACATTTTCACAGAAAGTTTGAGTTAGAAGAGTTTATAAGAGCACAATTATAAGCATAACGATGCTGTAAATGCAGACTGAGCCTACCTGTTTAATCATGATGTTAGACAGCCGCTGCAGTTCCATTTAACCACTTGTTTGCAACCGCCTTTTTCAAGACACGTAACAGCTTCAAAAAATCACAAGTGGGGTATACTGATGTTTTTATGTCGTAGAATAAAACGTGAAAGTGTCTTGAGCTTGTGTTCACCACAGACCTTATTTCAGCCATTTAACCAAAATCCCATTCAAAAAAAACCATTGACTTCGGGAAGATGGAACCAGAAGTGCTAAAATGCTAACTTGTTTCCGCGTTTTGGCCTATAACGTTATGTCATACGCGCACCACTCTATTGTAGCGAAGTGAAGCCGCCAATGTCCAAATATGGCTCATGAACTGGATCCGCATTATCAAGTCCCGCTCACACTCCCGCAGAATGGGTTAGTACAGTTTACTGCAGAACAACTCATTATGTTGGTGTGAAATAAACTGTTATGGAAATGTAGAAATGAAAGTTTTATGAGCTATACTGCGTCCAGGCACCTGGGGGTGATCGAAACATTTTGGCTTCACTTTTCAGGACTTGTGCAGCACACTTGGTTGCGTAACACACGAGAATGAACCTCATTGGTTCTCGCACGTCAAGCAAACATGCTTGAGCTTACCACAACTGATGTGTGCATTGATGAATGTTTGTGAAAAAAGCATAAATTCAATATGTTCATCATATAAAACGATCATGTCTCTGCAGAATATTTGGACTAAACTGCTCAATTCATATGGATTAGTAACAATCTCTTTATGAACTTTTTGAAGCGATGGGTGAAGTGGTATTTGCGTGGACTGTCAATGGAGGGGCAGAAATATCTCAGATTTCATTCAGATATCTTCATTTGTGTTTCGAAGATGAATGAAATTCTTACGGGTTTGGAATGACACGAGGGTGAGTAAATGATGACACAATTTTCATTTTTGGGTGAATTAATGCTTTAAGTATAATGAACTAACAATAGTCAATAATTTTACAGCATTTTAAATCATTTTAACAGATATAAACAAATTGAACCTTATTAAAGTGTATTACCAATATAACTTCTGCAAGTGCCTGTTAGCAGCAAAGAAACATCCAACACCTTTAAACAGTAATCTTCCACATTGTGCTTTAGAAGCAACACCCATATCAATTACAAAACCAGTTTCCCAGTTCTCTCGTTGTTTGAGCACTCAAGGATTGTACCTTTAAATTTAGCCAAGCATAGATTATAGAGAGAACCAATGAGAGAGGGAGAGAGACAATGCACAACCTGATGACTGGAATGCTCTGGCTTCTGACAGCTGCACCAACTGTCTGGGTACCTGGTGTTACATGTGTACGTGTGTGTCCCTGCAGCAATGCTGTGTTACGGATTGCTCTCTGATGTCTTTATCCATCTCTGTAAAGCCTAGGGCTGTTCTCTTGCCCTCATTCATGCCTAAGCACACGTACACCTGTGTTCAGTGTGCCATCGGTAGTTAGTAGTTACTGCTTTGACTGACAGCATGGATAGAAATCTTAAGTTATTTTGTGCTCTGCTGGCTCACTGAGCCAATATAGCTCTTAATGAACCAAAACACTCCAGAGACTTCAGCCCTCAAGCTCAATATCACTGATGTAGTCATATTGGAACTTATATTCAAGTTTTTAATATTCTCCATAGATCTTAACTATACTTTATATGGGATACAGTTTCATGTAATGTGTCTGATGTGTTTTGGTTCATGAGATGATTTTTTTTTTCTCACTATGCCTATGCACACAGTCATTCTGTACTGAAACACAAAATATGCTCTGTCTTATATCTCTTGTGTTGGCGTGTGGTTTCCTTTCGTTGGTGTAGTGCATCCTGATTAATATATGAGATATATGAAAAATCCGAGGCAGAATTCAGCGGGGAGGTTGACTGTACCCAGTGGGCCGACAACCTTATTATAATAATGTGTACTGAGTCCCGTTCTTTATTCCCTCTTAACACATGATTGTGTCCCTGCACTTTCTGATAACATCATTGTAAAATTTGCTGATGACCCAACTGTGATTGGTCTGATTTCCAACAACGATGAATCAGCCTAGGGGAGGTACAGAACTGGTGTTCTAATAATAACCTGACCCTTAATACAGAGAAAACTAAGGAGCCAATCATCAACATGGGGAGAGCACAGCAGCTGGAATATGCTCCAGTATTTATCAGTGGAGAGTATCCAGTTTCAAGTTTTTAGGCACATACATCTCAGAGAACATTACTTGGTTCACAAACACTACTGGTTTGATTGAGAAAGCACAGCAAATACTGTTTTTCCTGAGGCTGAAGAAGGCTTGTTTAGACGCTGATTACTTTTTATCTGTGTACTATAGAGAGCATAACATACTGCATTTCTGTACGGTTTTCTAGCTGTACAGCTGGTGATAAGAAAGCACTCCAGAAGGTTGTCCTGCGAGCACAGAAGATAATCGGAGATGAATTACCAGCACTAAAAGATATCTATAGATTACTGTGGTTGGGATAAAGCTATCAGCATCTGTAAGGATTCTACACATCCATGTCGTCACATGTTTGAACTAATACCGTCAAACATGTGATGACATGTTTACTCCTCCTAGGTATTTTATTCCTGTACTGCACGACTGAGGAACAGTTTTATTCCCTGAGCCATTGACACTTGAATCAAGCCAACAAGCCTGTTGTGTTGTAATTCTTTTAATTGTTTGGCAAATTTGATGAAATACACAGAGAATGTTATCTCACGGAAATAGTGTGTAATTGAATTGAATCGATTTAAGGAACAATGTTGAACTGAACAGTGTTAAGTTTTATTAGTTTGTTCGAACAATTAATACTGTTGGACACTGATTCATAGTAGTGTTTATCAAACATGATTGGACTGATTGTAAACATTTAATTGTCATTCTATTCATTTATTAATTGCATCTAGTGTGGAACTGTGTAATTGTGTAATTGTTGGCGGGAACAACGAGAGTTGTACACAAACACTGACAATAAAGACATTAAATTCAATTGAATTCAATAATGTTCATACTAGATCGGAACAGTTTGTCATGACACACTTTGTTGGTTTGGCAAAGCTTTGTATAAAGGTTTAGACTAGTTTTACCTTTGAGGTTTGATGGTTATAACATGCATTACAGTAAGTAATAGAGTAAGAAACACATTACATAATTAGGAAACTCATCAGATAGATAGATAGATTGATAGATAGATATCTCTAGGCAGTTGCTATAGGGTGTTTTGGTGGTTGCTATGATGCTTGTGCTTAAAATTTGGTCTCTTTTAAAGGCACTCTTTGATCTCATGAGCCCCTAGTAGAATTTCTATGTCTCTTGATATAATACATGAACAAATTGTTTTGGCCGTCGGAAACAAACCACTAATGACCATAAGAGGGAGAGCGGCAGGAGCTTCCATAGGCCTGAGTAATATCAGTGAGAGAGTTCCTAATCTTCTTGATGATATGAGAATGCTGTGGTCATTTTATTGTGTGTTGTGTAATAGTTTTAATCTGGTGTGGCTCTCATTCCTCAGGCATGTTCAGACGCCTCACTTACAGCAAACTTTGGAAGGAACAGCTTCAACCTCATACGCATCAAAGCTGGGATCTTTATAATTTTGGATTTCATTTGGAGTGTGTGTTCACTCCCCATACCATACTAGGTCTGGTTGGCTTGGAGAGCATGTTGAGGAGCAGTGTCTGTCTGTGTGGGAGTTGTCCCATAATTCTGAGAGCAGAGGGAATTCCTGCTGTAGTCCTTTTCGAATGCTCCGCTGAGTCTTCCTGATTCTTCAGTGCTTCACGTGATGCTGATGCGGTAATCATGCCCACCGATGCATTCCGAAATGGGAAGCTTTTAAGAAAATGTGAGGAATTCGAAATATGTAGAATTCCAGGTGAGGAACAGAGTGATTGTGATGATGTATTAGGGACGTAGGAGGTTCTTTCTGATAAGGAACAGCTAACGGAGTAGTCTGGATTCCACAGGAAGATTTACACTGGCGGGTGTTTTTTGGCCCCTCAATACCAAATCCACAGAATCCCATCGTTGCACTGCTGCTACTCTGAGTGAACTGTGCTGGCTGAGCGATAACATATTTATATCTATTTCAAAAACTTGTGCACATACATACGCAAGCATTCACACACACATACCTCTCAGAAGAATCTGCTTTGATCTTCTACAGCAACAGACAAACTTTGCACAAGTTGTGTGTATATATGAGAAAAATAAAAAAATTAACATAGATGGATGGGTGAAGGATGTAAAGCAATTAATTTGTTGTGTATACATGGGCTGTTTACTTCAGTTTTTTTTGTGTGACCCGCTTACTTAAGCACATAGCATTAGTCTGTATGTAGTGAAAAAGAGAAAAATAGAGTATGTTTGTGCTGAGATAACACCTCACAGACCCAACCCATAATGAGGGCATGTTTAGGGCATAAACTCAAGGCCAAACCACACACAAAAACACTTAATTTAGGGCAGGTAAGCTTCCATGTGTACCAGTAAATTACTATATGAAGTGTATATCAATCTACCAAGCAGATAAGCACATCTTATCCATTAGTGAAAACAAGCAGATTTATCCATTAGTGAAAAAAAGCATTTTAGACCAAAAAAAATGTCACTTTTTGAAATTTGTCGGTTTTATTTGAGTATTTTTATATATTATTATAGTATTTAATAATATTTTGATTCTTATTTATGAGCTTTTTTTATTTTCAGGTTTTTCTTACATTCCTATTCAGCTTTAATTATTTTTTGTCAGTTTTAATGATTTTAGTTCTTTATTTCAGGCTACTTTATTTCAGTTGGTTGCCAAGGAATCCGTGTATCATCTGTTCATTCAGTTTTTTTTTATTTAATATTATAGTATATTTCAGAATAAGAAGAAGAAGAAAAACAAGAATTTAGCTTGATTTTTTTGTTTTTACTTTCAAGGGTAGAAAACGACCCTGAGATAAGGGAATGAGTATTGCGTAGTTATATGCTATGGGGAAAACTCCTTTTTCTCTGCATACTGAAGCCTTTTGTATAAATACGCAGTGTCTACTACACAGCCATAACAGTTTAGAGACTACTCGCACACTATTGGCTGGTCAGTGGTAACTGCACAGACCTATGGCAGAAAACCAATACCTACTGCGCAAACCAATCGGCGCAAAGCCCACCGAGCTGAGCACAGAGCCCACCAGAATGGGCGGGGCATCCGCCTATAAAAAATGCTCGATTTTGCTATAGATTCAGGTTTATCGACTGAAGCGACGAACGCAGAGTCGTGTGCGTCATAGCATGGCCGTCTATGCAATACTGGTTCCTGTATCTCAGGGAACCGAGGTTACGTTAGTAACCGAATCGTTCCCTTTCGAGCGGTCATTCGTATTGCGTAGCTATACGCTATGGGGAACCAATCCAATCATACCATGCTATGTTAAGCGTAACGACATGTTCTAGGACCCAAGTTGGGACGCTTTAACAAGGGTCCAAAGCAAGGGCCTAAGTCCGACATGATGCCTTGATAGGGCAAGGCCCTAATGATGATGGCCTGGCTTGTGCAGAGGCCGGATTAATCATACGGAAAGGATGTGCGCAGGGGCTTCTAAGTTATAAAATCTGGCGAAGGTAGACGTTGAAGACCAGCTGGCCGCCGTGCATATATTGCCAATGGATACTCCACTAGACCATGCCCAGGAGGAGGCCATGCCTCTAGTGGAGTGAGCTCTGATGCCTATGGGGCATTCCTGGCCCATAGAAGCATATGCTAGAGCGATAGCGTCCACCAGCCATCGGGATAATCTTTGCTTTGTTGACCGGAAGCCCTTTGGTGTGGCCACCAAAGCTTACAAAGAGCTGCTCCGACTGTCTGTACTGGGCGGAGCATTGCATACAAGTTCTCAGTGCCCGAACCGGGCAGAGTAGGTCTAATTGTTGCTTGTCTTCCATTGTGGGAAGAGCAGAAAGTGTAACTACTTGTGCTTTGACTGGGGTTGAAAGCACTTTGAGCACGTAGTCTTGGTTTGAGGATGACTTTGTGGTCACCCGGACCAAACTCCAGACAGGAAATGCTGACAGTGTGCGCTTGTAGGTCCCCCACTCGATTGACTGATGCTAAGGCTAGCAGTAATGCAGTTTTGAGCAAGAGTGGTTTTAATTCGCCAATTGTAGTGGCTCGAATGGAGGCCCCTTTGAGGGCCCTGAGGACCGTTGATAGGTCCCAGGAGGGCACTCTAGGGGGGCGTGGAGGGTTAAGCCTCCTTGCTCCCCTTAGGAAGCGGACAATCATGTCGCTTCTCCCTATCGACTGGCCGGCCACCGGGGCATGGAAGGCTGCGATGGCTGTCACGTAGACTTTGAGCTTGGATGGGGTACGGCCCGCATCCAGCAGCTCTTGGAGAAATGAAAGTATCAGAGATACTTCACATAAAGTAGGGTTCTGTTTCCTGGTTGAGCACCAGCCGGAGAACACAGACCACTTAAGAGCATAGAGGCGTCTCGTAGACGGAGCTCTAACATCGCTGATTGTGCTCAGGACTCTTGCTGGAAGGTCCGCAAGCTCCCGTCAAGAAGCCACACATGGAGGGTCCATAGTTTGGGATGGGGTGCCAAATTTTCCTGTTCGCCTGGGAAAGAAGGTCTTCCCTCAGGGGTATTGGCCACAGGGCAGCTGAATCAACTCGGGGAACCAAGGCTGGTTCTGCCAGAGTGGGGCCACAAGTAGGACTGTGTGTCTGCCCTCCCTGATCCTTTTTAGGAACTGAGGTAGGAGCGTGACTGGAGGAAAAGCATACAGGGGAAGGCTTGGCCATTCATGGGCCAGCGCATCCCTGTCCTTCGAGAAAAATATTGGGCAGTGAGAGTTGTCTTTGGAGGCGAAGAGGTTGACCTCTGCCCTCCCGAAAATATCCCAGATCGTTTGAACAGATTCTCCTGGGGACACCTTACCCTGGAACAGCATATCTGCTACCTGGTTCAGTTTGCCCGACACATGCGTTTTATTTAGCTGACCAACTCTCAAAATGAAGAATACATTGCAACTTATTTGAACTATGAATTAGGACAACTACTCACCTTGATGTTGTTTTAAAGCCTTATTACCTTATTTTTCCGGATTAAATTAAATTAAATTAAATTAAACAAAGAATGTTGACGTTCATTAAGATTTTTTAATCCTATGCAATTTGTGCCGTATATTCCAAGTTTTCTGAAGGTATACTGTAGGATTTGGCAATATTGTTTAGTGGAAATTTTGCCGTTGCAGCCCTGTGTACATTCATGCGAGTGTGCAGTACGTGTCGCACACAGACGCATCATTTTGAAATATTAATTTTAATCAATATTAATAAAACACAAGACCTTCAGTATAAACCTCAGAAGAGCATGTACCGTAATGGTCAGGGGCCGTATTCACAAAGCATTTTATCTTACCACTAGGAGTACTCCTAAATCGCACTAAAAGATTTTAGCTAGGAGTTTTCTCTTAAAAGTTATTCACAACGCCTTTCAGACCTACTCTTAGTAAAGAAAAATGACAACTCCTAAACTAAGAGTGAGTCTTCGTTGCTATGATGACGTCATTACTCATGCACGAGCTTGACTGAAGTGACCACCTTGATTGGCTGATGATTGTAACGCAGGAATGATTCCAAACACTACGATGCTGAGTGACAGGTGACAGGTCTGAGAATGCGTGCGCTACACAAGTAGTGCGAAGGACAGAAGATGATGAATAACTGAATAAATAGCCTTTGAATAAAGAGTAAGGCAAAACAAATAGCCTAGTAGCCTAATGAAACATATGGATTGATGCAATATCTTTGCAACATTATTGAATTAATCTGTCACTATATGCCTCTGCCTACGTTTGCAAAGAGAAGAACATTTTAATTTGATTCACAATGAAACGTTACAATTAGTTTACATGCAATGAGTAGCCTAGTTTTGGTTGTTGTTGGTGGCGTTATTGCATCCCTAGTTATGCCTACAATGCAAAATTGTTCCCTCGCGATAGGAAGCTCCTGTAGCCGCCGCATATGCATTTCAAAACATCGCAACGTGAAGTGCCACAAAAAGCGGTTTGTGAATAGGTCTTAGTGAGTTAGGAGTCCTCTCGACTTCTTTTAAGCTGTCCCAGGCTTAGGTGCTACTTTTAGGGCTAAAATGCTTCGTGAATTACTCTTAGTCAAAAAGTTACGAGTGACACGCCCAATATTTTTAGGAGTTGCTCCTAAATTCGCCAGTTAGGAGCTACTTTTAGCCTTAAAATTCTTTGTGAATACAGCCCCAGAATTATAGCACCCTTGGTAAATATGAGCAAAGAAGCAAAGAAGGCTATGAAAATAAATCACCCCACATATTTTCTATAGGGTTTAGGTCAGGGGACTGGTCAATTTTTCTACATTCAATATAAAAAAAAAAAAAAAAAACGAATGAACAAATGATACACAGATTCCAAGTCAAAAAAATTATAAAAAAAATAACATCAAGTGTTTTTAATCCAATATTTATATTCTATTTTACATGATTTTATTTAGGGTTTGTTCTGCATTGTGTACAGAGGTACAGAAAGATTATATTCAGGTTATTTTGACTTATGTCTACATAGTTTTTGCTTTTACAGACAATGAAATGAAAAGAAACACTTTCCATTGACAGCATCTCCGCTGTTACACAACTTACAAACGTACAGGTCGATGCCAGAGAGTCTAAGAGCATCATCTCCATATAATGCACTGTAACCATACCCCTGTGTTACGTGTGTGTGTCTGTGAGACATTAATAGCTCGCCTGCTGATATATCTGGCTCTCTTTCCATCACACTGTGTGTCGTCGCACCACCTGATTCCTCTTTGGGTTGGAAGGAGGGGCGGGGTGTAGTTTAAGATCCCCTACTCCACCCAGCTCATCCAGCAAGCTGACAAATTCTTCTATGGCATCCTTGGGTGTGTGTGTTCTTTGGCAAGTGGGATCCCTTGTGACTGTTCCTTGAGTCCAGTACTCACAGAATGTGCCAAGGGTTTGCCCTGCCTCGAGGGGATGAGGTGACCCCATAACATCTCTCACCGACACACACACACATAAAGACAGCAGCTTTAAATTACCAAGCACACTCTCATCCTCATCTTACTGATGTTATACTGCTTACACACTCTTTTGATGTTAATAAAGTGAAGGAATACATTATTAATTATTAATTAATTATTTGATAAATCACTTTTCAAATGATCCAACATATTTAGTTTTTATGTTTAAAATGTCAGTTAAATGTAATAAAATAATACATTATTAAATCATTTTTGAAAACAACTATTTAATTTAGTAACATTGGCCTTTTCTTTATGTATTTGTATGGATGAAGAAAAGCAAGTTGTACGTGCAAAATAAAAATATTTTAAAACTCATATTTATATAATACAAATTTGTACCATATATCTATTTGAAAGTCTATTTTTTATTTTGAAAAGTAATTCAATTTACATTTTTATTTTTTATTGTCATTTATATGAATGTTTGTAATATATGTATATAATTAAATGTATGTGTTTATATTTATTATATGTAAATGTTTATTCATATTTATTTATTACTTTTTAATATATTTTATTTCTACATTTTATTTTTTAGTGGATTCCATTCAATGGACAATGCATTTGGTCGTTTTTCCTCTTTCCCTTCACTCTCATTTAAAGTACAGACAGTACTTTTTAGCTATGCAATGTTACATTCTCGTTTGAGAAGTCCTAAACTTTTTTTTACATTTTATTTCTATGTAATATAATAGGTATTTGTGACAAGAAAGGGCTCTGAAGTGGTACATTCAGAATCGCTGCACACTTGAGAGAACAAGGTAGTGTTGGGTTAAAAGTTATCTGTGAGTTTTACATTTCATAATCTTCCCTAAAATCTCCATTATAAAATACCCTCCTTTTTCATCTTACTAAGCTAAAGGAAATGTAGTATAGTAAATAACCCTTACAGCTGTATCCGAGCTGCATGTTTACATGGACGTATATTTAATTTGCATGTGTGTCTGAGTTACGCAATATGACACAAGTGTTCCGTCATGAGGTGGCGGTTTTGTGGACGCTCCTGCCCGGTCCAGAAAACACTGTGGGCCATTGCTTTGGGATGTTTTTCACATCCAAGTTCATCGTGAGTTCAGCTCCCAAGAGAGGTGTGAGTGTATCCGTATGCGTCTGAGTGTGTAAGAGGGGTCTCTATTCCCCAGACGTCGGTGAAACGTATCACTAACACTGGTATAACGCTAGCCAAACTCTTTCCCGGGTTTTATTTTTAACTCCGCCGCTGAGACAAAGAGTCCAGTCAGTACTGCCTCTGAGAACCAGGCCACAGGAGCCCAACCAAGTCTGGCTGCGTCACACGCTCCCGTGTGTGTGTGTCTCTCTTTCTCTCTCTCTGTGTCTCGCGCAAGAGCAGACGTACAAACGGGCCAGAGCGGAGGAGTGGAAAGAGAGAGAGAAAGAGGCCTGGCGTGGAGTCATCGCTGTGGTGAGAGCATCAGGGGCAGTGGGCCATCGTGATGATGTCATAGAAGGAGGAAGTGGTCTGAGTTGTGTGATATAAGAGGGGGACGTTTTCGCCAAACACAAATGGCAGACCGTGCAACATTTAAAAAATATTGCCACCATTTCAAAGGTCCCGGCTCGATACGTAAAAGTAGGCGACCTTTAGGACCGAACGTCTTATTCTTCTTTGAGAGGAACTTGCATACATCTCATTACGTAACTCACCAAATCCAACGCGCAGATCCAAAACACGCACTCATACAGGGTTCTTGTTTGCCGAACCCCATAATCCCCTCTGGTTACCGTCTTCCCCCTGCCAACTACGCCCTCACTCTTTCTTTCCTTTCTTTAATTTTTTCCCTCTTTTTCACTTTTTTCCACCTCTTAGTGACGCACTCTCACATAATGAAACTGTTAAACAAGGGGACAGGCTCTCTCTCTCTTTCAGGGTGAGTAAAATGATAGTGCTGCTCTGTATTTGTGGCTGGCTGCATTCAGAGGGAGGCTATTTTTAGTCCTGGCGGAGCTGTTTGGAGGCGCTATTTGTGTCATCAGCAGCACCATGCCACGCGCTTGCCATCATATGGGCAGTATTTTTACACAGGGAGAGAACACTTGAGAGAACACTTGCAAACTCTGAAACTCATGCTTGGGCTTATAAATGAACATGCATGTGCAGGCCAACAAGGACATCAGCGCCTGAGCCAGAGGGCAAGAGGAGTATAACCTGTGTTGGCCCCATCCTTTCCCTCTCTAATAATGTGATAACAAATACCAGTTTGCAATATCAAGCAGCATAATGGACTGTTTTTGTACAGACAAAATAACTGGAAGTGGATGATACAGAAATTCTTGCACATTCAAGAGAAAATAAATTGCTTTGTCTGCTCTTACATAAAAAAAATGAAGTGTATATGGATCTTCTGAGGTTCTTTTTTTACTAACAATCTAATCTGTGTCTGTTCTACCACCTATTAATAGTCTGTTATATATTATATTAAATATGTGTGTGTGTGTGTGTGTGTGTGTGTGTGTGTGTGTGTGTGTGTGTGTGTGTGTGTGTGTGTGTGTGTGTGTGTGGCCTGTTAAACCCTACATTATGGAGACAGAATGTCCCCACAAAGATAGCAAGATGGACATTTTTTTATCCCCATGAGGAAAACAGCAAATAAATCATACTAAGTGACGTTTTTTTGAAAATGTAAAAATGTAGAAAGTTTTCTGTGATGGGTATGTTTAGATGTGGGGTTAGTGTAAGGGGATAGAATATACAGTTTGTACAGTATAAAATTCATTATGTCTATGGAAAGTCACCGTAAAACATGAAAACATCATCTGTGTTTGTGTGTGTGTGTGTGTGTGATTATAATAATTTATTTGTATAACCCAGAACAAAACTCTGTCAGCCTTTGTGATTCTGAAGAACAAGAGCTTGTAAAATATTCTTAGGCCCTGTTTACACCTGGTATTAAGAAGACCCTGTCCCAAATAGCACCATAAACACTCACGGCCTTCCTCTGAGTCCGCACTTTCGTGACGTAACACAGCTTTAACTGTCAGGAAGAAGTCTGCTGCGGAGCTCACACCGGTCTCATGGACTTGACGGACATGCACACGCGGGAGACATTGTAAGTCCACAAGACTGAAAGTGCATATGAAGTGTGCCATTTGGGACAGGGCCTTAGATGCGTTTTGGTCGATTTGATCACAAGTTGACGAGGCAGACACATACCCGTTTACACCTGGTGTTTAAATCCTTTTCTTTTGTCCACTTTCGAGCACTTCTTTCCTGATTTATTTGAGTGGAGAGGTCTATGTGTGGATGAATGTATAGGTTTAATTTCTTTCGATCTAATGGATGAAATAAGATCAAGCAATACATGAACGCGACCAGAGAATACGGAAAAACATATGGAGATCAGCAGCTTTCGTTTTAGCTTTGAGACCATTCAAGACCACGCCATGGTAGAAATGAGGAATTGTGAGAGAAACACTGTGCTTGGTATGTTTTTCGTCTTCAAACCAAACTTGGGTCTTCAGCCGACAAAGATTAAATCCCGTCTGGCTAGAGCGCTTTCCATAATATTAAGCGTCGTCCACTTGTGATCGAATTGACAAAAAGGCTTCTTAAAGGAGAATCTTAAAGTAGTCGATTGCCGAGTTCACGCGCATAGGTTTAGTTACCTATGATCACGCACATGAACTCGGCAATCGACTACTTTGGACTTCAGCCGAAAACAGGATGTAAACACAGGTATTTGCGCTGGCTTAAATAACATCATTTTTATATATTTCTTTCACATCTACTGCAGTCAGATTCACTCGTGTTCACTCTGAAGGAATCACTCACATTTTCTGTGCACTTGTAATGACACATCAAGGATGTTAAGAGGCTAAAAGCAGGTTTAAAACTTGCCCCATTGAAGTCAACAGGGTGCAAATTTTAAAAATAGAATAACTCTGTGTAGGCAACACCGATTTTTGTCGTTGTTCTCTGTATTGACAGCACTCCAAATGTACAAAAAAATGAGCTCAATGTTAAAATTGACCGGAGTTCTCCTTTAATACCAGGTGTAAACAGGGCCTTAAATGTCTTGAGTCTGTGTATGTCTGTGTCTGTGTGTATCATGTAACAGAATATGTCTGTATTACAAGGGTCACGTGTTACAGGAGACAGCCAAACATGAAAAGTACATTTGAGAGGATTTGTTAAGACAAAGAATCTCAGATTCTGATCCATTATAGATGAGTACATTACCAGAGCAATGAGCAAAACAATATCCAACACCACATGACTCTCCATGACTATCACCGTTTCTCACCTCTTTTTCCTCTGTCTCACTTTCTCTATCGCTCACACACAATTATAGGAACTGCCCACAGGGAAACACAGCTGTGGCACAATGTGTAAACGACGGGGAAAGGAACTAGTGCTTCCTGCTTCAATCACACACAGGCTGCTATCATAAATATAAACTTTGCGATGGGCCATTTGATCTCTGAATCTAAGGCCCAAGACATATTGTACTCAAGTAAATAAACGCTAACATTTTACATATGCAAGTTAGATTTCACTGCAAATATGTGTTTTACATTTTAAGCTTTGCTTTCTCACTTTGCTCACAAAGTATATTTTTTTTAAGTTCAAGCATAGGACAAACCCAATGACCTAGACAAAAATCATTTCTCTCTTTCATTATGTAACAATAACAACAGTTTGAAAAGAATCTTGCTGAGCAAGTTAGTGAAGCTTTTGACATGTTTATAGCTAGCTTTTAACATGATTAATAAGACATTTTTGGATCATTTGCATGATCAGACTAGTGACAGTTTGTTTCTGGCCAAAATCTGAATTGTTTTGGTGCTCACTTGTTGGACATGCTATTGTCCTGACTGTCGTAAGAAACACGGCCTCGGTCGTATCAACAAGCAGCAACGTCACAGAGATGTGGGCTTTACCTTCTCTTAGAAAACTCTTCCACACAAACAAACTGTCACAGATACATGCTGCTGCATGTAAATTGAACTGAAAGATGTACAAGGACACACTGACACTTGCTGAACTGTGTCCAACAATCAGGATTCTTGTCCAGCAAAGATTCACGGCCCATCGAAAGTAAATGTATAGTAAATCTATGGAAAGGGACATACATTCCATATATGACATATTACAGACATTATTTTTGCATGCATTTTTTTTCTTTTTCGCACAATCTGCACCTGCATTGATGCACATTTGTGGCTATGTTGGACTCTTTAGTGAAATTCTCAGACTTGACACTCTTTTCTCCCCCTCCCCTCCCCCATCTCCACCTGCCTAGATCTGCTATGGATTTATGCATTTTTACAGTCAAAAATAGTCGATCCGAATGCAACGTAACAGGGAGGAGAGTAAAGATGGCTTAGTTCCATATAAATTCACGGATAGTTTGTTGTTTTGTCGTTAGTGAAAATCAGTATTGACCTTGTATTTGAAAAAGGATGCTCATATAAGAAGCAATACTAAAATTCAGAGTCAGTTCATTCACATTCGGAAATCGACTATTTTTGACTGTCAAAATGTCGGCGGACACAGCTAATCTTTCTTTTTAGTAAACTCTGTGTACACAAACAATGTTCTCAATGCTCAAGTTCATGTGTAGAGCCCCTGGTGATACTTCGAGCACAGTTTCATGTTGTGTCGAGCCTTCTTAGTGTTTTAAAAATAGCGATTTTTGATGCTATCATAGAAGTGCCCCAAGCACTCACATTCAAAAGGCAATTTGACCAAAAACGAAAATACGGTCAAACTTAAAAGTGAAGTTTCCATTCTAATTATGCCTTTAAATCACTGTTTGCGTCGGGTAGATTAACAAAAAGACCCTAGGTAGCGACAGTTATCCTTTAAACATTTTTAGGTTGATTTCCACAAAAAGTGTAAAAACTGTGGCTCTAAGTTTGGACTTTTAGACATTCAAATCTATTTAAGTAAAGTGTATTTTTTTATTTTCCACCCTACTCCTAGCTAAATATTCAGAGACAAATGTATTTTTTAAAATTATTTTATTTATTGTATACCAACTGCATATGCATAGATTACTATAAGCACCCATTTTAAAGCCATTTCGTGGTTGATTTCCTCCAAAAGGGTAAAAACTATGGCTCTGTAAAGTTATAAGTGACCACTGCAGCACCCGGGGTGTGATGGGGGGTTAGGTGTTTTGACACCTCAGTCATTTCTTGCTATATTGAGAATCGAACCTGACTAAAGTCGTCTGACTAAAGTCATTTCACATTCTGGCAGTTTTAAATGCTCACATTCATGTTTCTTAAAAACGGTGTACTTTTGGTGAAATGCTAGCAAACCACATGTAAATCTGAGGTGTTTTGTGGCTTTCACGCAGGCTGAAGTCATTTGTAATGGCTGTCAAAAGAAAGACTAATAGCCAAAAAAAATAAAAAATAACAATGAGAAAACTCTCAGGCCAAGGAGACTTCCTGTAGTCAGATGGACATCTGCCCAGACTGTGGTCTACAGGGCGTCACTGCAGAGGCCTAGTGAACGTGTGCTGTATGTGAGCAAGTTGCTGTGATGCTGCGATGACGTGCTCCCTTCTGGTCTGAAGGAGGGTGTTGACGGGGTAAAATCAAGTCGGAAGTAAGAATTGAAAGCTGATGCACGTCAGAAAACGTTATTATTCAGCTGCCTTCTCAGCGCAGTCTACGTGCTGCGGTAAGCATGTGTGTATGTTTGCGTACATGTCTTTTTGACTGTGTTTATTTGCGAGAGACCCATGATTTTTCCCATTTGTCTCACTGGGACCTGAGACAGCTGCTGAAGGCGGAGCTTGTTAACCAGCACAGCTGTGACCTCACAGGCCAGCGTCGTCTCTCTGACAAAGACGCAAACAGACACACACATACACACACACACACTATGGGGTTTCTGGCAGCGAGTGACTGCATTCCATCTGTCCCTGATGTGCAGTGGTCAAGATTGGTCTGGGTCAAGGGTCATGTGTCTGTGAAGGCGTGGTCAGCCTTGAACGCTGCTCCGATGTCATTCAGGCTGGACCGCGCTGCACGGATGACATAATGACGTGTGCAGCCTGAACTGCATTGCAAAGTAACTCTCAGGAGTGGTGCGTTATGGGATTATATGTAAGAAGGAGAATTATTTAACATAACATATTGCTCTCCCACAGCTGGAAAGCCACAGTTATTCCGAGAACTGTATGATGTTTGGAAAAAGTTGGAACTTTCTGCATGTGATTAAACGTACATGTTCTTATTAGGTGATGATTTATTATGAATATGCTTCCAGTATGAAGCACATATTAATGCCTAATTCTGCATGATCATATTCTACATCTCTTTATCCTACCCAATACCTAAACTTAACAACTACCTTACTAATTATAAGCCGTACTTAGGAGTTTATTGAGGCAAAAGTCGTAGTTAATAGTGAGTTAATAGTGAGAATTGGACTCTAATTTAAAGTGTGACCATGTTGTTTTATATAATGATGAACAGTGAAAAGTGTTAAAAAGGATGAACATTATAACAATTTTTTTAGGGCGCACACTTGGAAGTGTAACATGTTTTGCTGTCTTTCTGTCAATCTTTGTTTGATGGCTAACAGGAAGTTAATAAATAATTATGCTATTAATTTGAAGTACTGATAAACAGCTAATATCCTAGTAATATGTATGCTATAAGCAACTTGTAATAGTGAGAATTGGACCCTAAACTAAAGTGTTACCAACAACATCACTGTTGGCATCCATTTAACTTTCACAATACTTCTACTTGAGTGTTGAGTCTTCTACTTGAGTAATTCAGTTCAAAGTGGTTGCAGTATTGTAACTTTTTAATATTAATGTATTAGCTAATAGCTATCATGAACAAACTAATAATGTTTATAAACCACTTTTTCAGTTAATGTTAAATTTTACATATTTTTTAACATTTCAAGTTGTATAAATTAATATTCATTTATTATGAACGAAAAAAGGTCCATTTTCAATTGAGTAACGATGAATGAAACACATCTTACACAGAAGTCACTCTCTGTTGTCCATCGTGGCGAATTTGCGTTTCCAACTTGAAGCCAATGCAAAATACGTGTGGGGAAAACTTTTGCCCTCATATGGAATTCCCCATTGAGTGGATTCCTATTGAAATGACTGGATTTCACCTGTGAAAATTTGTCAAATAACGGTAAATGTGACCGCACCGAACTGCTAATTGCATTTTGTAATCATGCACATATTTATGGAACCCCGTGGAAACCTGATGAGAACAAAAGTTTGCTTAATCCTTCATATCAAATACACACACACACATTACACATTCATCAACAAATTAAAGTGCTGTTGTGTCTTATGTTACCGCCACTGTATGATCCCCCCATATTTGTTTACTAAAATGTAACCGATACTGCAAATCAAGATAGCGAGGATATACCTTCTCACCAGGCCTTTAGATAATCTCACTTTTGTGCATGTGGGTACATGTGTGTGCGTGTGTGTTCGCCAGGCTCATGCTCATTGATGCAAAGCCCAATTGTTGTCCCAGGTCTGAGTGTGTGTGTGTGTGTGTGTGTGTGTGTGTGTGTGTGTGTGTGTGTGTGTGTGTGTGTGTGTGTGTGTGTTGTGCTGCCGCGTTCTTTCCATGTTATCCTGTATGTGATGCATATTTTATAGGCGGGGAGACCCCAGCGTGAGGTGACACGTTCCGGACGCATGCACTGATAAACCCAGGACAACCGCCAGCTTTCCACACGAGCATCAACCTAGAATCACACACTCTACACAGTATCCTGTTGTTTTTGAGTTTTTGTTTTCCTATGACTGTGTGCACACTGGACTAGGTTATGAAAATATGTAGGCCCAGCTCATCCCTAGTAGTGTGTGTGCATTGTTTGTGAGTTGCACGCAGGGCAGAAGAGTGACAGAATGTTTAGCTGCAGTCATACAGGTCTAGCATGTCATTCGGGTCTCTTAATGTTCCCAGCCAAGTTCCTTCACGCGCAGGAACGCGCTTGTGTGTGAGGGGGTCTCGGTGATATTCAGGGCTGTGTACTTTTGATGATATAGTCCCTCTGCAGGCCAGAACATAATTAAATTAGATTAGAATTTATTCAATGAAGTCTTCCCAGGCAATTAAAAAATGTCTTCTGTAGAGGAACAAAGGTTTGGAGAGTGCAGCTTGAGGTGAGCATACCTACAGACAATCTGATATGCTGTTTTAACATGTTAAAGAGATCGATCACTCAAAAATTTGTTCACCTAAACATTCTGTCATCATTTACTCAACCTCATGTCATTCCAAACCTGTTTGACTGTATGGAGCACAAAAGAAGATATTTTGAAGAATTGTTTTTACTGTTTTTACTGTAAAACTTACTGCATGCACCATACCGAGAGACCAGACATAATAAAGTTATCACGCTATTCTTCTGCCATAATCATTTTATTAGCAAAATATCTCACCACTTACTGGTGTGTCCATGTCTCAAATGCCATTCCATAAAGGTCTAAACGCAATTGCCCTTACACTGAAATGTATAAGATCAATAAGTTATGACAACAAAGTTTTTACATTGCTTTAACTCATCAAAATAGGTTTGGCAATTTTCACCTTTTTATAAGTTATACAAGATTCAACTAAGACAGTTTAATGTAATTTAAGTTTATATGACTTAAACAACCAAGTTGATTGTACTAAAAAATATAAGGCAGCAACTTTTTTTTCAGTGCATGATTTGCCACAAGACATCAATTGCAGGTACGTTTTCTGTCATCTTTGCAGGATTGTAATATAAAGATTGTAAAAATGAACATTTATCTTTAGCAACACTGTGAAAGTGAAACGCGTACGGTGATTTAAAACATCCGGACACACAGGATTCATGTAAAACAATTGCGAAACTGGCTGCACAGGTTTACTGTAATATCTGCTGATTGAGGCATTAATGTCAGTGTGAGACTAAATCAAACTGTTTTGTAGGAAGAGAGACATTATTCTGCTTTAGTTGAGACCCTTTTTTTTTGTCCACAGAGAAACAAATCACGAAACGTCTCTAACCTAAACATATATTAATATATAATAATCTCCACCACAACCTGTTCTCTGAAAAGCTCAATTATGCATCAAGGGCCAACACACACACATACACACACAACTCCTTAGCCAGTTAAGCACGCTCACTAGCATATTCAAAAACAAATATTATCAGCTGCTTCTCTAACGTGCACATTCAGAAGAAACAAACACATACATTAGTTATCCACCCCATTCTTTCTCCGCTCAAGGCCATCAATCTTTTAAAAGAACAAATATATGTGCGCTAAATCGGCGAGTTTGCATTTTTCTTTGGTGCATGAATCATTCAGGAGCGCTGCGTGCAGCCGTGGCTGGATGGTCGCTCAGTGTACCCCACCCTTTCCTCGCCCCAGAGCCTCCACCGATGCCTACAGTCAAGACATCAAAGTAATCCGCCTCACCTGACCGACCACGCCTCTCAGCACCGTTTTATTTTAGCCCTGAAAACAACATTCTGTACTTGAGTTGTAATGGGCCTAATTCAGAGATCAAGGTTAATTGCAGAAAATGACTTGTCCTTTGATTAGCAAGGCTCTGTGTGCTTTAGAGGTTAAAACTGAAAGTATATTATTTGAAATGTGAATATCAAAGGCTTTTCCATAAAACAAGACTGCTTCTGTTCTAAAACAAAATGTGTAGATTATTAGTAAATATATTAATGTGTGAATGTCTTTAGTAATGCAAACTTATACTATTACTAGTTTATTATTAGCTGTCACAGACACAGCTGTATAGTTGTGTATACACTCACATGTATAGTTGAAGTGTTGAAGTGCAAATGTCTGTCACGTTGTGAAGTCACAAATTGAAGTAGAAATCAAGTCATTTTGGCCACTTAGTTTCAACAAATGCTATTTTTGCAGTGAGAAGGAAGTCTGAAACGCAAGTTGACCGTCACACCGCATCTCGCACTGGAGATCCTGTCTTCTTTTCCATTCATCAGCACTGCGGCTCTGCAGTTATAGAGCTGGTAAGTCCCGCCCCTTCCGCTAACCCCACTGGACCTCTAGGTTGAAAAATCGTCAATGCAAGTGAATGGGAGAAAATAATTATTTTCTGGTCCCGTTTGAATTGTGCCATGAATGTGAACATATGTTGTCTGTGATTTTTTTTATATAATCTTTCTTGTGAAGAATGCTACAATTTAGAGGGTAGAAGTTTGATACGGTTAGACTTTGTGTGAGAGCACTTTGTGGACTACAACTCTTCGCTGCTTTCGACGCGTTTGAAACGTCACCACCACTCGCACACGGACACTAGCTCACGGATCCCGCTAAACATGGCTGTGTCTTTGGTGCACTTCACCGCCTTCTTTCAGGGAGAGGACAAAATCATTGAGGTTGGCGAAAACCACGGGTAAGTCAACTTTATGGGGTGACGTCACATAGGCGACATGTAGTCTTTCTCGTTATGTCTTTTCCACAACTGCTAGCCGAAGAATCATACCATATACTGTGAAACTCGTAACATGAAAAATTATATAAAAAAATCACAGACAACATATGTTCACAATCATGGCACAATTCAAACGGGACCAGAAAATAATTATTTTCTCCCATTCACTTGCATTGACGATTTTTCAACCTAGAGGTCCACTTGGGGTTTTACGGATGGGCGGGACTTACCTGCTCTATTGTGTAGCCATATAGAAAATGCAATACTAGTAACTGTTATGCGTCTCATGTTTTTAAGATCATCCCTGTCACTCAGAAGTGTTTTTGAATCTAAAATGAAACTAAAGCACTTCTCCTCATCCAGGCGGATAAAGAAAACGGCTCAGCGTTTACAGGTCATTTCCGATGATTGACAACACAGAGTTTACCGGTTGTTCCAATGTAATTCACTGCAGATAAAAGTGTATTATGTCTACAGGGCATTTCAAATAAAATAGTGATGTTTGATGTTAGGATGTACCAGAGAACACTGACTTGTATGGAAGGGTTGAACTAAAGAACCAGTAACTCCAAAAGAACCAAACAGAAAGCTTGTCTGGAGTTTGCCAGAAGGCATTATTGACCCAGTTGGGATGTGGGAAAAGATTTTGTTGTTAAACGAGACTAAATTCACAGCAATAATGTATATTTGGTGAAAATCTAACAATGCAGACACTTTGACTTAGAAAGCACCATTGCTACAGTGTATGATGTTGGTAGGATCATATTGCGGAGCGGCTTTTCACCAAGAGAGACTGGAAAAAAATTTAAAACAGAAGAAATAATGGATGGTGTGCACTGCAGGATAATACTGTAATAGTCTAAAAAACTGAAGCTTTGGAGAAAGTCTTTCAGGATAGTGATCCCAAAGCCCTGCAGTGCAAGTCAGTGCTCTGATCTCAATCCAGCATTGTGGCTGATAATCATAATTTAAGTATAGTCTGAAGAACATGCCCAGATTAAGGGGCCAGAATCAAAGCTGGTTCAAAGTCTGCAAAACTGTTTCTACAAAATATTAAACTTTGTAGACTGAATAATTCAGAATGTGTGTGAGAAGGGTGGATCCTTGTTCCTTAGGCAAAGGAATTATTTTATTCCTCTATAACAAAATCATTATAGACTCTATAGATTATAGAGTAGGAGTTACCTTTACTGACCAAGGGTTTTTGGAATAGTTGTTTTCAGTTTATGTTCAAGACACTTTCACATTTGCTCTGCAGCACAATTTAAATACCTCTAGCGTCCATTTTGAAGCAGTTGTGCATTTAAAAATGTATGTTAACATGCTAGCAAGTTTATAAATAAAGACTACAACTACCAACAAGGATGAGTTTACAAACGTGATGGACCAGATAACTGCCAGATTTTGCTTAGTTAGCAAAATGCTAATGTTTGTGAAAAACACAACAGCTTCTAAATTCATGTTTGAGTCACAATGACTGAATTCAGTTATTTATGATTTAAAAACAAATCATGAACGTTTTGATAGACTTAAAAAACTGGAGAGTATTCCAAACTTACAGTAACATTCAATAATACAGTAAAAGCAGTAGTAGGCTATTGTAAAATATTTAAAATAACTTAAAATAACTATTTTAGCTGAATTTTCAGCGTCATTACTCCAGTTTTCAGTGTCACATGATCCTTCAGAAATCATTCTAATATGATGATTTGGTGCTCAAGAACATTTCGGTTACACTTTATTTTAAGGTGTTCTTGTTACAGTGAAATTGTACATTTAAGTATTATTAATTAACTACATGTACTTACTATAGGGTTAGGGTTTGGATTAGGGTTTGGTTTAACATTAGTTGCATGTAATTATGCATAATTTTGATAAAAAAATTGTTTTTTAAAAAGCAGTTTTTATTTGAATTACAAATCTTGGTAACACTTTACATTACGGTTTCATTAGTTAGCATTAGTTAGCTACTTTAGTTAACATGAACTAAGAATTAACAATATTTCTAAAGCATTTATTAATCTTAATGTTAATTTTACAATTTATTAATACATTATTAAAATAAAAATTTGCGTTTGTTAACATTAGTTAATGCACTATGAACTAACATGAACAATCAATGAACAGCTGGATTTTTATTAACTAACATTTAATAAAGGGATAATGTAGGCCTACATCTAGCCAGTTGGAGTTAGCCTGAAGGGGTTTATTCGACGATAACAACTGGCTGAATGTACATTATCCCGCTTATTACACGGCTACTTGCCACATAAATAATTAGACCCAAAATATTGACTTGATTTAAAATATTTAATTAGGTCTTAAAACGCAAAGCTTCCGTGGAGAAAGCAGTTGCAGTACAGTCGCACCACTCATTACAAGGCATTTCACCACATAAATAATTATGGGGATAAGAGATATTGATCTGAGATGAATCTATTTTAAAATCTTACCTGTTTGTTATAATCCATTACAGTGTACAAAACAATCGTTGTAAAATGGCAGCAGCTGCGTTTGTATGAAACGAGAGAGCGAGTCTGCGACACCCGGATGACATAATTAAATAATTGTACACAAATTATTGATTTGAATTGTAATATTTTAGTAGCTCACTAAACATCCACAAAGAAAAACTCTTCCTAGCAAGCGTATAGCGCTGACTTCAGTTACCCGGATGAGCCTGTGTTATCAGTTTTTAGTGGTTGTTATCGGGGAATAACATTCCACTGGATGGCGCGATTGACCAATCAGAATCAAGCATTCAGAGCCGTGTAATAACAGATTAATTAATACTGTAACAAATGTATTGCTCATTGTGAGTTCATGTTAATTAATACATTAACTAATGTTAACAAATAAGACCTTATTGTAAAGTGTTACTCAAACCTTTTGTAATATTATAAATGACTTTACTGTCACTGTCACTTTACAGTGTTGATTCAGTACATTAGAACTGAATCCACACTGAACTTCAGCTAAACAATAACACTATTTTCTTTTAGAGCTGCGGCACAGCCAAAATGATCTCTGTGTGCACCATTGAATAATTTAAATTTTATGCATTCTAATAAAATGATTAATTTCTTTAAAAAAAACTTGAATATTCAAACACAAGTCAAACCTTTCTGGACTAATTAAATCATTGAAATGTTCATCTTACAAGAATTCAACTGAGACCATGTTTGTCTCCGGCTACGCTTTGACTCTGCTGACTGTGGATGAATCAAACAGATTTTCCATGACACAAAATTAAGCGTGTCCTTTCATCTGCTCTTGTGAGCGACTGAAGACCTAGATAAACACTCAAAACACAAGACACACAAGCTTGTTCATGTGAGATCGCAGCATACACTCACCTCAATCATGTAACATTTATATATAGAGTGAAAAAAAGATCTGTTGGTAGGTTACTATAAAGGGGAATGGGGGACAGATTTATTTAAATGTAGCCCCCCTTTGTACGTTGTAAGCTTTCCAGAATGTGCACGGAAAACAGACGAGGGATAAATGAGAAGAGCAACAGATGTACTGTACTGCAGTGGACAAGGAGAGAGGAAGGACAGTGTGTGTGAGACGTGACAGTGACACCCTGGTCCTGTGTCCACCCCCTGCCCCGTGACATCACAGGGTGATGCTGGCTGGGACAGCAAGAAAACACACATGCACACTCATGCTTCCATAAGCCTTATCTCCCGGCTGTCCCTAAAGCATTACAACGGTCACGTCTGTTTAGACATTTGGAAGCTGAGAGAAAGAGAACAATTCGTTCAGTTGGAACTTGTTTCAACAGTTTTAATGCCAAATTCCTCAAAGATGTTATGCAGTTCTCTTCATTTTTAAGTAATAGTTAACCCCAAAAATGTTTTTTGTTGGTAATAATTTACTCACCCTTGTGCTCTGTAACAACAGAAAGAGACTGTGAACAGGATTTTTTTGTAAATTAATATTTTAGTATTATTTATATATGATTATATTATTGGATATTTTGAATTAGCTTTTTATGATTTTATTTTTATTTTATTATATTTTCCATTTTTATCTGAATTTTAGTTTTAGTAATTTTGTCTTTTTTTATATTAGTAATTTTTGTACTTAAAATGATTTCATTTTCAAATTTTTCATTATTTATATTTTATTTTATAACAGATTTATTTCAATACCAAATTTAACAATAACAATACTGCAGAAAGACTGGAAAATTATGATAATGTACAATTGTGCTATCAATTAATGATTTACATATGCCATTGGACGACTACTTTTTGTTTCTTCTTTTTTTTTTTTTTTTTTTTTTGCATTTTTGTTGGGGCATGACACAGCCTACCTTCAGTGAATTGAAAAGCAGCCAGGACATTCTGTGAAATATCTCTATTTGTGTCCCAATAAAGTAAGTTAAATGGGTTTGACACAACATGAAGGTGAGTAAACGACGAAGCAGCTTTTAATACAATTAGATCAGCAAATTACAACAAATTGGAATATATTCTCGGCTAGTGACAGCTGCACCTGACCCGTGGTACATCCTCAAAAAGCAAACACACTCACACATGCTCTGTCTGGCTCTACCACCCATGAAATGCACACTGGGAGTGTGTGTTGTCTTGTGAGAGCTAATCCAGGTCCTACAGAAGCATGTGTTACAATTGCTGAGGTCTTTGGTGATTTATAGCATGGGCGTTTGTGTAATAGTGCTGAGTGTCTGTTACATAGTCTTACCTTTGGCCCTCTCTCATTAGGCAAGCCCCTCTCACGTCTCACCACCTGACCGGCCTCCTTGAGCGTACTGGATGCAGTAGTGGAAAAAAGCAGGCCCTAAAAATAACACTCACACACTCATCCACCTCAGGGATGGGACAGAACATGTGTGCTGGTGAGAGTTAATATTAGAAAGCACATACAGTAATAGGAAGAGGGGAGACCATCCGCTTTGCCTGCGCCATTTTAATCTGTGACTTGGGATATCCTCGTGCCCCCCAACGTCATACGAACGTAGCGCATTCTTCAGCAGGTCACACGTTCACACATAAACACATATTCCACATTCCAGCAGCAGTCACACGCGCTGTATCATCACTGCCTCCTCAGCACTCACTCAGTACACTGCTATTTCTGTCTGTGTGGACCTAGAAAAAGACAGTGGTGGACAATTCGAGAGGAAGAGTGAAAGAAAGGTAGGGGGTATTCACTCCTCGCTGCCAACGGAGTCACATTAGGCCAACTTACTCTCTGTCAGCCATCCAGAGTTACAACAGTTCCAGATGATCAGCCTTGTTTGGTTTAAACCACCACCGTGCCAGCTGACGTTTGGCCATATGCCACTGTTCAAAATGAAGACGTGATGACACCGTTATCACTCTACATCAGATGATGATATTGAGCTCATTGGCTCGCGATCGTTTGCTTGTCTTCTGTCAGTTCTTCTGCTCTCCTGCTCACATGGCGACCGGATTCTTCCTCATTAATGATTGACTGATCAAAACCGGCATTCACTAAACAGTTTTATTGGTTTAGGATGTAAACCAAGCCTGTTTGGTTCTGTATTACAATGTCTGCTTTTAGACATGTGACGTTGCCTTAAAATTAAGTAAATTAACGTCATGCGTAATTGAAAAAATTAAGTTATGTGGAAATAATGAAAAGTTATTTTACTTAATAATTTTAAGGCAACAGGTTTCCTCATACATATATATATATATAATTGTTTTATTTTAATTTTTTACTTCAGATGTGAATGAGATTTTATAGTTTGAATGTGATGCAATAAAAACACATAGTAGCGCAAAGCGTTTTTCTGTTGCAAGCACAAACAACGTACAATGCAACCAGTGTAGAATGATTACCAAACAAATGACTCTTATTAGATTTTTTTTTTTAGTGAATCAAAAAACCTACAGCATGACCAGTGTAGTCCGATTGACGAACAAATTACTCTTATTAGCCCGTTCTTTTTAGTAATTTTGACGAATCTGTACGATATGAGTCGTTCAAAAACATATGATTATTAAAAAGAAGTAAACATGAAGGTTCCCTAACCCAACCCCTAAAACATATTACTGGGACATAAGCAGATCATACAAAAACGTACAAATGAGATCATTCCAATTCAAACAAAATTAGCCACCAATTTGCCAAAACATATAATTGCCATAACAGTAACTTGTGGAAAGACTCCAAACCATTTTCATGAATCAATAACAAAGTCTGCTTCACGAACAAATGACTCTTATGAGCCAACTCTTTTAATGAATAGTTCAGTCAATTAGTTTAAAAAGACTGGAAGTTATCAGTTTTAATCAGTATCATGAATCCTTCACTTAATTTAATCAGTCAGAGCGGTTCCTGAATCAGCATCTGACTCACTGAACTGAATATGTATCAAAATGTCAAAATGAAGAAAGATTTCTGTCATTATATATAGCAAGGTCAGCAATGATACATACTCAGTGTTCCTCTTCTGTGTGTGTGTGTGCGTGTGTCTGTCTCAAAGGACCTCATAACTTGGTGTAGCCTTAGTGTAGGATCAATGGCGGCTGTCTCTCCATTCCACGCTTTATCAACCATATGATCCATTAAAACCAGGCACTCTACTAGCACGCTTCCCTACACACACACACTACCATCCTGAAGCTGCTGCTCTTCTCCCGCCATTCCACACCAGTTGTCCGCTCTGGCTCCCTGAGGAGAGTAGGCAATTCCAATACGGCTCAAACTCATTGAGCCATACGCCCAGTTACACTGCCAGACGCACACACACACACACACACACACACAGTGCACACGAGGCAGAAATGGACAGAGACGGAAACAGAAATACACCCAAACATCAGAAGCGCACAGATCAAAGAGACAGATTACTAATGGAGGCCAACAATCAGCTTTCTTTTTGACTTTAAACACTTATCACAGATTTGGTCTGAACCATAAATGGGTGAAGGTGTGATAACCACAGTCTCTTTCTTCAATAAGAGGACAAAATAGAGACAAAATACTTTAATGAAAAAACAAAAAACAAAAAAACATTTCTACTTTGAAAGGATAAGCATTAATGAATTTAAACTTTTTGTCTACTCACTTCATTTTTTTATGGTTTATCCTCAAGTTTTGAAATTTTTAATTTTCCACAATTTTAAAGTTCTCCTTCGCAGTAAATTTATAAAAAGTGTTTAAATCAGGGAAATTTCTACTTCAAATTTTTACTCTGTTTTTCCAAAGAACCTAAACATCATATTTTCATTTGGTGATCATGTGTAGATTTTTTGTAATAAATAAATACATTTTAAAAAATATAATTTACCATCATGCCAAGCATTCTAGAAAACAATTTGAAAGAAAACAGTTTTATATTTAGTAATTAAATTTATTTCGTTATTTTATTACGATTTTTCAGATATTCCAGGACATTTGATAAATGTTTAAACATAAATGAAACAGTATGAAAAAGTCTAAATGTCTTATGTGAGCAAACACGCGAATATTTAGGGAAACAGTTCTGAGATCATTATGTATTTCTTAAGAACAGTGAATCTCCAGATGAAATTCATGATAAGTACGTACAAAAGATGTAAGAATGCTGGAGGCTCACTTCCCACAGACAAGGAGTGGCTTCCACTGCTGTATCTCTTGTTCTACTTATTCAAATGCCACCGTGTCATCCCCTCCGGGCTATTACAGAGTTGTCCTCACAAAATTTCTCTTTCAAGAAGACAAACCGCACTTGTCAGTTTTCATTTGACATGTCTCATAGTATTCAGACGCTGATGTGTATGTGAATGCGATTCCAGAGTATAACTACTGAAATATCCAAGGTATGAATCGTGTTTTGTTTTGACAGAATGGTGTAAAGTGACCAGATTTAGACGAGCATGACCTGGCCTGTTTACACTTGGTATTATCATCCATCTTGTGTGTTCCATTTCAGGAACATGTGTGTGTTTTGGCAAATTTTTGGCAATCTTACTTGTTCAAATGTTCAAAACCGTAGTTTTAGCACAATGGATGACTGATAGTTGAGTAGGCGGACTTTTAATCAACAACACATTAACATTTACACTACAAATGCGATGTCGCAATGGCGGTTTATACCTCCAATGTGGTTTGAGTCATCGGATCACAAAGAATTTTGGACCCCGTTTAGACCTGACCACCCCCCCTCCCAACTTTCAATGTTCCAGTATTGCACAGAATTTCCCCAAGTGGAAGGGTCCACCATACCAACTTTTAGGGGGCGGAGGCAAACTGCACTCTTTCCTGAACCACATCCTCTGAAAATGAGCTAAACCTGCATTTCCACCTTGACTTGCCACTGCCAATCTGGGGTTTCCAAACTGATCCGCTCCACTTCTGGTTTTCTCAACATCACTCCCTTTCTCTTGAAATAATTGTATTATAATTTTAATTACAACAAGTTAAAAATAAAGATACAGAAAATGTTTTGAAAGTGATGTCACTGAAGTACTGGAGTGAATGTTTGTGTGTCCTCTGAGGAAAGAAAAAGTCTGGTAATGTGTGTGTGTGATAGAAAGAAAGAAAGAAAGAAAGAAAGAAAGAAAGAAAGAAAGAAAGAAAGAAAGAAAGAAAGAAAGAAAGAAAGAAAGAAAGAAAGAAAGAAAGAAAGAAAGGAAGAGGTATCTGCATAGAAAATGAGCCACGCGGCCTTTAAAAGCTGTGTATATGAAAGCATGAGCTTCTGCATGCAGCTGCTGTTAGTGATATCTGTGAGTGTCTTTTCTCTGGGGCTGTCCCTCTACACAGGCAGTGGTTAGAGCTCAGGAAATGGTTACAAGAAAAAAAATTGAACAGAAAAAACTCTGAATCTCGAGGTGTGAACACGCTCACCCAGACACGTTTTCAAATTTCAAAGAAATTTGAAAACCTTTCAGTGTGACTTCCTCTAGTCCTTGAATATGCAAATAGACCCATATCCACATGTCAAAATAAATATATAAGTAAAAGCACTAATGGTGCAATATATGACAAAAAAGTATATGTTTAAAAAATAGTCAAAATATTAAAACAAATATATATAAAAGTACCTTATGGACACCGTGTTCTTTAAATAAGTTGTGCTTTTAATAAAAATACATTCATGATCACTCTTTTTTTTTTGTATCTGGAGCAGAGATTTAAATTATTGTACGTTAATGCATTAGTCATAAACACTGGATCTCAGCCTAAAGTAGCACATAGAGCCCAGTAGACAACAATTAAAACACACTCCATGCAATCTCTCTCTCTCACACACACACACACACACACACACACACACACACACACACACACACACACACACACTCACTCAAGTGCAGCACTCCTTGCCCATATGGATCCATTTTTAAGATGATACTGAATAATTCTGAGTGTGTTGTTAGCTGTTGGGATTAGAATGAACCAGAGGGAAACCTTACTCTCAGTTAGGACATGAATAATGAAGAACACAGACTTAAACTCGCACACACAGACACAGAGAGGCTGTTTAACCTGGAAGAGTGGGTCACAGCGCCACCTACAGGATCATTTCATGCTGTCGGGTGAAGATTATGATTGACGTTCGGTTCTATGAACACGCGCTAACAACAGCTAAATCGCTTTTTTTATGTCCGTTTGTGGATATTATCAGCAAAAACAATTTACACAATTTAGAATAGAAATTCTGAGGGATATTAATTTGTGGGTGAACTATTCCTTTAGTACATTTTATATGCCATGAACTGGCCTGTTTTGATTCTGAACATGCTACGTGCAACAGGCTCTATATATCCTGTAGGTCATTAAATATACAAAAATAGAACATTTTATTTAGATGTTTGACAAACATGTCTCTCAGAGTTGCAAATGGAAGGAATGCTCATCTATTTTTAAGTGAAGATGATTCCTGATAAACTGAGGCTATGTACATGTATATTTCTGCCAAAAGATAAGCCATATGGAATCCCTCATGAATTCAAATAGCATGCATTTTATAATTCTACTAATCAGTACAATTTTATTGGCCACTTGCCTTGGCTTTCCTTCAAACATTCCTGCATCCACCTAAATCCTTCCCCGAGTTTCACAGACGAGGCTTGCGCCTATTCCCAGACTAAAATGCATGTTTGAGCGGTTTTAACTGAAAGCAACTGGCTCTGACATATTTTAAGATATGTCAGTGTCATGGTTTTGTCTCAAGATGCACACCAGTAATGTATTTTTCTACTTAAATGTCCTAACTACTAGTCCTGGTTAAGTCCAAACCCTTATTTATGCCCAGCTACAAGTCAATCCCTTCCATTAAAGGCCGCAAGTTAAACCTGCCCACTTTCGTAAAAGATCACCTGAGGAGCTCAGACGCGAAACTCTGCAGTTACAGATTTTTTGGTTTCTGGGGTGCTGAGAAACCCATAATTTCAATGACTGAAAAAAATCTACCCATTTAAAATTAGGAAAATATAATAGCTATTTTAAGCAAAGCCACCTATTGTGCAGTTTTAAAATACAAATTAACACCTGATTTAAAGAAATTCTGAGTTTTTATTCCCTTTTTTGTGAGCTTGGCAGGGCAAGATTTTGTTTTTGCACAGGCACGGTTGATTTAGTGCTGATGGGACATGACTGCAAGCTCAATGGAATTGGAATAATAGCACACCTATTACGTCACGTTCAGAGACTGGTGGAGCCGAAACAGCTCGCACAGTAACGGCACGTCTGGAATGCGCATTTGCATACAACCACTTTTTATCCCACAGACTGGAGATGTGCTAATTATGCCCTGTGATGCAAATCAGACCCTCTGGTTTTTTCCCTTAGTGAAAATGAAAAAATGTGACAAATGTTTTACAGCATTTTATTGTACAATTTTACATATTAGTTTGTACAAAGGTTTAACAAAAAAGATGTCCTGATCTGGTGGAAGGAGGGCGAGCTGAGGGTTTGTAAATTACCAAACGGTTGTAGTGGCTGGGTAAACTTGAATGGGGGTGAAAACCCCTTGAAATGGAGGTTTTAATAAAGGAAAAGGTGTTGATGGTCAGAGTTTGGTCCAAGTCCAATGGCTTAAGATTCGGTGGAGTCCAGAGGTCATGCGGGTTTAGGAGCGTGTGTACTTTCCCCAGATGTGCAGCATAAATACAGATGCGATAAAGAGCAGACTCATCACCAAAACGGGTACCGGGCCACTGCAAGAATGGGGAAAATAAATAGATGGTATTACTGCCAGATCTCATTATGATCATAAAAAATTTAGTAGACAGAGGGACCCCTAGTGGAGGATAGACAGACTAAACTCAGTAACTAATTCTCAAATTTCAGAAGATCCTTGATTAGAATATGAGATGAATTTAGATAAAAAGCTTGGCACAAACTTCCTCCCTGTGGGCCAATCGGGACTGCTCGTCTTAATCATGTGATAGAAGACGGTGTAATTAGGATTCTAAATGCTGGCGAGTAGGATACTGTTAACGAGCTAGGTGGAAAATGTGGGGCTTTATTAAAGCAGGAACTGACCATCCCCTGAGTCGCTAGGCAGCCGCGTAACCATGCCGACAGAGGGCCCACCCCTCAGGCTTTAATTGATGTGACCTTTTCCAACAGAACTTTAATTAAGCTCAAAACACACAGTCTAAAGAGTGAAAAAGACTTCACTCATAACTCCAGACTCTTACTCTAAGAGACTCTCGACTGTAAATACAGCCACTGTAACCACACTCAAATCCATTCTGACATGCTCGGATAATTCCTACATATTGAATGAACAGATGTAACATTACAAATCTAGAACCGCTCTTTAAAAAAAGAGAAATTGCTGTAGATGAACACACTATAACAGAAGTTAGTTTCATTGAGAGAGCCTGTAAATACAGGCGCACACAGCTGTAGGAGGGGAACGGCAGGGGAGACATCAAATAAAGACGGAGGTTGAGCCCATGAGGCCAATTTCCTGTCGTTAAAATTTCATGTTTATCCTTATAAATGCTAAACCTCTCAGAACCCTCTGCCCGTCCCTTTCGTGTCACTTCCTGTTGAGCTGAGGGGATGAATTAAAAATGAGCGTCTGTGTTGGTTCTCTGCACATGAAGTACCTCAAATCATAACCTTTTCTTATTTTGTCCTTAAATTAAGCAATAAAAATGTCTAGCATGATTTCCTTGCTTGTGGTTTTATTATGATTTTTTTTAACTAGCAATAAAAAAAGGAAAGGAATATTACATAAGATTTTTATTGGAATATGAAAAAACTGATAAACATGTTAAATCTAAATTGGCTGATTATACCTGTATTTTTTTATTTTTAAATTGCTTCATTTCTGCAGTCTATTTTCAAATACATGCCTGTTATTTATTTGAATAACTGAATAATAATTATATATAATAATGTTACTAACAGCACTATTTATATGAACATTTCTGATAAACAAATAAATGTATTTTTCAAACTATGTTATTCATGTACATAAATAAATTTGTTTTTGTTTTTTTTTTAAAAAAGCTTTATGTTCACCAAGGCTGCATTTATTTGATCAAAAATACAGTAATACTGTGAAATATTATAACAAGTCATAGTAATCTTTTTCTATTTTAATAGATTTTAAAATGTAATTTATTCCTGTGATTACAAAGCTGAATTTGAGCAGTTGTGCCGCTTAATATTTTTGTGGAAAACTTGATACATTTTTTCAGGATTCTTTGAATAAAAAGTTCAAAAGAACAGCATTTATTTTCAATAGAAGTCTTTTGTGACATTATACATATCTTTACTGTCGCTTAATTTATATATATTTTTAATTTATAAATGCAATGCATCCTTCCTGAATAAAAGTATTCATTTATTTATTTTTTAAATGACAGTTTATATTTTACTCTCTCTTTGGGTAGAAAGAGTTCTAAATCCTTCTGTGCGAGTACTCACACTTTAAGTCCCGGTGAGTCCTCAGTGTAAAAGCGCCACATCCCTCCTGTGCCAGCTGATGCTGTGGATCTGCCTCCGCTGCGTGCGCCACTGCTAGGGGCTTTCCTGAGGGAATCAACAATAAGAAAACATGCTTTAACATACAAGACAAATAAAAGTGTCAGATATTATTATTATTATTATTATTAATAATATATATATATATATATATATATATTATCATAGGAGTCTGACTATAAGTTCAGCGAGCAACTAAATCGTACCCTGACGATGTCAAATTTACAATACAAACATTAAATAGAGACTAATGCTTGTCAACTGTCACGTATAGAGGACCAAATAAACAATAGCCTATCACTCAGAGATCAGAATCACAGAAACACAATTAGATCCAGCTTGATGGTGCATTAAGGCCCAAACAAAACTGTTCTTGCAAGGTTCTTACCTCTGTCTGGCTGAGGTGCCGGCAGCGCGGGGAGCCACGGTCTTACTCGGGGAACGGCTGGAGACACCAACATTTGTTGCACTAGCTGCGGGTCCAGGCTGAGATGAGACAGACAAATAAAGGACTTGGTAAACCAAATGCACAGTGATTGACTTAATATGCCTTCTGGCACCAACGGAAACTTGTGCGTTTAAGGCATAACATGCTACAATAAGAACAATAAGTTAATAATACTATAGTAGACCTTAAATGGCTGATAAATTCCACCAAGATACAAAATATAACTCATATGTGAGTACGATAAATTATTTTTTAAAAGATATAGATCACTAGATGTTCAATCCTAGATAATAGTGAGATAATGCCACGTAGACTCAATAGTACAATATAGTATTCATGGTAAAAGAGTGGACCAGATTTAGACTGAAGAGCTGGTGTGGGGGTCCAAGAGAGCCACGTCTCCCAAACAAATGCGCTGATTGCAGCTAAGTTAACGTTAGTGAGCAAACCAACCCACAAACTGCATATGAATCGTCTGGCACAAGACTTAATACTATTCAAAACCCCACTGCTAGTAATTGAAACTCACATGTGATTAGCTACTAAGCAATTAAATGTTAGAACAGGGTAGACTATTCCAATAACGGTACGTTATTAGAGAGCACGACTGGCTAGACAGCTAGCAATCCAGATATAACTGTTAATACGCGCAAAACATTTATTATAAAGTTCCAGATAGACGAAAAACGGGATTAAGAAACTTACCATTTTGCTTAATAATGTATGTTTCAGGAGACTGCGGGTAAAATAATGAATATAAGTGACTGCCTCTGTAACTGAACTCCAGCCGATCCAGACAACTACAAGAGAAAGACTATTGATGACGTCTCGCTGAGAAGGCCACGACAGCCATCTAAAGGACCCCCATAGGTGCCAGTAGAAGCGCCTGACCAGAGCTGTGGTCCTGCGTGTTACTTTAAACGCATTTTAGATGCTTTTGTAACCTAATTTTATATAAAACGTTAAAACCGTCCAGATAAGGTAACTAAAATCAGCGAATGCAGCTCAGCTTCTAAATGAATTTAGTAAAAAAACTCAAAGGCGGTAGAACAGAGTGCAGTGACGTGTCGCGTGCAATTGATGATGTGTACAGAGTAGGGCAGACATTTTGGCTCAATCAGGAAGCCAGTTTCACTAAATCGCGAACTTTGAGCCATATTTGATCATTCATACAGACACCTGACGGTAAAGGTACGTGTTTTCTCGTCTCAATGTTTTTTAAACATTTTACTGTAAGCACAATTTGAGTTTGTGTAAAGAAAATATGACATTTTATGTGCTTTGTGTGCAATGTTGTCACTACTTAGAATGTAGCAGGGTATATACTGAGTCTAGACTTATATACTGACATACATACTGTATAATAAGAATGAATATTGATGTTTTCCCAACTCTGAGTTGGCGTATCCCACATGTTTATATATATCTGCAGACATTTAATGATGCAGGACTGTAAAAATATACAATAGAAGGTATTAGAGTTTATGACAGATGTCCCAGTGACATGGACACGTGAACGTGCACAGAGACGTGTGCGCGCTTTGGCCTGTTGTAACATCACAGAGCCATGACATACTTGATGTAATCAAGGTTAAGATGTAATTTAGATTAATCATCTGATAAAAACAATGGTAACTTTATCTATGCAGTGTGTGTACCTACTTAATCATACTTTGGGAACAAATGTGTACCCAGAAGTAAGCTAAATCTGCCAAAACCTCCCCCTTTTGTTTTGTCCTAATTTGTCAAAACTGAATACATGTTAATAAAGTTTTTTAAAAACTGTAAACATGCTTTTCTGTTAGAGTGGGGGTTAGGTTATAGTATTTATAAATAGCTGTATGTAAAAATAGATGTCTATGAAATGTTGCCATTTAGATAGCTAAGCAAATATAAGTGTATGTGTGATATTTACTAGGTTTTGTGGAAAGAGAGTAACTGGAAAATCTAGTTGCTTTGTGTCGAGCTTAAAAATGAGGTGTAACTGTCATTTGACCTCCTTTTGACTCAACAGGTTCTGGTCAGAACAGGATGGTTCGGGTGGTGTTTCTGCACCCTGATCTGGGTATAGGTGGAGCGGAGCGTCTGGTGGTGGACGCAGCTGTAGCTCTGCGATCTCGCGGCTGCACTGTTCAGATCTGGACGGCACACTATGACCCCCAGCACTGCTTCTCTGAGACTCTCTCACCTGACCTGCCTGTGCTGTGTGTGGGCGACTGGCTGCCCACCAGCGTGTTTGGTTATTTCCACGCTCTCTGTGCATACCTGCGCATGATCTACCTAGCTCTCTATCTTGTGCTCTTTAGTGGGGAGGAGTTCGATGTTATTTTCTGTGATCAGGTAACTACTAATGCTACTAAAACTAGCTATGTTTGTATTGTTTATATATTACTATAGTATTTATTTTTGAATTAGATTTTATTTTTATATTATATTTCAGATGTCAATTTAATTTAAGTTTGAGTAATTATGGTATGTGCTTTTATCATATTTATTATTTTTCTATTTAGCTTTAATATATCTTTATTTCAGTTTTAGTAATTTTAGTACTTCAACTTCAACTTATTTAAGTTATTTGCAAAGATAATACGTTTTTCATCTGAATTTTTATTTTATAGATTTCAACTATACTTTATTTTAATTAATTTTTTTTAGTTTGAATAGTTTTAGTTAACAATAATTATCTGTGGTGGACAGTAACAGTATTTGTTCTTTGTTACTGTACTTATTTTTCAAGTATCTTTATTTTATTTTCATTTAACTTCATTACATTCCAAAGCATAATATGTGACTTTTCCACTATATTTCATAAACATAACATATCATTCCTTGTTGTTTCGAACTGAAGATATCTAGATATCAATCGCACAGAATCTGACTAATCTTATTGAAACTCATTGATTCAATGATCTGGTCAGAGTCTCTAGTTAAACTTTAACAACTGAATTTGTCAAGACTGACCCAAAATAAGACAAGAACCTGGAGTAAAGTGAAAGTGAGGTACTAATGACAAATTTTATCATTGTTTATTGTAAAATTAAAATATTTAGCTTCTACATAACTATACGTTTTTTGTGAACTGAAAATGCCATAAAAATAATAAATGAATATAAAAAAATGCTATGAAAACGTTTATGAATATTTGAACCAGGAAGTACTAATTAGTCATCTGGCAAGTCATCATCACAAAATTAAATCAAACAGAAGTCTTGTTTCACCTTGAAGAGGTTTCTTTTGCAACAATGACTTCATGCATTCCCTGGGAATCAAACCCATGATTTTGGCGTTGCTAGTAAACTAAGAGACATAAAAACTAGCACAGTAGTGCCATAGACACTGGTCAAATAAAATGTAGTGGTCATTATAGAGAAACATTTGACCACTCAGTGCTGCGATTGGCCAGTCAGAATTGAGTATTCCAGAGAGCCGTTCTCATCAAAATCCCTTTCAAAGGAAAGTCTGTTCACTCTGCCGTCATATTTGCAACGCCTCCGGGAAGCTATTTTGTGAATCCAATACCAGCCCTATCTACTTGAATGGGGGAAGCCAGAAATCTCAAAAACTGCCCGTCGAACTCACATTTAAATAACATATTTCAAATCAGCAACAAAATCTGACATGAACTGTGCCATAAATGTTGTTTCTTATGCTCAAACAGCATTTAAAAAAGCTTATTTTACAAGCTAGACCAGCCAATGCGCATGTGCAGTCCTAAGCGCCAGTCTCAGAACACTTTCTGTAGAAACTGGAGCTTCTAACATCAGTGACATGATGACTACCAATTGGTGATTGGTTCTTTTATTTAAAAGGCAGGACATATTCCGCTATATTGCATGCTGAACTTTCTCTCATTCATAAGTAATATGAGTGCATATTAAAGTATTTAGTCTCTAAAGTCTAAAGTCTTTGGTTCTCATCAAAACCACCAGGTTTAACTGTATCTCCTATTTCCAGGTTTCAGCATGTATTCCCTTTTTGCGTTTGGCACGCCACAGGAAGAAAGTCCTATTCTACTGTCATTTCCCTGACCAACTACTGACTCAGCGTCGCTCTGCTCTAAAGCGCCTATATCGCGGCCCAATCGACTGGTTTGAGGAACTGACCACAGGCATGGCCGATCAAATTTTGGTCAACAGCCAGTTCACGGCAGGAGTCTTCAAACAGACGTTTCCCAAACTAGCTGAGATCCACACCGATGTCCTCTATCCCTCTCTGAACTCTGCAGCTTTCAATGATGAAGTAGAGGACCTCAGCGGGCTGCTGCCTGAAGGGCGGAGCTTCCTCTTTCTGTCAATCAACCGCTACGAACGCAAGAAGAACCTGCCGTTGGCTCTGCAAGCGTTAGCGGCCCTGAAGGAGCGTCTGTCTACGGGGGAATGGGAGCGTGTGCACCTCGTAATGGCGGGGGGTTACGATGAACGCGTGGTTGAGAATGTAGAGCACTACGAAGAGCTGCGCTCACTAGTGGCCTCTCTTGGCCTGGAGGACCATGTCACATTCCTGCGCTCTTTTTCAGACAAACAGAAACTGTCTTTGCTGCATAGCAGCACTTGTGTACTGTACACCCCCAGCAATGAACACTTTGGCATTGTACCCATTGAAGCCATGTACTCACGTTGCCCCGTTATTGCAGTTAACTCGGGTGGACCGCTAGAGTCTGTGGCCCATGACGAAACGGGCTTCCTCTGCGAACCCACCCCTGAGTGCTTCTCCGAAGCAATGCAGAAGTTTGTTACAGACCCTAAACTCAAGCAGCGTATGGGACAGGCTGGCAGAGAGCGGGTACAGCAGTGCTTTTCGCTGCAGGCCTTCACTGAGCAGCTCTACAGTCATATCACCAACCTTACCCAATAACCAATTATGACATCATAAAGGCCATTCCGCTTCGGACCAGCACACGGATGCATTCTACCAGTCCGGTTGCCGTGGAGGGACTAATGAAAGTATGTCGTCACTAATGAAAGAAAAGAGCAGCAGGAGTTAACATGGCTTAAGAGTTCAATACAAGCCTTGAAGAATGTGGAGCACTCGTCCGACCGAGAGGTTAATGAATTATTGTGCGCCGGCCACATTGATCAAGCTGGTCACTGCGAGGCCTGAGAACCGTACGTGTGTGCATTTTTTTTATGCCGAAGGACCATTAGAGAGTTTCTCGGGCAGAAATCGATAGAGAAGTTTCTGTGCCCTGCTCTGTTCGCCAGTGTCTATGCTTTTGCTTAGTGATAACAATGGAGGATGTTAAGAGTTATTAAAGTCTCAAACTAAAGATGCTCATAATAAGGTCGTTTGAGTGGGAAAAAAGTTTTCCTAGGACACTGAAGGTCATGTGCTGTATTGGGTTTGAGGTTGTTACTGATTGTGTATCTCCTCACTATTGATACAAGACCAAAGCCCAGATTAAATGAGATGCTGTGTCGTGTTTGACTTTGTCATTTGAAGCTTTTATTTTTTGTATACATTGGATATAGACTGAGCAGACAGAACAGTAGCCTATTTACTTCAAATTAAAACAGATCACTGTTGTGTTAACATTTCTATTTTTATTTAATTTGACCAATCGTTTTGTACTTAGTCTTTTGAGCATTTTATTTTCAAATTTTCCAAAACCCCATTTTTGGGATAGTTCATCTAAAATGAAAATCCTTTCATTATTAAAATCACCCTCATGTTGTTCCACTTGCATGACTAACTTTCTTCTGCTAAACAAAGACATTTCAACTGTTTTTGTGCACATAATAAAATACATGTT
Organism: Scardinius erythrophthalmus; assembly: GCF_964197995.2. NCBI lineage: Eukaryota > Metazoa > Chordata > Actinopteri > Cypriniformes > Leuciscidae > Scardinius > Scardinius erythrophthalmus. The sequence goes on from NC_138236.1 coordinate 16,582,972, forward strand.
TTGGACCCCATTGACTTTCATTGTGTTAAAAATATTTTCTATTGTGTTCGACAGAAGAATGTGAGTCATACAGGTTTGGAATGTCTTGATAGGAATGGGTGATGATAGTTCTTCAGCTATCTCACTCTTTTCAACCAATGCATTTACATGACTTTTAAACTTATTTGCGATTTAATGGATATGGATTAAGAATAAGGATTTTAAAAATATATTTTATTCACAATTTCTTCCAGATAAAATATTTTAGAGCTTAGCATAATTATGAAAATGGTATAGTTCAGTTAAAACATATTTGTTTTTAAAATGCCCACAGTGTTTTTATGATTTTAATGATTTCCATCATTTTTCCAAATCTAGAAATCACAAATTCAAAATTAGACTACCTTGTATATTCAGGCTTTCCAAGACTGTGGGAACCCTGTTTTTCAAATGATACAGTTGTTGTGGAGGTGAATAAAAATAAGAAATATCTTGATTTTTATTTGTTTTCACTTGTTTTAAAGCTTGTTTTGTCTTATTTAAAATCATCTTGAGCCCCCCTTTGAGGTTTGCTGAGGCTTTTTAGTAGGCCCTTGGCCCCTGGTTAAGAACCACTGCTTTAAACGACCTGTCCACTCATATGAAACACTGGATAACTGCGATAACCTCAGAGGTGAGCGCACTTGGGCTTGCAGCTAAATTAATAAAGGGTGAGGGGGGCGGGGTGTTTTTAAATAGGCTTTAATTCTGTATCGCAGACGGTCAGATATATTGCCTCGCTAGCGTCACATCCGTTTTGTTGGCAGTTTGGGAGCAGTTTTTGTTGCATTTCCTCATTAACACTCAATGCGTTAAAGATGAGGACCTTATTTTTAGCCTTGCACTGATTGGGTTTTAATCATACATAAAAAGAGGGGTTATGGGGCCAGCGAACATGTAAATCAAGCGGGCACAATAACAAGGTCAGAACGCACAACCTTCAAACCTCTCGCTAGCACTGTCTGTGTTAGGGCTAAAGATATTTAGATATGAATCATTGAATGGGAGAATTGAGGAAAGTTTGAGTTTTTGTTGTACGGATGTGACGGACATGACTTGTAATGAACTGTTTTCATCAAGCCTGCACTCGAGAATACAATGAGCGAGACATTGGGCTTCATATTGTTGCTGCAATCGCACATGAATTAAAGTATGAGCAGTACATTTTCTCCAAACTAGCTTTGCAATGATGTCGAAAAAGATTCATTAATTTATAACTGTGATAAATGTTTACTTTTAGAGTAAGAGAAATCTGCGTAAAACACACACAACACTAATTCCCAGTTGAGTATTTGCTGATCAGTGGTAAATCTCATAGTAACAGCATTTGTTCCCAAAGAAGAGGCATAGAGCGCATTGTAAAAAGGAAATAGGAATAATATCTTTCCCCTGATGGATACACACAGACAGGAATATCTCTTAACTGTTTTGTATGACATATTAGTTTACAACCATTTGTATTCATAGCCTGTCTTTTAGTGTTTTCTTATATGAAACGCTTGCAAATTATGATTTCAAATTTTACAGCTTCAATAAAATATTCCATCACATTAGCATATATCTGGTGGGGATTATTGGTGCACTGTGAGGGGTGGGCTTTGATTTACATTTGTGGTATAAAACAAATAAAAATCTTGCTCCGTTTTTTCAAAAAAGCAATCAATAACATCTCTCCGTGGCAAGTTATGAGCAAAATGATAGCCTCAATAAAACCAGTTATTTATCGCCAAAGATAAAGAAACGTTTCGTGTCAAATTTACAATAGGCAATGGCCCCGTGCAGGAAGCTTGATTTCTATGCATTTAAAGACTATGTCTGTTAAATAACTAGTGGTATAGTGTATGACTGTTACATCAAATACATTAGGGAACATTTTTATTCAGGTGAAAGTGGCTTTGCGTACCATCGTAGCTTGACCCAGACAAGAACACAAGACCTTTGTCCAACCCCTTTTATTTTTGCTTCCCTGTCCAGGTGTTTTGCTCTGATCTAGGAGTGCCTTGTGTTTCTGGAGATGGTGTGTGTGTGTGGTTTGAGATAGAGAATGTGTGGTTGAGATGCTCATTGCCCTCAGTGATCCTGGCTGCTTTCAGTTGGCCCTTAATCAGCGAGCTGTCACTCAAACAGAGGGAGTGACACCGTGCATATTCACCAGTCACCTGGGACCCCCGATTAGACACTCAGCTACCCCCATCCGCCCTCCCTGGGCACAAAAAAACAACTCCCCTCAGAGTCAACTACACACACACACTTAGCAAACCAGGTTTTGTCCTACATACACACACTCTTGACTCCACTCTAGAAAGTGTTGAGTTGTGTGTTTACAGTAAATGTATTTTAATTGTAATCAGGAGGACTGATCGCGTGAGGCTGGCAGCGGTTGGCAGAGTGACAGTGATGCCAGCGAGCCCTCGGCCCAGCTGGAGATCAGCGCTCACCTGAGGAGGGGTCGCGTCAATCACCCATCCCGTCCCGCTTGCCGCGCGCCCCCCGACACCGCCTATTTACCCTCAAACAAAAGCGCCGTTCAACTTGAAAGCGCTGTGCGTGTGAGCGGGTGTGTGTCGCGATGGCAGAATAGATTGAGCTGTCAGAGCAGTTGCTCAGAGGGAAGATTAATAACCAACACAAACAATAACGTTCCCGCCATCACCATAAATATGCTAATGACTGTTATCAATACAGCAGCTAATGGAAGCGCAGGAATTACAGAGACGGCCAAGAGAGAGGGCACGAGGGTTAGCCATTTATTCACAGACCGCTCTGATAAACCCACAGCGCGGCCCCTCAATAAAAGCACCCACCCTTAAAAGCTATCAGCGAGCGAGTAAAACAACACTTCATTGTGCGAGCGTGTGTGCGCAAATGAAGAGGTAAAGGAATATGCGTGCCAAGGATTTAATTAAGAGTCAACGGGGTGAGTGGAGCTGTTGGGTTGGGAGAGAGAAACTCAGTTGTTGAGATAATGACATTGTGGACTACTGACGTTTATTAGTAATCAGGCATCTGTTTTAGAAACTCAGAGAGAGATAGGCCAGAACTTTTATGCAGCAAAAAAAAAACAAAAAAAAACGTAATCTGGAATTTTATTTCCTTTCCCATGATGGATGAATGGAATTTTGTCTTGGTTTTCAGTAAAAATAGGCTATTTAAAAAAATCTTAAAATACATTGAAAGTCATATCAGGGCTATATTTTGAAAGCTGATTTCCCCCAACCCAAGAAATACTTAAAAGAATGTGTAATTATTTTCAATAAAGCATTGGCAATATATTGTTATAGTATATAAGCCCCCAAAAAGTTGTAATGCTTAAACTAAGAACAAAATGGCAACTGAAAACAAGAAATTTTGCGTCTCAAGTAAAAATCTTATACAAGACTAAAATCTTATTTAAAAAAGATATTTGCAGTCATCCATACATGTGCATGTTTGTTATTTTCTTTCTCTAACTTTTTGTAAAGGGCAACTTGGCCTTCCCCAGAGCTTTCAGGATGATGATATTAATGGAGTGTTTTTAGTGAATGTGTATAGAAGCGTTTCATAGGAACAAGCTTCATTCGGGGTAATAAGGACATTGGGGACTATTCAAAAAAGCGAAGACTCACACTGGCATTACACTTGATTAATATGGGCTAAGAGATGAAGTGATCTCGCAAATCACATTACTCAATATTCACAGTATTTTAAACGGTTTGAGATTTGATAGGGGTGTCAATATATGGTTAAAAGCAAAAGAATGCCAAAAGAGTCAGTGTGACTAAGCGGAGAATGGGAAAGAGGAATTATAGCTGAATGAAATACACAACTTTAACAAGTTCCAGAGGTGTGAATTAAGCACACACTGATGGCTCTTAAACAGTGTGTAATTGCTAATTGGCTCATTACTGATCTCTAATGGTTAATTGTGTTGTTGCAAATGGCCAGCTATCACTCAGATTCCCATGAGAGTGATGAAGGATATATGATTTTAATGACTCACTGAGCAGAGTGTTTACAGCTATTGTGAGTGTGAGTGTGACTGTGATAAAATGATTTATTTAGTATCAGGTTTGCTCTAAGATCATAACTACACCATCTAGGCCATGAAAGCATTTTTCACTATAGATAGCCATTCAAAAGGAGCCATTCTGTTGAAATAAAAATATTTAATTATATTACAATAGAGATTTTACCAAAAACCTGCTCCCTTTAGAAGTTTAAAACAATGTTGTAAAAAAGAATAAAAAATGTCAAAAGGACAAGTAAAATGAAATCAAAATCTTAATAAATACACTAATAAAATGGCTCACTGTAAAAAAATATTTTTAACAGTAAAAGACTGTAAAAATGTGACAGTAAAAACCTGTTAATTGGTTAATAGTAAGTTCCCAGATGGAGAAAAACTGTAATAGATCTAACCATTTTGTGTACATTTTGTGTATTATAAGTTGAACAAATCAACTTATAATTTACAGTGAAAAGCCATAAACTGACATTCCTACAATTCCCTGTAAGATACTTTGATGGTTTTTAATTTCAATAATTGTTTCTTCTTAGTTTTTCCTTTCCTTAGCTTTTCTCTTTACCATAGTATTATTATGGTGGTTGTCAGTATATGTTAAAAGTACAAAACAGAATTTATTAGCATTGTGGCCTTGCTAATTCAGCAGAAAAGGGCTGTTATCAATTTGAAATGTATTTTTTTGTCTTCATAAGTTACCGTTTCAAATTGTGAAATGTAAAGATTGTTCTGTAAATAACATGTTTACATTTTTGCTGTATTTTTTACAGAATTATTCTGGCAACCACATCTGCCAGACTTTTGTGAAAAAAAAAAAATGGGTGTGAAATGGATATTTTCACTGTCTGCTGTCTTTGACATCACAGCTCGAAACAACCAGCTACAGAACTGAAGACCCTTGAGTCCCAACTCTCTGCGGTCCTGTGCCAGCCTAGCAACTGCCATTAAGAGAAATGAGAATGCTTTCACCGCATGTTTCTCACTGCAGTTTTTTTTTTTTCTTTTTTCAGCTAACCACATGTCGGAATTAAAGTAAAGGAGTACTGGAAAGAAAGAGAAAAAGAAGATAGGAAGAAATCTGAGGTAGGAAAAGGCAAGCAGCCAAAGGAAACGAGAGTGAGTCAGTCCTTAGCACATCAGAACCCGAAGCCATTTCTTAATCTTTCCTTTCTCGCTCCCCCCTGTTGCCCGCACGCCTGCTGTGTCTATGCAAGTGTTGAGGGCCGATGTTGTCAGCTGTCAGTTACAATATTGACGCTGATCTGGCTCAGCTCTGGACACTGAGCTCATAAAGCTCACCTCTTGGGAGGTGTGAGTGCTCGTGTGTGTGTGTGTACCTGAAGGTGTGAGGGTATCTCCTGGGTGATTTCCACTAGCTTAACCTGCAGTAGGGCTGTAATTAACTGGGGCTAATTATTGGCAGGCAGGGGTTAGGATGCTTATGAGAGATCCCTGTGCTGCCTGTGCAGATAATCACAGCTTAGGGGCCTGTCAGAAGTGTGTGTGTGTGTGTGTGTGAATGTGGAAACGCTAAGCAGCATGGAGTCAGGTAAGAGTATAGCCCCATCTAGCGAGATTCAACATTTGAGTTCAGCAGTTCTTCAGGCATCCCTTTCACATTCAGGATACTAAACAGATGCTAGGGCAGTATTTTAGTATGGACGATGACTGTTAACGTGCTAACAATCGTAATCGCAATCTTTTTTTTTTTTTCTGAATGCCTGTAATGAATTTGACAGCAAACAGCAGCTGTTGAGCTGAATTGATTTCATCTCTTAATCATCATTTCCTGTCATTCGAACAGACTCATAACATATTCAATTAGCAACTGAACCTCAGCCAGCAATCTATATGAGACGGAGGAGAGGCGAGAAAGGAAAGGTGCAGGAAGGGGAGAACACATGGGAAATCACTGCGCGCTACAGCACTGCAAACATCTGTAGCGTGATCCACAGAGGAGCTGCTGAGATACTGAGGGTCAATAGAGAGGGGTCTAACAGGACAAAGACACTCGGATGTGTCATTTCCTCCCATAATCCCATTCTTCACACTTTTTTTCATATTTTCTTGTTTTAAATACTGAATCTGTTAGTCTGGGGATGGGAAGGGGGGGTGTATAATTAAGATTTTTGAAAGAAGTCTCTTGTGCTCACCAAGGCTGCATTTTAAGTGTTTTCTCTTTGAATATTTTTTTTATGTAATTTATCTGAATTTTCAGTAGCCATTCCTATAATCTTCAGTGTCACATGATCCTTCAGAAATCATTCTAATATGCTGATTTGCTGCTCAAGAAACATTTCTTATTATTATCAGTATTGATGGTACAAATTTTTCTACAAAATATTTCTTTAATATAATAATAATTTCAAATAAATGCTGTTCAGTGAACTTTCTATACATCAAAAGAATCCTGAAAAAAATGTATCACAGTTTCCACAAAATATTAAGTAGCAAAACCATTAATCAACATAATAAGAACCATATTAATAATTGAGCACCAATAATAATTGAGCAGCAAATTGAAATCAGCATATTAGAATGATTTCTGAAGGATCATGTGGCATTGAAGACTCAGGTAATATCATTTTAATATACTTGTAATATTACTGTTTTATTGTATTTTGATCAAATAAATGCTGCCCTGCATGGTGCACAAAAGAGACTTCTTTTAAAAACATAAAAAACAAATCTTATTTTTTCCAAACTTTTGACCATATGAGCAGATTTGTCATTCACAACCATGACTTTTTTTCTTTACTTAGATAATGAAAGAGCTAACGGAGAAAATCTATATACAGAGATGTTTTGTTGTACATGATGCGTATCCACAGTGGAGCTTTGTACAGTGTGCATGTATTAATTAAGAGTTATTACGTAGTGTGTTATGTATTCATCACATTTTATATGTACCAATTACAGCAGGAACTGCAGGTTATTTTCATATCTACATCAATTACATTAACAAACACTCTGACAGGAGATTATTTATGCAAGCTTGTGCAACTGTTTGTGTGTGCGACCACAGAAATCATGATAATGATAACCTCATCAGTGTCTGTGATTACAATAATGATGTTAGTACACAAATGCACTGGTCTCTCATTAGGACAATCTGTCCACAGGGCAGAGCAGGGGGGGCTTGTGTCTAAAACCTAATTTATCAAATCCACATGGAACCACACACATGAATGCAGTTTAAGTTCATGCTGGCTGCGTACTATCCATACAGCAAAAAGTGATGCACAACATAGCCAAAAGTGGACACAAGAACAGAATGACCACATTCTTTTGTCCTACAAAAAGTAACTTGTGTGTGTGTTATCTGAGAGATGACTGAGGGTCTGGCCTATGGCAGAAGTGCAGACACAGATATATACTCACAGGCCACTTTATTAGGTACGCCTATTCAATTGCTCATTAACACAGATATCCAATCAGCCAATCACATGGCAGCAACTCAATGCATTTAGGCATATAAACATGGTCAAGACAATCTGCTGAAGTTCAAACTGAGCATCAGAATGGGGAAGTAAGTGATTTAAGTGACTTTGAACATGGCATGGTTATTGGTGTCAGACGGGCTGCCTGAGTATTTCAGAAACTGCTGATCTACTGGGATTTTCACGCACAACCATCTCTAGGGTTTACTGAGAAAGGTCTGAAAAAGAGTGAGTGAAAATATCCAGTGAGCGGCAGTTCTGTGGGCAAAAAGGCCTTGTTGATGCCTAAAGTCTGAGGATGGCCAGGCTGGTTTGAGCTGATAGAAAGGCAACAGAAACTCAAATAACTACGCATTACAACCGAGGTCTGCAGAAGAGCATCTCTGAACGCACAACACATTGAGCCTTGAAGCAGATGGGCTACAGCAACAGACGACACACCAGTGCCACTGTCAGCTAAGAACAGGTCACTGAGGCTATTCACACAGGCTCACCAAAATTGGACAATAGAAGATTGGGGGAAAAACGTTGCCTGGTCTGACGAGTCTCGATTTCTGCTGTGACATTCAGCTCATGCTTTCATGTCCATCCCTTTATCGTGTCCTACCCATCTTCTGATGGCTACTTCCAGCAGGATAACACAGCGTATCACAAAGCTCAAATCATCTCAAACTGGTTTCTTGAACATGGCAGTGAGTTCACTATACTCAAATGGCCTCCACAGTCACCAGATCTCAATCCAATAGATGTAGGGTATATTATCATCTGTCGGTATTTATAAAACTATTTTCTTCTCCTGACAGGTCTGGAAAGAGGCCTGTGTATTCACCACCAGGAAGGAACCAAGAGGAACCAGCCAAGACGGTATGTACTTTTCATGTTTGTAATGTAATGCATCGTGACACATGGCATGACAGACTAATCACCCAGACAAAGCATTTCATCAAACAACACATTGGCAAGCGTCAATCAGCAAACACACTGGATTTAAAAATATGAAACATTGAAGTGTTCTGCAAAAATTCACTGATTTGTTGGAGAAGACTATGGAGACTCCTTATTTTTCCTTCCCATCATCCCACCTCATCCATCCCGAGGACAGCCGCCCGGAATGATTGACAGCCCCTGCCGTCATCCACAAAGATCTGCACGTCAGTTAGCGATATGACCTCCCCGGGTTACCATGGTAAACGACCAAGATTGGTTCTAAACTGGGTAGTTTGATTGAGTTAGCGCTAATTCACGTTTAATGACGCTATTGATTGGAACACGCGGGTGTTTGTGTTCTAACAGCCTCTGTCAAACCAATCAGATTAGCTGAGTACACCTGTACAACCGCGGAAACAAATAGCGCAAAGCAAACACATTGAAGGGACGGGCTCGTAGCGAGAGAAAAGCTGCGATCGCTCCAGGATCAAATAGCAATCAAGCGGCAGTCAGACAAAGCGGAGATTTCTGTGACCGGACTCCAAATGAGCGCGCAAGAGACAACTAGAGAAACAGAAAGCTCATAAGTGCTCGCTCTCGATCTCTATTTGCTCAAACTAAGAATTGAAGATCACTCCTCGCGTTGCGCGCACACACATAGGGCTCAATCTATCACCACAACACACTCTCATGGGAGAGGGAACATAACACATCCGACCATCGCCAGATTAATGGGTTAACACCAGGCACGTGCCCATAATGTGCTCTCGGGGACGCGGAGATTAGGCCGCGGCAGACAGTCTCGTCTTCAGTGGGCAACAGACGTCTATCGATCCTTCAGTATGTGTGCATGTCTGTTCTGTGTACTAGACTCAAAGCGAGGGAAAGAGAGATGGGTATGTCACCAGTGCTTGCTCTGCTGACAGTACGTAAGGACTGTTGACAAGTTAAGATGAAGCCTCACACACAGGCTCTCTCAGGAATAATAGGGCCCTTTTTCTTTCTGTCAATAACCATGAAGTGTTTTGGGGTGTGTGCGTGCACTCAAATAATAGTAAAATATAGTAGGCCTAGCCAACAATATGTGGAATACAGGAATTAAAGCAAGACCTGGAGGTGAAACTGGCCTGTTTTAACAGAGTCAACCAGGCCCATTTCGTGGTGTGGTGTGATGTGAATCTGGTTATTGTTAAGTTGTAAAGTAAAAACCTTAAATGCTCCTTAAAAACAATATTTCAGTGCAAAAAAGGACTCTAATGCTTTTGTTAAAAAAATACAATTAGTTTGTTTACTTCTAGCAAACTTGCAACTTTTTGGAACACAAAGATCAATGCAACTTTTTAATTGTATAATGCTAATATTATTTTTTAAGTAACAGCAAGTAACCTGTTAATGCATTTTTACTGAACACAGAAACCTCTCCCAACATGCACTGCAGCATTAATAATTATTTTTTCTTTCACGATGATGTCAATAGTTGAATATGAAAATTCACCGTTTCTTAAATACATAAATATGTTAAATAAAAAAAGACCCTTTTTTCTTTTTAAATTCAAATATCATAACTCAATCTTCTGTAGAAACAACAGACTTCTCTCTGGTGACGAATGCTAGACTTCTCCAGTCATTTAGTTGCTTTTACTCCGCCACTTCCTCACAGTCGTCTGCAAGCTTGCATTGAGATCTGCCTCCATCCAATCAATAACCGATGGACTGAACCAAATCCGCACCTTACTTTTGTACGTCGCAGAACTAAAGAATAGATCTGTCGCTATTTCCGTTAAATTGCGACTTTAAGACAGTACATTTACATTTAATCGTTTAGCAGACGCTTTTGGTAAAAAGATGCATCTAGTTGTTTCTTGAAAGACTCAGCAGCTCGGGTTGAGTTAGGCAGGTCATTCACCAGCAGGGAACAGTCCTGTTAAACGTCTGTGAAAGGGATTTTATGCGTCTTTGGGATGGCTCCACAAGGAGCCGTTCGCTTGCAGAACACAAAGCTTCTGGAGGGCACATGAGTCTGAAGTAAGTTTAGTTAAGGGTGCAGAATGCAGAGCCAGTGGTTGTTCTGCAAACATCATTCGATGCAAGTGGCAATTGGCAACCAGTGCAAACTGATGAAGAGAGGTGTGACACGCTCTCTCTTCACTCTTGCTCCAGCATTCTGGATCAGCTGTACATGCTGGAAGGCCTGCCAAGAGAGCATTACAATAGTCCATTCTGAATAGAACAAGAGCTTGGACAAGGAGTTGTGTAGCATGCTCCGATATGAAGGGCCTGATCTTTAGCATTAAGACAGTAAGCATTTTGCTCTCCTTGAATGTACATTTCTGATGTACACAATTTAGAACAATTTGAAACTATTAAGGGAACAATCTGCATAGTATTTGTTTTAGATACCTTCTTAAACTGACAGCTACCTATTTTTTTTTTTTTTTTTACTATGTTAATTGATATCAGCATCTGCATGCTGAAATTTAGTTTGTATGTTGTTAAAATGCACAACATGCCTTAAAAATAGACTTTCTTGAAAATTTCAAATGAAATACCATAATAGTTTGCAGATACTGATTTGTTTTTAAAGCTCTGGTCAAGCAGGTTCCATTGTAACATTTGAATACTGGTCTCTCTCTTCCTCCCTCTTTCTCTTCCTCTCCATCTCCCTCTCCCCGGTTGTCTTTCTCTTTCCCCTCTGCGTTTGTGAATGGGACCTGCGGCCATTGTCTCTGTGTCAATCACACACTCTCACACACATACCCAGGAGACACACAATTGACATTTGGCGGATTGCTGTGTGTGAGTGTGTGTGTGTTTTAGGTTATTAAGATAAGGCAGGTATGCCGTAGGTTCTTCATTAACATGTTAGGGGATCTCATCATCCTTTCTCCTCTAGCACTGTGGCCGTAATTGGGTAAGGCTATTAGACACAGAGTGATCACGCCTGTGTGATGGCAGGAGGGGGATGGTGGCGTTGCCAATGGGGGAGGATGGAATCTTATAACTATATGACACAGTGTGTGTGTATGAGAGCACGTCTATATCAGTGTGTATATGTGTGCTGATGGGATAGGACTATTAAAGCTGATGTCGGTTTAGGTAGACTTTAATAGTCCTGCTAAGCAGCGGGTAATTGGCCGTATCCGGAGAAAATAGGAGAGATTGATTTAGAGGTGTCTGGGTTTAAATGGACACCTTGGAGGATGGAATTTTAAGCTGTAAAGTCAGGCTATGTAGTGCCACTTGGCATCTGTAACTGTACAATACGAGTGAGAAAAAAGGATGAATATACTATAAATGCCCTTGTAATACTAACCATGTGATTCTTAATAAATTCATCCTGATTTTATTATATAGAGTGCAGTTTTGAATGTGCCACTCTGTTGTTGTTTTTTTACTATCTATGGCTTTATCTTTGATCTTCTTTACTCTATTTTGTAACAACCTTGTGATCTCCCTCCATGTGGTCTAATTTAGACATTTTCCTTCCATTAACTGATGGTTTGTGAAGGATCAGCGCTGCTGAGACATGTCAGCATTTGTACTTGGTCACTTGCTACTGATTTTGCTGTCTTAAATCACATTCCACCATACTAATCAGATACTGGCTAGAAAAAAGGTGAAGTAAGACAGTGGGCTTCTTAATTTATCTTGTTAAAACAGATGGAGGAATGAATGGAGCAAAATACAGAGAAATATAAGCAAAATTGTATCAGTCTGACCAAAGCTTAATTTAAGAATTATAAAATGACACAAATATCACAATAATATATCATGTAATTTAAAAGGACAGTTTAAATGTACACTAGTAGTAGTGAATACTTTCAATATTGTATATACCTATATACTTAGGCTTATACAGCAACTCCGGTCCTGGAGGGCCACTGTCCTGCAGAGTTTAGCTTCAGCCCTGATAAAAACTCACCTGCCTGTATCTATCTAGTAATCCTGAAAACACTGATTGCCTTGTTCAGGTGTGTTTAATTAGGGTTGGAGCTAAACTCTGCAGGACAGTGGCCCTCCAGGACCGGAGTTGCTGATCCCAGTAGGCTATATTGCAACGTGAAGCCTCTTTCCGTTTAGAAATGAAACACTGCCATCTAGTGATTCGTGTGAGGTTCACATTCTCCCCTTCATTGTGAAAACCACAACTCTTTTAGTTGAAAGAGATTAACTAATAATAATAATAATACTGATAATTAAATGTGCATGTCTTTTTTAAGTCTTTGTCTTTAAAAATCTAATATTTGTTTAATAACGTTACATATATAACCTACAGTGTATCTGCGACTGCAGTTAAGTGCGATGCTATTGGAACGAAATACTGCCGATCTCTATCGATTGACGTGCAAGGCGAAGAAAACACACATAGAGAGGGGAGGAATACTGTGTGAAATCAGCGCAGAACGGTTCCATAGATTCAGAAGTGTGCAATGATGTGATAATAAATAACAAATTGATATTTCTAAATAGTGTATACAGTTAATAATATCACTGAGCGCCGTTTCATTATCAAGCAACACCAGTATTGGTTACAAATCTCACCTTGAGCGGATTGGTTTGGCCCTATTCATTAACGGCACAGCAGCACCCCCTCCCCCTCGGACCAAACGAAACGCTTTATCATGAAAGGGATTTAATTAGCTACATTTTATTATTTGTTATCAGTCTAAGTATCAGTACTGGAATGCGACTAGTAAATCAGAACCGATTCTCTTCGCCTGTACAATAACCATTATCGCATCAGTCATGTATGTTCTGCACCCGCTGCTGCGGATCTGTGTGCTGCTCGATGCGACACTGTGGCTGGCGGTCTCTTCCAGTCCTACCGATGATAATGTACTGCGGGCCGGCCATGGAGAACACGGAGAGCCGGGCCATGAAGAACCACATAAGGACTCGTACAGCACATTCGCCTCCGAGTTCCTCGAGTCCAGATACCTCTCAGACGAAGGTACGAAGGAATAAAAAGACAATGCTTACATTGTTGTTTTTGTGTCGTTTCTCTGTAAATGTGAGTGCAATTCTTAGAACCAATACATGTAGTGAATGTCACACTGTTTGATGCCCTCCCTCACTACAGGCCTTTTAATTATGAGATATTGTTTTTGATTCACTGATATAATCCTTTCCATTCATATGGTATAAAATCAGCACCTTGGTCAGCAGCTCACAGGTCTGTGAAACTCATTTCCAGTTATCAGCAGACTTTCCCAAGTCTATATAAGTCTATTAAGCTAGTCTATTTTATATTCAGTATACTGTCTGCAGATGCCCAGACAGTGATTCATAAAGTCATGACACATCAAAGGGATAGAATAGAATAGAATAGATTAGAATAGAAACTCTTAATACCACATGACTGGGCCAGTGTTGTAGATAGATAAAGCTACGCAAACATACATGATGGGACAATGTTCAATAGTATAAAACATGTTAAGTCTGTAAAGCTGCTTTGAAGCGATATGTATTGTGAAAAGCGCTACACAAATAAATGTGAATTAAATTGAATTGAACATGAATGAAAACTAAAATAAGATTTTAAATTAAATCAAAACAAATGTCATTTTTCAGCAATGCAACATACATGATGGGACAGTGTTCTGTTGTACAAATGTGTAAATGTAAAACACTATGTGTAATGTACAAAACAATACAATATACACTACCATTCTAAAATTTGGGGTCAGTAAAATTTTAATGTTTCTATGTTAATATATCTTTAGTGTTACATGATCATTCTTATATGTTGATTTGGTGCTCAATAAATATTTCCTATTTTAAAAAAATTAAAATGTAATGTAAAAGATATATTGCATCATTGTTGTTTATTTTAGTAGTAGGACTAGCTGAAACCAGTTCATTAATGTATTGGTTGTCTGATGTCTCATAGGTTACCCCTTCCCAACTGCACCCCCTGTGGACCCATTTGCCCGCATCAAAGTTAGCGACTGTGGAGTAACCAAAGGATGCATCAGGTGAGCGCATGGAAAAAAAGGTTAAAATTAGTCTAGGGACAATATATTACTGTATTAGTGTCAAATAGTGTATTACATGCTGTATTCTGCCAGTACACTCAAGAGTTATAAGTGTCAATCAGCCAATGGTGCTGTTTCTCTGTGTCGTTCAGTGGAATGTTCTGCAGCATGAAATATACATACACATCATGTAGAATTTTTGTAAGTCTGTGTTGATGGTTATTCTGATAATTAGAAACAGGTTGATGGTAAAACCTGCAGGGCATTACTGCCTGACGCGCCTACGCCGGTGTCAAATTGCCAGCCGCAGGGTCATCAGCAGGGAGCCACCCTTCACCGATGTTTCGCCCCTTTAGTCCCAGAACATCTCAGGGTGGTGGGACAACGGACAGGGACATCTCCCTGCCGCTGGACTAGGATCTCAGGTCCTTTTGCCTTTGAGGATTCTCAGCACCCCAGCTCTTGTCATTCCTCCTCAGCCATAGCCAAAAGCTTCCTTTTCTCTGCCTCTTGGTCAAGATCTTAAAGGGATCGTTCACCCAAAAATGAAATAATTTACTCGTCATAATTTACTCATCCTTATGTTGTTCCAAACCTGTGTGACTTTCTGACGTCCGTGAAACACAGGAATCAACTGTTTTTGTCCATATAATCAAAGTCAGTCAGATTCAAAACTACACAGGACCCCACTGGCTTTAATTTTATGGAGAAATAAACACTGAGATTAGCCTGGGAAAACCCAGAAAACTTCCGGCAAATTTAGATTTGCTCTGCAAGTAGTCTGGCAAAGAGCTCATTCAAGCCCATTTCTAATCCGTCGAAATCGCGGCACCAATCAGAAACGTTGGGGCGGGCTTTACACAATGACAATCGCTCTGATTGGTTTTAGGTCTATCCAATTGCGCCCATAGAGCGACGTCCGTTGGTGAAGCCACCAACTTTTAAATGCATTATTATATTCAAATTGCAAACACATGAGGACAGTCTCCATGAAAGACCCACGGGCAGATGAACGTGCTACTACATTTTTCTCCGAAACGGTAGGAAGTTAAATTAGATTTAATAGAGGATTTTAACTGTGACAAGATGATTGACAGGGCAGTTTACGTGACAGGATGCACGCGACAGATCCGTCCGATAAAGATGACGAAGTAGTATGTCCCAAAGCTTGCCTACTTTTTTGCTACACATTCAAAAGTAAATACATTTTCTTCACAAAAAGAGTACATACTTTTATGGCGTAGTGTAACTTAGGCGAATTGGGACGCAGCATTATGGCTTTATACAATGACGATCGCTCTGATTGGTTTTAGGTCTATCCAATTGCGCCCAGAGGCATTTGAGCGACATCCGTTGGTGACGCCCCTTTGGAAATAAGTTATTAATGAAACTTTGCCAGACCATAACTCAGTTACTACTGAGAATGGTCTGGTTTTAACAGGCTACACTGAGATATTTTTCAAAATATCATCTTTTATGTTCCACAGAATAAAGAAAGTCAAATATTTTTGGAATGACATGAATGTGCGTACATGAATAAAATGTGTGCCTCAATTTATTTGTCTCTCTCTTAATCTTTCTGTTGCTGTAGATATGGCAAACCAGGCTGTGACGCAGAGACCTGTGAATACTTCCTGAGTTTCAGACGCATTGGCACAGATGTAGAATTTGAGATGAGTGCAGACACTGACGGATGGGTTGCTGTCGGTTTCTCCTCTGACAAAAAAATGGTAAAAGGGGAGGGAGTGAATATAAGGTGGGAATGCTTTCAGACCTGCTAAGAAATACACAATAATATTGTTGTTGTAGGGAGGTGATGATGTAATGGGCTGTGTTCATGACGATAATGGACGTGTACGGATCCATCATTTCTATAATGTGGGCCAGTGGGCCAAAGAGATCAAGCGCAACCCGGCACGGGACGAGGAGGGCATTTTTGAAAACAACCGCGTCACCTGCCGCTTCAAACGGCCTCTTCATGTGCCACGGGAGGAGACGCTAGTGGACCTGCACCTAAGCTGGTACTATCTGTTTGCTTGGGGACCTGCCATACAAGGTAAGTCATTCAGCCCCATTTTAAAGGAGCCCTATTATGCTTTTTGTATGCTTTAGTTAAGAGTGTAATGTTGCTGTTTGAGCATGAAAAAGGTCGGCAAAGTTACAAAGCACAAAGTCCACTTCAAAGGTAGTTATTCTCTATATCAGTAAGCACTGTTTCTGAACTCTCTGATATGCCTCGATTGTAGTCTTGAGGTTTCTTCTGGGAATGCATTGCACACATCACAATATTCCTCATTTAAATAATTCCAGCCCAGCCCAGCCCCAAAAAAAGGGACGAGGGCTGGTTGAGTTGCATTAGTAGCGATCACAACACTGGTCCAGCCTACCAGTCAGAGCGCTTTTTAGAAGGCAGGGCTTCAAAGAGACGGGAACTAAACAGGGATGCGTTTCCCGTACAATGATGCAACTCACTGCTTAACCACCACGGTACGATGCATCGCTGTAGAAACTTTACTAGCTAGTCACGACTGTTTGCCGAAACCGGTTGCACCTCTTGTCGTTTCAAGCACATTAGTTCTACAATATAGGACTGTCACTTGAAGGTGGTGGAGTAATAACTTATGCTAATTAATCGATTCGAGAGCGCAATTAATGTTATTAATATTATTATAGTTAATTTACATAGACAACAAAGAGCTGTTTGTTTTTTTAATCACATTAACATGATGTATTATTTGGCATACTCTACTCTTATATATTTGGTTCATTCAGTCAGCAGGTTTCTCCACGTAAAGTAATTTTTCTGGCATGCTACTGTAACAAATAATGGGTTCCGTCATACTAAATACGGTTCCCGTATGCAAAAACGGGGCTGAATGTTGACATGCTAAAATATATAGATTAAAATGTGTATATAATATATATATATATATATATATATATATATATATATATATATATATATATATATATTTAAATTGGGTGAAAGATATACAATGTACTGAATGTTAGCTTGCTTATTGTGCCCAAGAGCACAATCTATTTAAGTCCACATGCCGTTTTATCTAGAAACTATGCTTCTAACCACAGCTCGAGAGCTGTAGTTCCAACCATGTAAGTTTGTGACATGTTTTGTGAACGTTCACTGGTACTATGGTTCCGGGAAATGTCAAATCATTCTACTATGTTGGTAACGATGGAAATTGCGACCATAGTTGGCTAACAGTGCTTTTGGGAAACGCACCCCAGAGTGTTTCTGACAGACTGGGAAGAGAGGTGCTGCAACATATGTGAAAAATAATATGTTTTTGGAACATCCAAGTATGAAAACCTATTCTAGTAGACACCTAAAACAAAATCACAACTTTGAAAAAGGTCCCCTTTCAAGCTATAAATTCAGCCCGGTTTATGATTTTGCCCTGTTTTACAGACGTTTTGTTCTGTTTTTCTTCTCAGGTTCCATCACAAGGCATGACATTGACTCCCCACCGGTGTCAGATCGCATGATTAGCATCTATAAATACGAGGACATTTTCATGCCTGCCACAGCCTATCAGACGTTCTCCTCTCCCTTTTGCCTCCTCCTCATCGTTGCTCTTACTTTCTACCTGCTGATGGGCACACCATAACCAGCCAAGAGAGAAGGAATACAACTAACCATGGAGACATGACTAATACGAATAGCTTAACAGTATTAGAAACAGGCAGCAATAAATAAGATGACAAACACATTGTGATTCTACAATATCCTCAATCTACATAAACTAAGATGGTATTTGGACTGCGGATTAATATTCAGTTATACACAAGCAATGATTCTCATTCAGAGGTGAGAGAGTCAAACATACACATATATTATAACCCCGAATGGTATGTTACTCCATGGTAAGTTTAGCCTACAATAGTTGAAACAATCTGAGCCAAATTAATGTTAATATTCAGTATACTTAAGATGCGGTCACAGTGAACTTTTGAGTGCAAAAATTGCGAATCCGTGAAAACCTTGAACCTATTGGAAAATCTTTTGCCGAAAATTCTCGATTGTGTGGATTCCTATTGAAATGACTGCATTTCACCCGTGAAAATTCACCAGTCAGCAGAAAAAGTGTCCAAACCTTTACAGTGGCACATATCATGACACACTTTGTCCCACCACAGAGCTCTACAGAGAAGTGAACTGTCTCCTATTGAATATAATGTTTTGCCAAATCTCAGTAGAAATGCTCTGCTGTTTGTAGTTGCCTGCTTTCCACTATTTTTCCAGTATATTATAGCTCTGATGAACATTTATTAATGCTGTGAATTTTAGAGGGATGTAAATTAATGCCTGTGACTGACTACGCAACATACAGCAGTACATAATAAGCCCTCCAGCACAAACACACACACATAGTATTCATAACACATCACTGCCTTCCATTTAGCCAGCATTGCCAGCTCAGTATTTGATGATGCATGCCAGCAAACCAGCTTCATCTGAGCCATTTAGACCAGTGTTCACTGGAATAGAACCAGTCCAGGAGAGAATCATGTGGTTTTTATTCCAATGAATTGAAGACTTTCTATACCAAGGACTTCATGCCATTGCAAAACTTACAAATGTTCCAAGAATTGATTGCTGCCTCTGTAGAACGATTTGGATCACACCAGTTAGCGTGTGGTTGTATACAGTTCTAATTCTTCGGCAATATCCTGTAAAAAAACAACAACAAAAAAACACATTTGTATAGCAGATTGAAGAGCGCCATGTAAAGACATTTAGAAAAGTATTTTGTTTTAAATACACTGTTATATTTACCTGAAGGATATATATCAGGAAATGTACCTACTTGGAAGAGTGATACGATTCCTTTTTGATGTGTGCAGGCCAGAGATAATCGTTTAATGTAGCATGAATGGAGACATTGTATGCTAATGGTCAAGGAATAATGTTTGGAAGGTTGCCAGTGTTATATTTTAATATACTTTTGAAATTTTGACATTGACAGTATCAGAGAATATGCAATGATGAGTGTGCTTAGTGAAGGACTGTGAGCCATTATTTTAAACATGTCATACAAGCTATTATTAGCAGCTTACATACATTCTGACAAGTTTACTGTGAATTATCTCCCTAATTGGAATCAAAGATGCCTGTTTGATGTTCCTGAACACATTCTGCACTTTTTAATAAAACTAAGACAGCTGAAAATGTGTACTTTTGTTATATTTGTCTGGATAAAATGGGAATGTTTTCCGAATATCTGAACTCATCATGCTTCTCGCAACATGGCACCTTGAAAAATAGTATTGAGGATTTTTAATCATCCAATTCAACTCCAATCTTTTGATCCGGTTCACCAATGTATACATTCACTAATTCAGGTCAGTGACTTTTTCTGCAGGTTACATCTTTACGCCAGTAGATGGCGACAAGTGCTACGAGCATGTCATGAATCATTGGGTCATTCACTCACTCAGACGATTCATTAAAAACAACGAAATCGTACGACAAAATTCTTATATTACAGAAATAGTAGGCTATTACTAGTATTAATAGTATAATAGAAATAGTAGGCTTATACCATTTCAAATTCATACGTATTCCCCCAGTTTCACAGAAGGCTTAAACCTAATCCTAGACTAGAATGCATGTTTAAGCTGTTTTAACCAAAGCATATTTTAAAATATGTCAGTGCCACTGCCATTGTTTTGTCTCAAGATAATATCACACCAGTAATAAGGCACGTTTATAAAAACTACTTCAATGTTCTAATGAGGCCTAATCCTGGCTTAATCTAAACCCTGTCTGTGAAACCAGGGCATTATCCAGAGCCATCACAGAAATTTTCCTCACAATTTTCATCAATCATCATTTTCCCCCGCAGTGATTTTTTAACAGTCTAAACACTTATGTAAACTTGAATGACTGACTTTCTTTTTTGAAACACAAACTAACATTTTTAAGGACATTGTTAACCAAACAGTTTTTGTTTACCAATTCTTCAATTTAACGTTAATTATTTTATGTTCACAGAAGAATGTCATTCTGGTTTTGGAAAAAGCAAATAATGGCACTTTTGGGGGTGGGGTGGGAGGTGCCCAGGAAACACACGTTGGCACAACGTACCCAACCTTCTAACAACGTTTTAACAACATGGCCAAAAGGTTGCTATAACTACGTTGTGTGGTGAAGGTTGTTACAGCGTTGTCACAATGTTGACATTGAACCACCGTTCAGGGCCACATTGCTTAAGGTTGTGTGTGGACAACCACTGGTAGACATCTAGCCTAGTCACTGTCATGAAGCGCGAAAATCAGCCTTTTAAATTTCAACTGACCACTGGGCCGTCTCTCATTCTTCATCGAGTAATCCATACGTGAGAATTGCGTTTAATTTACCTCAGCTAAATAAGATACGTAATTATTCAAACACAATTACAACTTCCTTGTCTAATGTGATATTTATTTGAACATCGTCTGGTCAGGTATGACAAATATTTAATAACTTTATGCCAAAAGTATGAAGCCAAAATGACTTTAATGATGAGTTATTTGATTTCAGCGCGTAGCCTACTTGTTGCACGTTAATGCTTTTTCCTTTTTTTTTTTTTTTTTTTTTTTTGGAAACGCACAGAAAAAAAAAAAGGTCTGTAACTGCTCGCACAACTGTTTATTTTTTCCTTTCATTTTCATTTCATTTGTCATCATTTTTGTCATATTACTTTTACTAATAAAGATAATATTTCCGTAGGCTGAAAAACATAATTTGACTACATTCCCCAAACTACTTCCTACACTTTACGTCACTGCCCAACCCGCAGTTCCTTAGTGGATCCTCCGGACTGAAACGGAGCGATGCCAGCGACCATGGCAGACACGGCAGACACAGAGGACCCGGGTCCAGGCGCGGCTACTGACCCGGACACCCAGCGCACAACCCGGCCACACTTCGTCTCGTTCAGCGAGACCGTTCAGCCAGCAGTCGGGATGGTTAGCCAACTACTAAACCAGCAGTCCCTGAAGTTCGACAAAAACATCAAACAGGCCTTCTACAACACGGGAGCGATGATCTTCGTAGCGATCTGTTGCGGAGCATCGGTGTTGGTTTACTTCATCCTGGAGGCTTTTCTACGGCCGCTGCTGTGGGCAGTGCTGTGCGGCACTTTCCTGCACCCGTTCAAGTACTCGCTCGCCCGCCTCGGCCGCTCTTGGCTCAGCAGGCTGCAGGACAGCGGGACGCCGATAGTAGTGGGCACTCTGCTGGTACCGGTGTGGTGCGTGAACTACGGGGTGGAGACACTGGGTGAAATGGTCATAGATCGGCTCAATGTACTGCTGGCAGTTGGGGCTGGTGTACCCCTGCTTTATTTCTTATATCTGTTCTGGAGCGTTATTGGCATGCAGGTGATCCTTAATCACGTCTGTACCATAATCTGTTTCGGCCTGGATTGTTTCAGCTATACGTGGGTGAGTACTGTAGTAATACTGTGTATAACGACACGTGAATGGGAAAGAGACACGCCTCCTGTCAGACCTTGTACAGGTGGACGGGATTGTGAAACAGGGACTGTTAAAAATTTACTTCTTCATAGTGTGAACATGTGAAAATAGAATAATGAAACTTTGATACAAATTTAATAACAATTTGAATGTATATTGTGTAACATTGTTTGCTGTAGGCTATATGTATTGAGCGAAGCCTGCATGCATCAACAACTTTCATTAATAACATTAATAATTATTACACTATATAGCCTAATAGATTTCACATCATTTTGTCACTGTAGAGACATTCTGTCTGCGCCTCTCTTTCATCCATCAGAGAACCATATTTTTACATTGCAAATCTGTCAACCATTGTATGGTCGCAGCTGGCTTCAGATAACCTAACTACATGTAAATATGTTTTTATACAAAAGTGTGTTTAAACACATCTAGACATGTGAAATATCAACATTTCTTGAACCCATGCTTAATATGTCTGAGAGTAGGAAATGTGTAGCATGACATCCCAGATACCAAAAATATGGCCTTGAGGTTACACAGCCCAAATGATAGGCTAAATCATAATGCATATTTTGTTACAAGAACTCTACGGGACTAAATTTCTCCCTGACCTTCAATTTAATAACCTCACTATCTGATTTATTTATTTATTTTTTACTTTCTTGTAGGGCTTAATTTAATTCATACAGGTCATGTGAAAACTGTTCAAATTGTCATTGGGAACAAATGCCTCCTTTAACAGAACCTTGTGATCTGCTAACAAGAAAACACAAAGCTCATCTGCCAGTGGAGCTGGATTTTATTTAAGAGTGACAGAATTTTCATATTTGGTAGAACTATTCATTTAATGAAAATGTGTGTGTTGATACACACTTGCAGTGCTTATGAGGGCTGGGAACATACTGAGGGTTCTTGTGATTATAAATAGATCGGTGGCAAATGTGCGGGTCACAGTAGTTACCAGAGATGTCCAAATGTTCTCTCTCTTTCTCTTTGGCAGGTTGGCACGTTAGTTGTTGGCTATGTGTTGGCAGTGGCCTTTAAGTGGACGCCTGGCATGGAAAGATACTTGCGTTCCCTGTCTGTGCCTGTATGGTCAGCACTTATTTTCTACCTGGGTAAGACCCTTCTGTTATGAAACAGTGAATGATTCTGTCATGTAGTGGTTGACCGACACCAATTTTTTGATGGTCAATGAGAATACCAATATCTTAAAGAGCAGAGTGGTCAATAAACAATATAAAGCTTGTATATATGATATCACACTATTTAATTTAAAGCTACACAAGATAAACAGTAAATAATATGTATTACAATTGCTGCAATGAAATTTATATTCAATTTACATAATTTTTTACAAAATTGAAATGAATGATTTATTTAATAATTTGATAGGAAGTAAATCTGTAAAAACAGATAATACTAATAATAGAAAGGTAAGCGCTTTAGTTCTTTTTAATATACTGTACAGTGTACTTTGTATAGCAGGACTGTCAAATAATTCATTAGATAGAACTGCTACTAGAAGGGTTCCCATTCTCTGTTTTTATTAGTTTACTGTCTTTGTTTAATTGTAAGCTGAAAGTTTAGCATTGACCCACAGTGCTGTCAATGAAGGAATGCTAAAAAAAATCTCCCTCTCTTTTTCCAGTCTCTCTGACAGGGTCGTGGCGGGTGCCTGTGTTTGTCGTGGTGCTGTTACTGCTAATAGTGGGCTCTCAGCAGAAGCCTGTTGTTCCAGGGAAAGGTGAAGAAACAGAGGCTCTCCTACCATTTAGCTCTGTTCTTGATGTCCTCTGACCTTTGGTCCTCTCCTCTCTCTGTATAGGCGAGCTGCCTGGTCAGGTTCTCTCCTTTGCTGCTAACACGATCTTCATGGCAATCTCCTGCAGTAACTTCAGCCATGCTGAGAAGATACAGGAAGAGACAAGCACCAAAGAACAATCCAAAGGTGGCACAGAAAAAAGCAAACAATGTTTAAAGTTATTTGTGGTGCTGATTTTGTGGGAAAGTCAGCAAGATTCTGTTTGTGTCTGGTAATGACTTACTCACAAAAGCAAACATCTGTATCCATTCATAAGCAGATAAGATTATGATGGATGTTATTAATGTGGATTATGAGGTAGTTTAGGCCTATCATCAAATGTTGGTCAGAAATATAGATTTTTTGATAACAATTACAGGAGAGAAGAGAAAGCGAGAAAGTGCAGCTGGCATCAGTGTATCAATACAGTGGAATATGAGCATTGAAACGGTTTAAAATATTCCAGTATTTATTACAATAGTAATATATTTCTGTCTTATTATTATTATTATTATTATATAATCCCTCTCAGAGATATTGGGCCTGAGGAATCTCAGACAACCGTTTCAGTTGATAAAAAATACTTTGATTATGGGCAAAATAAATAAACTTAGATGCTGGCCAAATTTTATTCCCTTAATGGTGTGGCAATTTTTCCCTGTGGTATCGAAAATTGTCTTAAATATCGATTTTTAGATAAGGTATCAAAGAAAGTTAGAAGTTCCAGCATCTACTTGAACACTACTAATATCATTAGTAGGGATGCACCGAAATAAAAATTCTAGGCCAAAACTGAAACCCGAAAATTCTGGATGCACTTGGCTGAAAACCGAAAATGCTTTTTTAAAAATGACTTATTTCTTGTTTTAAATTAGCTTTTTTTATATTAGACTTTTTAATGAAATTCACTAATTTTAAAGATACTGAATTTAAAAAATACAAGCCAATAAAATAACACATTTATTGAAAGTAACACACTAAAATTGGACTGAAAATATATTAATATTAAATATCAATATGTTTTTCTTTATTCAGTTCTATGCAACAGAATCAGATTTAACGGATTTCTTTTTTGACCAATTATTCAAATAATGTTTAGTCCTACAAAGCTATTATTTTCAGACATTGTGAGCAGAGTGTATCGGGAAGTGTATCAGTAGCATCATTTTACTAGAGTTGCCCAGCCCAGCTATGCAACACCACAGTACAGTAGGGCTATTGCAAACAAAAACAAGTATTATACTACATAGAAATTTCATGTTGGCACGTTATTTGAGCAGACTTTGCTTTTTCGATGAGCATGAGTGATACATGAGTGGAGCGTATATTGGAGTGCATAAAGCGTAATATTGAATGGAGCATCCTTAATCATTAGTAAATTTTGGTGCATCCCTAAATCATTAGTAAAGTGTTTTTTCCCCTCTTCTTCCCTGCACAGAGTTTATGGACTCTCCGAAGGCGGTCTTCAGCCGGAGTCGAAGCAGACTAGAGTTCAGGGGTCTCCAGCACAAAGAGAGGACCAGTGATATCTACTTTGTGCTGCTTGCGTGGGCTATAGTGTTGGTGCAGGTCTGGCTCAACCTCTGGATCTTACAGTTACTGCCCATCCCTGTTGCTGGTAAATGTTGTGTTCATTGTCCTGAGGTCACGAGTGTGAAGATAGTGTTCACATTTTCACAAATGAGTTCTATGTTTTCCAGTTTGGGTCCTGAAGAAGATGTTTGTGCGTTTTGGGATAAAGGACTTCGCTGGACGTACTCTAGTGAAATGGTGGTCGGCTTCTGAGAAGTTTGTCAGAGACAGACAGGATGCTCTGCTGCCTGGACCGATCAAAGGCTTAGCTCAGTTCTTGCTTCGGGTGGACACTAAGGTAACACCTCACGTAGATACACCCACACAAAAGTGCTCGCCTCTCTGCTGACCCACTGTCTTTCACAGCACTTGCCTGCTGGTAGTTGTCGCCACATGTGCACATTTATTTTTGGAGGCGACAGAGATCTGTGATTACAAGAGGAACTGAATGTGGTTGTGGCTTGCTAATTCTTGTTTTTACTTGCACAACTAAGGCACGAAGTACCCATAACTGACTGAATAAAAGCTATGGAGGTCAGATGTGGATGTTTCTGAATATCATGACTTGTAGAGGCATGTGGGACAAAATGAATTATTCAGCAGATCTATTTTCAATGCAAATGTGTTTTTCTATAAGAAAATGTCATTAACCTAATCGTTGGAACACAATTAAATGCATTTCCTGTCTTTTTGATTAGCTGAGTCTTTGCATAGTCATGTTGTATTTCTAGTTATTGTTGGTAGTTTTTGTTTTCCATCTATTGTTTGAGGTTTATGATGTGAGGAAGTCAACTCAACATTCTCAAAAATGTGCCCACAGTTTCTCATTCCCTCTTTCACTGTCTGAAGTGAATGACAACCCACAGTTGCAGTCAAGATGAAACCCTACACCTCTAAGAAACCGTTTGCCCTTACCCATAGTAATCCAGTAATGTAACCCAGTGTCTGACTTTAGTTTTGCCTTCTTTCATTCTTTCACTAGTCAATGTTGAGTCACACATGCTGTCAAAAGCAAATCTATTGAAAATATGCTTGGGTGCAAAATTAACACATTTGCCCAAAAGCTAATATGAGTAAAAAAAAATGGCTTTATTGAAGACTTAAAACTATTACTTGTCAGTAGCTGGTGACTTTGAGGAACTACAACATGTAATACGTGGCCTAAATTGAATTGTTGGAAAGATAATCTGACCTTCAGTGATGTACGTTACACAAGCAATTCAAATCATGGAAAACATGATACTTTTTTCAGTATTCTTTGATGAATAGAAAGTTCAAAAGAACAGCATTTATTTGAAATAGTAAACTGATCGAAAGTAACAGTAAAGACATTTACAATGTTACAAGCGATTTCTGTCACTTTTTTGATCCCAAACCAAATTGGGATGTGGAATGTGGAAATGTGGAAAGTTCCTTGCATTAATCACCAGAACAAATAAATTTGGAACAAAATCATTTTGTCTTTGCTTTTGTGAAAGATGCACAGTTTTGCTGTGAGTTTTATGCAAAAAAAAAAAAAAACCACTAAATAAAATGTGTTCTCAATAGAATGAAAACTATTAGTTTTTGATAAAAAAAAATATATGTATATATATATACATAATATATATATAATATATATATATATATATAGTATATATAGTATAGTATATATATATAATATAGTATATAGTATATATATATAATATATATATAATATATATATATATATATAGTTTTGTGGCTGGTATTAAATGAAATATTTATGTCAACTGAGTTTTCTTAATTCACTCACCATTAGCAGATGTGGCAAAATGTTAAACTTTGTAACTATCTGTAACTATTTTTTTTTTTATTTGACTGTAATTTGCTTTATATAACCATCATATCCCTCACTGACTGTCCACAAGAATGAAAGAAGGTAAAAAAAAAGATGAAGACACTTAAAAAAAAAAATCGTAGCAGATCTTTCTTTTGTCCCCTTATAAAGCCCACCAAATCACACCTTCTCTAATTGTTCAGTATGAATATCTTCCTCAAATTTCACCGTCCGGTCTTGTTCTGTTTTTGCCTTGAAAACACATTGAAAACACTGCTTTCCTGCATACTGATTGGTTGTTTGTAATAACCGTTTGTCTCTCTGTCTCCCTCCTCAAAGCTCTGGCATTGGCTTAACAAGCAGGTAAATCATTTGTGCTGGCAGGTGTACAAGAGAAAGAGAAAGAAAGAAAGAAAGAACAAAGGGGAAGAGAAAGAATGACAGTGTGCTTTCATTAGAAGCTTTGGAGTGATGCTTTCCCCTCCCCACTGTCACCCCTCCATCTTTGAGCTTCTGCTTAGCTCACTGGCTGCTCCTGCTGTGTGGCTCTTTGCGCTGTGGAAGGGAGCATGCGCTCTGGATGTGATTGAGATGCTGACACACTAACTGTCAGGAAAAAAATGCAGAACAAAACCCCAAGAGAGCCCACCGCCTCTTCCACAGCTCTTGAAGTGTGCTGGGCTGGTTGCCTTCAGAGTGTGTGAGATGCATTCAGGGAGAGAACATAGAGTGGGAATGGAGGGTTGGGTGAAGGGATTCTCTGGTCTGCTGAGACCAAGGCTAGTGGTGTTTAGGGCTGTCACTTTACGTTCGAAAATCTATTGCACAATCGATCGGACCAACAAACACAAGTTTCGAAAACGAAAATAGGGAATCGATTTTAACGGTCTTTTCTCGGAACGCATCCAGCTCGTCACGATACCCGCAGCGAACACGCATCACACAGCAACTCTCGCCTCATTCGCGCAGCAGGAATTTTTTACGCGCGTAACGCATCTTTGCATTGACTTAACATTGAAATCACTCGCGCCTGACGCGCTATTCGCGTCCGGTGTGAACGCACCATGACAAACACACATTATACTTCTGCATAATGTTTCTATTTTTACTACAAAAATGTGAATTCTGCTGGTATTCAGACAGTCTCATGCATACAGATACAGATTCAGGCTACGGTCAACAATCGCCTACGTAGGCAACATTTGGTTGACTTTTCTAACCGTAAACACAGACATGTTGAAAGTTGCAGTAATGTTTTTCATTGATGTTATGGCAGTCCACTCTGCTCATTGCTTTTCGAGAATGTTGCACTCCTGTTTGTCATTGTGCACGAAACTTCACGCCAATAAATCAACAGGAATATTGCTGACTTGTGCGCGTCTCAAGCGCCCTCTTTATGTTCGTCCTAATGCCTGTTAGTTGTCCGTGGATTTGCCCATATTTGGCGTTTAAAATGGAAACGTCTTTAGACATGGAAAATCGATTTTACAATCGATTCAATGAACACACGTGTCTCAAATCGAACAGGATTTTTTCACAAAAGTGACAGCCCTAGTGGTGTTGCTGGGTACTTCAGGTACAGGCAGGTTTGGTAAAGGGGTTTTCTTCTGTCTGGTCCTAACTAGACACTCAAGCTGCCTGCTGCCCTCTAAGGTATAAGTGATTGTCTTCATTAATGACAGTACATAGGAAACGCCTCACACCACACAAATAGAGCTCTGCATGGAAAACTCCACTTCACTTGATTTCAGTAGTTTGTTCCCTTTAAGACTAGTCATTTCACTCGGCGGCCATCTTTGAAATGCCTCTCGGTCATTCAAGTGCAGCTCCTATCTCTTTGAATGGGGAAATAACAAATTCTCCAAAGTCTTTGCCATTAAATTACAAATTTGAAATCACCAATGAAATCTGACAACAACTGTCTATAAAATTTCTTTCTAAATGCTTGAATCATGACGTGTGTCTCTGAACACTGACTGCTTGTATTGGAACCGGAGCTTCTAACGCCAGCTGCAGTGATGTGATTAATGTGATGACATTACCAATTGGCGATTGGCTCTTTTATTTAGAAGGTGGACCTTATTCCGCCATATTGCGCATTGAACTTTCTCCCATTCATAGTAATACGAGTGCACCGTCTTTCTGTATATAAAGTCTTTGGTTTAATGTTAGCCTGTTGCTAAGCTAACAGCTTGATGCGCTAACAAGCACACGCAAGTATTGAGTAAAATCTCATTTTAATTATATAACTTATTTACATTGATGCTTTTCAGTGTTGAATGAAATTTAGTAATAATAAGTATAGTATTATATGTGAGTATATAAATATAATATAACTATGTACACTAAACCCTTTAATTTTTTGAAAGAAAAGAATATTCAGCAAGGCTACATTAAATTGATCAAAAGTGACAGTAAAGACGAGTAATGTTATTTTTTATTTTATAAAGCATTTCTCTCTCTTTTTTTTTTAAGTTTGTTTGAACTTTCTATTCATCAAATAACCCTGAATTTTTTTTATCACAATTTCCACAAAAACATTAAGCAGCAAAACTGTTTTTAACATGAATAATAATAAGAAATGTGTCTTGAGCAACAAAATCAGCATATTAGAATGATTTCTAAAGGATCATGTGACAAAAAAAAAAACTGGAGTAATGGTGCCATCACAGGAATAAATGACATTTTCAAATATATTCAAATAGCAAATAGT
Source organism: Scardinius erythrophthalmus (assembly GCF_964197995.2). Classification (NCBI taxonomy): domain Eukaryota; kingdom Metazoa; phylum Chordata; class Actinopteri; order Cypriniformes; family Leuciscidae; genus Scardinius; species Scardinius erythrophthalmus. The sequence goes on from NC_138236.1 coordinate 16,612,707, forward strand.
TATTTTAAATTGTAACAATATTTAACAATATTACTGTTTTACTGTATTTTTGATCAAATAAATGCAGCCTTTGTGAGGATAATCTTTAATTATTTAAAAAACATTAAAAAAATCTTACCAACCAGTTTTTTAACTGTAGTACACATTTCTCTAGCATTATCTGCCTTCTAAAGTTTACATTTTGTTTATATTTGCTTGTCTTATGGAACAAACGCTTAAAAAAGATTAATTCCAGATAATTTCTGGATAATATCAGAGCTAATAACAAACTATTTTGTTCACCATTGTGTTCAAAGCCTTTTAAATGCGCATTCCATCTTATTTTGCATGGATATAGGTGTGTTGTTTCAAAGGAAAAAAAGTATTCTTTTTGTAATCTTGCTTTTTGATGTTTTTTTTTTTGTTTTGTTTTTTCAAGGGAAACCAAACAAACTATCTATATTCCATCCTGCAAAAATTTAGCAATATATATTTAGAAAGAGATGTTGGAAAGACTTCAGAATTCTTCAGAATACTCTGTCAAAGAATATTAGTTCTGTTGTTAGTTTGTTTGTTTTCTGTTTGATGTCATTGTTAATGTTCTATATATCATCTCCTGGGTTTTGTCCGATTAAGATGAATCTGATTGTGGCTCAACAGGAGCAGATGGTGATGAAGTTATTTTCAGGTCTGATAGTATGTCCCTCCCCTCAGGAATCTTTTGGCATTTGCCAGCATTACTTTGAAACTGTGTATCAGGCCCTTAACGTTTTGAAGAGGGAGTGATGCGGTTCTTTTAGCCTGCTGTTCTTTTTTTAGTCTTTAGTCTTTCTTTTAGTTTCTTAATGATGTGCTTTTTACTAATCCATCATCAACATGACCAGTTTTGTGTGTGATGTTAACACTTAGCGCTAACAGGAACAGGGAACAGGATTAGACATGCAAGTGCCGCCCACAGGGCCGACAGAAGCTGGGTGAGCAGAGAAACCAAGTCCACCTGCCAAAAACAAAAATATGCCCACCACCTCCTGTTTCCTGACAGCTGTTGTTAGCCTGCTGTTAGCTCATTCACTCAGTAGTTAGTCTTGCTTAGTCATCTGCCAGGTTAGCGGATGTAAAATAAAGAAAAGTCAGCATGATTTTGGCTTATACGCCAGTTACATGTGTGAATTTTCAACAGAATTAATATTTTCACAGCCTTAAAAAAAACTCAAATAAGGCTGGAAAAATTAACCTCTCTGTGCCTTTCTGAAACTCAGAACTCATCCATGAATCCTTTGCTAAGTTTTTAAAGGAACAGTTCACCCAAAAATTAGGTTTTTAGTTAATAACAGCAGTCTGTTCCTCACACAAAACAATCGCGGGGCTTTAGAAAACTTTTTTTTTTCTACCTTAACAGAATAAATAACTTCCTGCTTTGATTTTTATTGCATTATCATTTCTCCTGTTAACCAAAAGTAAACAAGGATAATATATTTAATTGTTGAGTGAACTGTTCCTTTAATTGTTTTATTTATTTTTTTACTGAAAGAGCATTTTACTTTTAGGTTTTCAGAACCAAAGGAATGAACACGATTGCTCCTCAGGTTTGGCAGAGGGAAGCAGGTTTCTGTGTTCTCACACACTTGCATGAATGATCAGATTTTTTGTTGAAACTGATCTCTCTTTCTCTCTCTCTCTTTGCAGATGATCGTGTGGCTGGAGCGCTCCTTGGATAAGCTGATCAGTATTTTCATTATCTTCCTGCTGGTAACTGGCACACTGCTCATGGCCTTGCTGCTCACAGCTATGGTACAGTGTTTCCAAACCACTGTCCTTGGGCGGATTATTCCACTGCGTGAAAGACACGGTCCGTGACTGATCCCAGCCTCCGCGCACATCATCTCTCAACGATTGTATTTTTGTTCACAGGTGCACCAAGAGAGTGTTCATATCATAGAGGTCACCAGTAACCTGATCAACGAGACTGTGTCCAACCACCCAGAGTGGGCCAAGTAAGTTGAAACACACACTTAACATACACTGGAAGTTAGGAATCTTCTCGAAATGATGCGTAACTGTGTGTGTGTGTGTGTGTGTGTGTGTGTGTGTGTGTGTGTGTGTGTTTTGTAGCTGGCTCCCAGAGGCCCAGGTTGTTCAGAAGGCTTTAAACTCTGCTGCCACAAATGTTTACCAACATGGAAGAGAATGGATCACACATAAGGTCAGAGTTAAGAGTTTACAATGCTCTTGAAGACCACATGAAACAACATTTATAACAAATTTAATGAGACGGATAAATGAAAGGACAAAAATGACAAAAAAAGCACCATTACAAGTACCAGAACAGTGTTCCATACAAATCTTGGGCTATATTCCAAGTCTTCTGAAGTAATGTGTGAGAAACAGACCAGAAGTTATTCATCTGCTTTTAAAATGTCATTTGTGTCATTTAAGTATGCCCTCATTAAAAAGTATTATTTAAAAAAGAGTACTAATTATGGAAATAACATACTTTTAAAGAATATACATTTATAGAATAGACACTTAGTTGCATGTTAATTTCAATTCAATGAAAATGTATTATAGTTTAAAGTTTTAATAAATGCAATTAGCTGAACTTCAGAGTGCTTTTTTGACCCACTTAAATGTAGTATTGAATAACACAATAACAGTAACTTACTTTAGTATGTTAGTCAACACATTAAAATAAATGTACTTCTTTAAAACATGACAAATAATCATTAAAACATGAATTAAAATGTACTTTAAGAATGCTTAAGTGGCCTTTTATTTAATTTATATTATATTATCTGCAAGTACAGATTTAAAAAAAAATGTGGGAACACTTTTTTTTTTACGTACATGTACATTATACATAATTGCATACAATTAACCCTCACCCAAACACTAATCATACCCTAAATGTATAGTAAGTACATGTTGTTTATTAATCTTACTCAGTACTTAAATATATAATTACACTGCAACAATGACACCTTAAAATAAAGTGTAACCAAATATGCTTTTGTAGTATACTTAAAATCTTATGTGCACATTCAATACATTTGAGTGCAATTTTACAAAAGGGTGTGCATATACAAGAAAAAATAATCATGGGTTTGTTAGGGTAACATTTTTTTTACTTGATTTTATCGATACAATCATGAAAAGTAAGCTATTATTGATCAATATTTTTATGCTCAAGCAACCTTGGTTACGGCAGCATAAAAAATTGTTTCAGAGCTGGAGAAGTTAGAAAACAAATTTCTTTTTGTTAAATAACAGATTACTCAATTTAACATTTAATTACAAAATTTTATTATTATTTGGAGTCAAATTTGATTTCGTGTTCAGGTCCTTAATCTTTTATTCTTTATGTCTGTGTGTAAAATTGAATGAGCATTTGTTATATGTTCGTTTTTATGTATGTGTGCATTGTAGCTTCATAAGATGTTGGGTGATAAAGTAAACAACACGGCCGTGATCGAGAAACAAGTTCTGGAGTTGTGGGACCGTCTCTATCAGTCCTGGATTGTTAAGGTAATAACAAAACCTTACTCGGTCACACACAATCACTAACTTACATTTTTTGTTGTATTCCAGTCAGTGTTTTTGTTTTGTAGAACGTGACTCATACTGGACGGCACCGTGGAAACAAGCAACATCTGCACAGGCAGAACAGCTGGCTAGGGGACATACTGGACTGGCAGGACATCGCCTCATTCGTGCAGGAGAATATTGAGACTCTGCTCTCGGTTAGTCTCCAGTGTGTGTGTGTGTGGATGTGATGGGGAGTGTCTTTATTTGGCAGATTAATGAATATGCTGTCTTCTGCGGTAGATCTTGGAGTCTCTGTGGGTGGTGATGAGTCGAAATGTTGGTTTGCTGATATCCACAACAACCACGCTGCTCACCGTACTGTTCCACAGTGGCACCGCACTGCTCAACTTTGTCCTGTCTTTGGTAATGGACACACACACACACACACACACAGTTGCATTGATGGGATTGGATGTTTAGTGGTGATTTTAAATATTTATTGTCTCTCTGAACGTATAGGTGATTTTCCTGACAACACTTTTTTACCTGCTGAGCTCCAGTGGTGAATATTATAAACCTGTGAAATGGGTAATCAGCCTCACACCCCTCTCCCAACCTGGACCCTCTTCAAACATTATCGGCCAGTCTGTGGAAGAGGCCATCAGGTACACATGTTCATGTGGAGCTTTGGTTTGTCTTAAAGCAGTGCTTCTCAACCCTCTCTATATAGAGAGATTTAACATAACTATATATATATATATATATATATATATATATATATATATATATATATATGAACATATATATGAACATAGGAAAATTAATTAGTTAATATACTTAACTTTCTAATAAAAATATTTTTTATTTAATATTTAATTATTTAATATTTTAATATTTACTTTTTGCTGAGCCCCCTGGTTGAGAACCACTGCCTGAAGGGACATTTAAGGTTAAATGCAAACATGTTGCAGTTTCCACAAACAATGCTTTTACAAACTGATGAACAAGTGAAAACTAAAGGCAAAAATGTGTGTTCAGTAGCAAGTCTGTATGAGGTGGAAGCAGAAATTAGATCTTACAGGGATAGTTCAAAAACGGAAATCCTGTCATCATTTACTCACCCTCATTTTGTTCCAAATCGGTATGACTTTTTTTCTTCTGTGGAACACAAAAGATGATACTTTGAAAAATGTTGCCTTTTTGTCCATACAGTGAAAGTCAATTTTCAGTGTTGATTGGACCCCAAAGTTTATTAGAATATCTTCTTTTGTGTTCTGCAGAAGAAAGAAGGTCATACAGAATTTTTATTTTTGGGTGAACTATCCCTTTAACACCAGTTAAAGACGCTGTACTTTGTGATCACCACAAGAGGGCAATACTGTTCTGCTTTCTCTGCCATTTTTTCCATTTGTACAGATAATTTAACAGAGATCATGATCGGAACAACTGAAATGGGGGTGAAATTGACTGCTATTAATATGCTGGTTAAGAATTTCGAAGGGGTTCATCTACAGGTAAGGGTGACCCAGAAAATGGAGAATGAATGGGGTCACAATCTTGCTGTAGCGCAGCGGTGCCCTTGAGCGTGATGCTTCTCCAGTGGAAATTAGCATAATGTAATTGGCTTAGATAAAAACATCTGTTATTTTTTTCAAAGCAGAATAACATCATTTTCCCTCCATAGACAATGTCATGAGCTGTGAAAGTGAAATGAGGAGAGGAATTCACTGTTTCCTTAAAATGTGAGCTCAGTGTGTATGCGTGTATGTGTGTGCGCGCTGATGCTGCCATCACCCAGAATGCACACAGATGTTCCATTAGGCCTATTTTTATGAGCGCTATCACAGAGAGACTTATTCACTCTGACTCCAGTCAGTGTTAAGCTAACCGAGAAAAGAAAAGCCCTCTGTGTTTCCACTCTCTCTCTCACCATGTTTTCTTTGCAGGGGTGTGTTTGATGCCTCTCTGAAGATGGCTGGATTTTATGGCCTTTATACTTGGCTTACACACACAATATTTGGCATCAACATTGTCTTCATCCCCTCGGGTAAGACTAAAATACACACAGACATAAAGACTTTTTGCATGTGGTGTGAAACAGTCCTTATTGTTCATTTTGTTGTATATACTATATTTTATCAATAAGATTTATTTGAAAGAATTTAATACTTTTATTCAGTAAGGATGCATTAGATTGATCAAAAGTGACAGTAAAGACATTTCTAATGTTACAAAAGATTTCTATTTAAAATAAATGCGTGATGAATGCGTGATATAAAATAACGTACAAAAGAACCGCAATCTTGGTTTTCACAAAAATATGAAACTGTAAAAATGTTTTCAACCTTTGATAATTATAAGAAAGGTTTCTTTAGCAGAAAATAAGCATATCAGATTGATTTCTGAAGGATCATGTGTGGCTGATGGCTGCTGAAAATTTTGCTTTGCCATCACAGGAATCGCATCACATTTTAAAATGTATTCAAACAGAAAAAAGTTATTTCACAATATTGCTGTTTTTACTGCATTTCTTTATTAAATAAATGCAGCCTTGTTGAGCATTAGAGACTTCTTTGAAAAACATTTAATAAATCTTAGCAACCCCATACTTTTTGAACGGTAATGTACGTTTATCTGTCCATGTCATATTATTCCATCTCATATTTGTCTTGCCTCTCTATCTTTTGCTCTGTGCAGCAATGGCAGCCATCTTAGGTGCAGTGCCGTTTTTGGGGACGTACTGGGCGGCACTGCCAGCGGTGTTGGATCTGTGGTTGGCCCAGGCGGAGGGAGTCAAAGCTCTGCTGCTTCTCTTCTTTCATCTGCTGCCAACATATTTCGTTGACACGGCCATATACTCCGATATATCAGGGTGTGTTTGTCTCTTTATACTTCCTTTACATGTGCCATCTGTGGTGTCCAAAATTGGTTGACAGTTTACCATTTTTTACTAACCCATATATATTTCTATGCAGAGGTGGACACCCGTATTTGACAGGTCTTGCGGTAGCAGGTGGAGCGTACTATTTGGGTTTAGAGGGTGCCATCATTGGGCCCATCCTGTTGTGCATATTGGTGGTGGCATCCAACATCTACAGCGCCATGCTAATGAGCCCTAGCAGCAGCCAGGCAACTCCAGTGCAGAGCCACTTCCCTGGACATCATGGCAGGTGATATAAACCTCGGTTGTGTCTTTATTAACTACTTTTTACATTGTAATCACCTTTTGAACTCTTTTTTTCATCAATTCTCAGGTCATTTGCAGAAACCCCAATGCAGCTGAAGAGAAGCAATGAATAAAAGAGACACCTGACCAGCCTGTTACACTTGTTAACAGAAGCCCTCGCTCTGGGCTACCTCTGCAAGACTACAAAAGACGAAACTTGCGGATACAGAAGCTTTCCGTATCTTCCCCCTAAGGGTTCACACGGCAACAGAATTGCTACTTTCTCTGCAAATGTGGCTGTAATAGCACATAGCTTAATCATGGCCCTTATTGTCGCCCCCTGTGCTAGTAGTTCATTTAGCACTGAAAATCCGGGCACAAAAAAAACGCTACGCCGCTTGCACACTCCAGTGTAAGGTTTAGTTAGCACGCCTGTGCTTTGTCCAGCACTGTACTGGGGAATTATGCCAGTGCTGTGACGTTACCTTCAGTTAGCACACTAACAATACTACATACTAGTACTTACTGTAACAGCTCACCAGGGTCCCAGTCATCGGACCATGTTTTCAGGCTATAGATCACTGATAGTTTTTGTTTATCTGGTTGTACTGATAATTTATCCCATATTGTGGATGTGTTTGGCACTGTTAAATGGTTATATATGTGTGTGTGTGTGTGTGTGTGTGTGTGTGTGTGTGTGTGTGTGTGTGTGTGTGTGTGTGTGTGTGTGTGTGTGTGTGTGTGTGTGTGTGTGTGTGTGTGTGTGTGTGTGTGTGTGTGAATGAAAGGACGTTACTCTTAGATTTACTATTCAAACATTTGTTTAAAGTGTTACATCTTTCTGTTTCCATACATTCAGTCTGTGTATGATTAGATTAGATGTTTAAATGATCTCAACAGGATGATCTCCTGGAGTAGGACTGAACAGTGCTGAGTCTGACCTATACAAATATCCTATATCAGGTGGAGTATTTGTTTATGAACAAATATACTGTAAAGTAGCTTTGACTATAACAATGTGAAACTAACTTAACACAACAATCTAGTCTGAGTGTTCATATTACCTCAAATGTCTTAATGAATTTTTCTCCGGTTCTGTTGGCCATGCGTGAAGTACATTGTAATATGTATGTACTATTGATCTATGCATTTCTTTATCTGTCTTGGATTTTATTTCATTTCTATACACATAACTTCCTGCTTAGGAAAGATGATAAAATCCCTGTTTTTTATTAATATGTGGCCATTCCTCTTTGTGAATACAGTAGTATTTGCTCTGTTTTGTTTAGTAATCAAACATTGGGAATATTAACCTGTTAGCAGAGATACACGGGTAGGTAGAGCTGAAGGCAAAGAGAATGATTGGATGCTGCTGGCTGCTTGTGTACAGATGAGGAGAGATGCCTTTAAGTCAAGTTAAAATGCATTGCACTGAATAGATAAAGCACTCGCTCTGCTGTTTCCCAATATTATTGTTCTTTTTTTTCTTTTGGCCAGGCTATTCAAAAAGCCTGTTCACGTGTTCTTTTAAAGATGTTTCAAGAGTGAAAGTGGATGCACTTTTTTTCAGTTCAAGCCAAATTAGAGAGTATATATATATATATATATATAGAAGCATGGTTTTATCATTATTATTATGTAAAATACAAAAAGTGTGATTTGTTTATATGCAGAACTAAAATTGTTTTAATAAAACTGAATTTTCAATTGGGTACATCTGTATCTTTTTGGATAAAGAAACTCAGTGTAAAATTGATTTTGTTTTTTATCAGGCTTATTTAGGAAATTGGATGTTGTAACCCACTGAATATATTTTTAGGCATTACAGAACACAATTCCTGAGTTGATCTTAAACCTCTGAATATTCACAGTCACGTTCAAATTATTGACGTTTAAAGCGTTTATGCCTCAGTCAATAAGTAACTTTGCTTTTTGAGGGGAGAGCTGCACATAACTGCTGGTCTAGGATCAGTTTTCTCCGTAATAACAGCGTATTGACGATACAGATGTTGGTGATTGCACTGTTGTCTTGAAAGCATCAAAGGTTTCTATTTACAACGTGTTTTTTCAGCATTTCATTAAGCCGGGGACACACTTAACGACAAGCTGAAACATTCTAAGACTGGACTGAACACACTTATAGACTTTCCAACGACTGGACTCAGTCTGGAGCAGATTTTAAACACCGACTGTGAACATCTACTGAACGCAACTGTCTCTGACTCGCGTTTGGGCATGATCTGTCATAAGAATTCTGATAGGCTAGCTAGGCCATGAAGGAAAGCTTCTATAGGCCTACTCTTTGACCGTAGTCAGACACATGTATGAATATCTACAGTATATCTGCAATAGACTTCAGCAGATGATTTATGATAAGTTACCATAGTAAGAGTAAAAACATTAAAAATACCATAGGAAAAACATGTAATATTTAATTAATACAATTAGAAACACAAACCAACATATTCTCACCTGTGAAAGGTAATTCCATTTCTTCGGGAATTTAAATCTCAGCGGTTTCACAACCAGAACCTGCACAATGTTGTGGCATCATTGAGTCTTACTGCGAGTGACGACACGCTGACCGTTGCAAGATGGCGGGCGCGCCGACGTGCCTGGAGCGGTGGAATGTGGCATCTACATCTATGGTGAAGCATCCATCTGTTGTATCCTTCATTGCCGGGGAAACGGACGCATAGGCCTATCGAGGCCGCATTTGAAGGGACATTTGAATGCGGCCTTCGAAGGATGTAGCCTCTGAATCGGGACGCAGTGAATGTTTCCTTTGACCCCAGATGCCATCTGATGAGTTCACACGTTACCTGCCAATCCTCACACCATCATATCAGAAAGCTATAAATTGCACCACCTCAGAATAGATTGAGGTGGGATTGAAATCGATTGCCATTCACTCTTTCTCAATTATACTGAACTGGGCTATTGACTATCTCTATCTCGGGCGCAGTGCGAGTGAATGAGAGAAGCCTGACCACTGTAAGGCAGTGGATCTCTCACCTGTTGAGCATTATGAACAATAATAATAATAATAATAATGTTTCTGATTAAAGGGATAGTTCACTTTGAAATAAAATGTTGGTATGTTTTAGCTTACCTCAAGGGCATCAAAGATGTAGGTGTCTTTTTTTCCGCAGTAGTTTCAATTTTGATATTTTTAGGTCAAACCGTTCTTGTCTGTCAGTCATTTAATGCAGGTCTGTGGTCACTGTCTCAAAGAGCATGCATAATTGTCTCAAAAAGCATAATTTGGACTCTGTGCATGCTCTTTGAGACAGTGACCACAGACCTGCATTATATGACTGACAGACAAGAACGGTTTGACCTAAAAATATAAAAATTGAAACTACTGCGGAAAAAAAGACACCTACATCTTTGATGCCCTTGAGGTAAGCTAAAACATACCAACATTTTATTTCAAAGTGAACTATCCCTTTAATATCCCAGTGTTCCGGTTTTCATACTTTTTTTTTTCAAAAGAATTAATATTTTAATGAAATAACTGACTGTTTAAAACTGAAATAGCCTAATGCTTTTTTTGAATGCCTAACTTATCTGCAGTGATAAAAGTTGATGTTTCAAAGGTCATGAAAAGCAGCAGTTATTACATAAAAAACATATAGGCTATTACCAGAGGAACCAGTTAATTCCAAACCTTACGCTACTCGCTAGTCACTGTTCCAGCTAATTTAGCAAACCAAGTCTTTTATTCTGCCTCATAACACAAACCTAGTACATGAGAAAAATCTGCAGTTTGAAAAGAGGAAATGATTTTGGGGAAACCAGACATTCAGGCTCAGGAACAGGGATACTGCATATTAAAAGCAGGATCTTGTCTGGTACTTTATTAAAATCTGCATTTAATATTAAAATTTCGCTAAACTAAATGATGCTATTTTATTTTCAACAACTATTAATATACTTGAAAATGCATCCTAGTTTAAAAAATAACTTTCATATTAATCTTCAACTAAAGATGGAAATATGGAAATAGAATATCTTTAAATGAGTTTATCCAAGTCAGTTTCCACAAGGCAAACAAACACTGGCTAATTAGATCGTTAGTAAGTGTTCTTGTCAGTGCAGTGGTGTGAGATCTTAGAGATGAGCAAAATCTGAGTAAAATGAAATGTCCTGCAATTAAATCCTAACAAAGACAGATGTATATATATATATATATATATATATATATATATATATATATATATTTTTTTTTTTTTTTTTTACTTTAGCACCATGGCCTTAACCTGACTATATGAGAAGGTCTATGACACCCATGCTTCAACACCACCAAGAGATAAACCAAAGCAAGGCAAAACTCTAACCATGAAACAGTTTGAATCTTGCACTTTTGAAGAATTATGAAAGTTGTGATCATTTTGATCATATTTAAGCTTAAATATCCAGCACAATAGTGCTATGACTGCCGTGCATGGTGCCCCACTGCGTCACAACCTAATGACCACTGCCATGGAACTAAATCAAACTTAGCATTTCTCAATAAACATGTTTATTAATAATAGTGATATAGCAGCATGATTTTGGATTTGTGGATCATTTTTTTTAACCATGAAACTGTGTGTGTGTGTGTGCGTGCGTGCACATGAACAAAGATCATAAATGCTAATGGAGAAGTTGGACTGTAAACTTTCTGTGGTTTATTTCTGTGGATCATCTCAACACAGGGCTCTCTAACCCACCAATCAGCAGGCCAGACCCTCCTCAATTAAACATAGAAGACAAAAACAAAAGACATCCCTTTGACAAATATAAACACACACACTTGTTCACACACAGATGATGTTGAGGCCCTGTCCAAATGCTTGCAAGATCTTCACCCAACCTATGCATTGAAACCACTCTTTTATTTAGAATACGAATGATACAATTTAGAATCTAGAATCTGCATTTACAAACATACAATTAGAATTCTAGAATTAGAATCTCACAATATAGAATTTTGATTTAGAATCCACAATCTTACAGTTTAGGATAATTATTATTATTTTTTAAAATTTAGAATCAGAATTTATAAGCTTAAAATTTAGAACCTTTTTTTTTTTTTTTGAAAATTTTAGAATTTCTTTTTTAGAATCTAAAATCTGTATTCACAATGTTACAATTTAGTATCTCACAACGTACAATCTTTATTCAGAATCATTTTTCTAGTTGACAGAGTACAGATCATTTGAAGTATTTAGACAGGGTCAAGACAAGAGTGTTTAGGGGAAAACAAAAATCACAACCGATTCCTGATTCCACATGACAACTCTCAAAACAGAGGGGTTCACTTTCATTTTCCAATCATCATGACTGAAATGAAATGTTGGACCATTTAAAACTAAATTCAGAAGAATGAAATGCATGAATCTGAAATGCAGGCCAATCTCTTTATGCTATCAGACTTCAAATGAATGACTGATGAATTCTACACAAAAATCAGTAACAATTTAAAGTGAACGTAAACAAAGAAAGATATCAGACTACAGAGTTCTTTCTCATGCATGTACACAGTGAGACCAAGCCCTTTTACAGTTGGATGATATGACAGAAGATGATCCATCTCTTCCCGATCAACCCACGTGCTTATGGGTAACCCACGTCGGCCGAAGGGCTGGAATCCAGAGGAAGGCAACAATTTTGGGGTAAGTTCAGGACAGTCCTGAAACTGCGTGTCAAATTACCATCATACCTTTAATAAACAGACTCGAACAAATTTCTAAAACAAACAAAACCAAACAAGTGAAAAGTGCTTGTACGTGGCACTCAAAAATGCAGTAACCAAAAAAAGTTTCAACCACTGTAAAAAAAAAAACGAAACAAAAAAAAGTTACATGAACACTGACGATATGAAACACGTCCTAGATGATCAGTCATCACGTTCATTGATTATAGATCTATATGTGATTGATTGTAGGTAGTCCACTGACTGAGACAGATTGATAGACAGTTCAGCATGTGTCAGTGGCCAGTAGGGGGAGCCCCTACTTCTAACGGATAGCAGACCACTGTAACGTCCATCCTGATGTGACACTTGAAATCTCACATGCACACACATGCACTCAAACACACGTCAGCCTCTCCTTCATGTGCTAGATACCCTTCACTTCTACAAGGCTTGAAAAATACTTAAATAAAAAAAACCTCTGAAACTCCTGTGGAAAACACTGTGACTCACGCATTCCAATCTCACACACATAAACACGCACACATTGATACTCTAAAAGGGAGGCGTTCTCGTAAACATAACCAAAATGTCCACTGCTCCTCGGACGAGGAGGATAAGGGCATCAAACTCAAGTTTCTTTCTCCACAAGTCTTCCTCTCCCTCGTTCGTTTTTTCTTTCCTCTGCAAGGTGGAGTGATGGGGAGATTCATATACATATGCGGCTCTGTTCTTTTAGATCATTCTGAAGGCAGACCACCATGATTGAGAGGAAAGCAGTCCTTTCTCTCTCACGCTCTCTCTCCATCAGCGTCGCTGTGAGAGTCTGTCCATCTGTCCATCCGTGTGCGATCTCAGAATATCTCGGGCAGTGTGACGTTGCGGAGGAGCCACTGTTGCGAGCGGCCCCCGGTGCAGTCCTTGACGCTGGGCACCTGACTGTCATCTTCAGACGCCTTATCCAAACACTGATTACTGTTCACGTGTATCAAACTCAGCTTCTGCAGGAGTAAAACAAAAATTAAAGAAAAAAAATACACTCACAAACAGATGCATAAAATATAAACATATTTTAAAGTAATAAATCCACAGTTTCTTCTTCTTTCCATTTATGGGATCGAAGGAAAATTTTTTATATAATTTTTTTGTGTGATGTATTGAACATTGTTGTTGCAAATCCCGCTGATTTAATCTGGTTATCTGGTAACGTTCGGCGGTCCAATCAAATTAGAAAAGTGGAAATGAAAAATCATGTCTACTATTATGCTTAATTTGTCACACTAGACAAATAAAGTTCAAGTTAAGCACATTGCATTGTGGGATCCCATGCATTTATACTGCACATTCAGGCAAATGCAGTAGGTCATCCAGGTATTTCTGTGCTCAGGATTCAGTGTAATATAATAGTAGTGATAGTAAGCAATATGCCACTCTGCGCTATACACGCAAGGCTGGACAACCTGTGCGCTCCAGGGCAAAGACAAATTGTCGATGCACAGGGATTGCTTTACAGTGGAGCATGTGTGTGAGTGTGTGTAATGGGCCTTGGGTGAGCTGAGTGCTCTAGAGTTTCAGTCTAGCGGGAAGCATTAAGCTGCACAGATACAATTAGGATAGCGGTAGAACCTATGAGACGTAAGGTGTGAGGGCGCACACACACGTCGATGAGCCAGCGATGGTAATGTATGGTAATGTATGCAGGAGAGGTGCTCTTGTTGGCAAGCGTTTTCCTGATCTCGCTCACTCTGAATCTCCCTTCCTTTCCACTCTATCTGTCTCTCTCTCTCCAGAAGAAAAACAGAACCTTTATCTGACAGTGGAAAGTCTCTGCTCGAGTTCTCTATTCTGTGCAGCCTTCCGTCTCTCCGGGCGCGCGGCCAGCATGGTGGGGGCTTTGAATCTGGGGCGAGGAGGGGGAGGAAGAGGAGGAAGAGGAGGCTTTGGAGTAACAGGCATCTTTTTAAACCAACAGCAGAGGAATGCAAAAAGCAATCTTCCTCTTTCTTCCCCTCGGCTAATTCACTTTCCTCAGGCCCGAAGTGGCGTTTTAGTCATATACCAAAGTGGAGCGATGTATTTTTAAGATTGACTGAGAGGTGATTTGATCCAACTAAACTAGCATCCCTCCAATAGTGTTTATAAGGGAAGCCGCAGGGTGGATGTTCATGCACATACATTACAAGAGAAGGATGAGTGGACATCCTGCAGACAGACAGCTTTAAAGGGTTAGCTGACTGTCTTTGATGTTATATGACATATATGAGGCCATCAACACCCTAAAGGTGAAAAGCAAGAGTCAAATGCGCATATGCATCAAAGAACTGTCAAGGAACATAAACAAGCATAAATTATCTCAATGTTTTAAGCATGAAGCTGGTTTAGATCGTACTTAGATAGATAACGTCGAAGATAACGTCAGTAAACTATGGAGTGCCGCAAGGATCTGTGTTAGGCCCTCTGCTATTATATATGCTGCCACTTGGTAATATTATAAGAAAACATGGAATTAATTTCCACTGTTATGCTGATGACACTCAATTATATATTTCATTACGACCAGATGAAAACACTAAATTATCTAAATTGACAGAGTGTGTTAAAGATATAAAATACTGGATGACGTGTAATTTTCTGCTATTAAATTCAGATAAAACGGAGGTATTACTTATTGGCCCAAAAAACGGCCCACAAAACCTCTTACAATACAACCTTAATTTAGAAGGATGTGCTGTTACTTTATCCACTACAGTAAAAGACCTGGGTGTTATACTAGATCGCAATTTGTCTTTCGAAAATCATATTTCATATGTTACAAGAACAGCCCTTTTCCACCTTAGAAACATTGCTAAGCTACATAACATGCTATCTGTTTCTGACGCAGAAAAGTTAGTTCATGTATTCATGACCTCGAGACTAGATTACTGTAATGCTTTATTAGCAGGTTGTCCTGCATCCTCAATAAACAAGCTACAGTTAGTCCAAAATGCAGCTGCTAGAGTTCTTACTAGGTCAAGGAAATATGATCATATAACACCAATTCTATCATCTCTACACTGGTTACCTATTAAGTTCCGTATCAATTACAAAGTATTACTACTGACCTATAAAGCCCTAAATGGTTTAGCTCCTGGGTATTTAATGGAACTTCTATCGCCCTACAATCCATCGCGCTCTTTAAGATCACTAAATTCGAGGCTTCTGGTCATTCCTAGGATATCTAAGTCCACTAAAGGAGGGAGGGCGTTTTCACATTTAGCTCCTAAACTCTGGAATGGCCTTCCTGATATTGTTCAAGGCTCAGACTCGCTGTCCCAGTTTAAAACTAGATTAAAGACGCATCTATTAAACCAAGCGTTCACATCTACAGTTGAATCAGATCGAATGCATTAATATTATGAACAGCAGCTATGCTAATTATTTCCCATCTGCCTTTCTATTGTTATGGTAAATAGAGTTCGTCAGTTCCAGTTTGTATCCAGCCTCTCATGGAACCTTCAGATGCCCCAACACCCGTGAAGAGACGACTCGACGCCTGTGAAGAGACGACTCAACGCTGGCGATATGTTATGCCCTAATTTAACACATGATTAACTAACTGTATTTTTCTATGTACATTTCTGAAAAGCTGCTTTGAGACAATATGTATTGTGAAAAGCGCTATACAAATAAATTTGAATTGAATTGAATTGAAATGTATGAGCAGAATGGTGGTTTGGCACAATGTTTTGGTTGACAACATTGTTGATGGTTGCCTTTGTTGTTACCCAGAAAAATGTCATTTTAATGTTTCACCCTGATACCCCTGGACGTCTGATCTTCTTGAGGTCCACGTTCCTGCAGAGTTTAGCTCCTAGTCTAGGGGTGTCTAACTCTGTCACACTGGGCCAGCCATCTTCTGGCGAGACGAGGGAATTCATTAGGCATGACCCTCACAGTGCATTATGGGTATTCCCTAGCTGTTGAGTGTACATCAGTTGGACACTCGTTGATGTGGAGCATTATGGGATTGAATGAGTGCTACAGCTGCACATTTGCTGGATTAATTTGAGAATCATGATTTTTTGTTTCAAATAGAGATCACAATTCTGAACAGACAACCTAAATAAAATAACATGTAAATTACTAGAGGTTCTGACATAAACAAATTATAATTAAAGTAGTCTGTAGTCTGATATAATTAAAGTATGATGTTTTTTTTTTATTGACTTGAATGAATGATTCAATGACACGCTCAAAGACTTCACTTATTTCATTACTGGATGTATCAGCCTTTTTGAATGAATCTCTTGAATGAATGATTCAATGACAACTAAATATTTTAACAGTCACTTGTCGCCACCTAGAGGGGTAACAATGTAACTGATGCAATCGTTATTTGAAGCACCATGTTCATTTCAAAAGGGGATTTGCTCAACTCAGGCTACGTTTACACATGGCCGGTTATTTTCATAAACGGACATTTCATCCTCTCCGTTTTCAGAAAAGTGTTCGTTTACACAAACCCGTGTATATGCTGTCAAGAGCATGCCAAACCTGTAGGTGGCAGTGTAACGAGAAGCTCAAGCCCATGTTAGCCAATCAGAATCCTGAAAATATAGGTCGCACCTTTGACGCAGTGCAAGTTCTGTCGCATACTGTGACGTCGACTGCCTAAAACTCTGGCCGGAGTTTTTAGAAAAAAAACGTTTTCAGAGGCGAATTCTCCGTTTGCGTGTAAACGAGGGGAACAACCAAAGGGAAATGTCTCCATTTTTCAAAATAACCATGTACGTGTAAACGGGGCCTTAATAACATCCGCTATGGTTTCGGACGCCACATCGCTGTCCCTTCAAATGGTGCCCTTTTTAAATGGTATAGGGGGTGATTTTGGACACAGTCAAGGCCTTCAGGATCACTAGAAACTTCCAGGCAGGTGTGTTGGAGCTAAACTCTGCAGGAAATTGGCCCTGCAGGAGTAGGACTGAACCCTGGCCTGCTCTAATTATAGTTAGAGTACAGCTATACAAGGTATTCGGGATTGCTAGGAACATCTAGATTAGGGGTTGTTTAGGATCAGACTCAGACAATAGGCACGTTCTGGGAGTATTCTGGATTTAAAACAAATTAAGCGCTATCAACAACATCTGGGGCATGTTGTTGATTACCACAAACAGCTTTTTCACTTGTCAGTGTGTAAAATCTAACATTTACAGTATTTGACTTGCAGTAGAAGTCTAGGGGGAAAGCATTCAAAAACAGGTTAAAAGCAGAAGCTTGTATTTTTTGTTACAACAAATTAATTCTTCAACAATCTATACAAAAATGTGTATCTCAACAGTAAAGTTGTCAAAGTCCGGCCTTTTTGCAATCCTTTAGGTGTCTTTATGCTCATCATGCAAAAAGGGCTTTTTATCAGAGGTAGCCAATCCTGCTTGTGGAGAGCCTGCAGAGTTTAGCTTCAATCCTAATCAAACACACCTAAACCAGCTAATCAATGTCTTCAGAATTACTTGAAAATACCAGGCAGGTGTGTTGAAGCAGGGTTGGAAGTAAAGGATGCAGGAAGGTAGCCCTCCAGGAGCAGGGTTGGCAACCCCTGCTTTACATGGACATGATACGAGTTGAGACTTATGATGTTAACACTTACAATGTTTAAGTATTGCGGCTATACATTCAAAATGTTTCATTTACGATTTATCCAATGCCATGCCCCATTGAACAGTAAGAGCTTTACTGTAAATGTGATTTTGCGATCTGCAGCACATATTGTATATACCTGGGTTCATACACATTTCTACCAATACATTTCCATGACTTTTGAGGCAAATATTCGTGAAATATAAACTATATTTGGGTTAACTTTGTTAAAAACTTCTGCAAAAGAGTTAAAAGTGGGGTAAGCGATATTTGAAAAATGCTGTCGTAACACAACAAAAGTGTAGCTAGTCAGCATTAGGGGCCGTATGAACGTGGAGGAGAAAGAACTAGCAAGAGGGAGATATGAAGAAAGACTGTAGAAAGAGAGGTGGCTGAGAGACATTACAAAAGAGAAAAGCTCATAAGAATATCAGTGGAAAATGAAGGATTATGATCAGGAAAGAGCTTTAGGATCCATGTTAATTTTAGAAAAGCTTTCCAGCACTGGAGAGAGCTAAACGGGAAGGCCTGAAAACAGACGCAGAGGTTGCTTTATTCCGCTCCATACGTGAGTAACACTGGTTTTAAATGTCATTGTTTGTCTGGAGCTGCTGTGCTGTTGGAAATAAGTGTCTGTCGCATGCCAGAGATCGCGGTTCGAGGCGGACTCGGAGCAGGGCGGTTAGGATTGGAGGGTGAAGAGAGCAATGAAGAGAGGGGTGTGTTTGTTTGGGTTGATTTCAAATATCAACATTGTTCAGCAACAACTTTAAGAAATAACATACTGCACCTTTAACTGAATAAAAAAGGTTCAAACCAGCACAATCTCATAAAACATGCTCCAATGATAAAGGGTCTGTAAGATGAACGTTAAATATTGTAGTTTAACCAACATTATCACTTAAAAATATACTCTATTATATAAATAATTTGAAACAAATTTCCATGACTTTTCCAAAACTTTCTGGGTTTATTTATTTTTCCAAAACTTTTCCAGGCCTGAAAACTCCTATTTAAAATTTCATGACTTTTCCAAGTTTTTCATGACCATGATAGACTTACCAAAGGGTCATATTCCCAGAGCTGGTTGCCTTTCAAGTGATGGCACTTGAGCATCATAACCGGGCCATTGAGTTTGGACACATCCAAACAGAGGTCATCAGTTCGGATCTCTTTATTGGCTGTGTACGAAAAAACCTGAGCAGGTGGAAAAGGTCACAATACATCAGTGTCAAACCTGTTGTAAAGATCAACATCATTACTCTAACTAAGTGTTTTAAAAGTGAGAAAGAGATGAGGAGCTGACCTGGTTGCCGCCCATGCCGTGGCAGTTGAAAATGCCCACTTTCTCGTTCTCTTTCCTGGCCATGTTATCCAGACACTGGTTAGTCTCCACATTACGGATCTGCAATCGGACAGATCACACAAATAGATTAGACACACTCAAGCAGCTCTCCTGCATGAATAAACAGTCACGTCTCTGTCTGAGTGTGAAACATGGTTAATTACCCAAAGCTTATCGCACACCGGGTGGGGGTGGGGGGAGTATCGACGAACAGAGTCAACTGTGCCAATCAAATACACAAACACGCACGTAAATGTGTACTTGATGAAAGACAGCGGATGAAGGGAAAGACAGCTCACTGCTTTCATCCAAAACACTGAGTTACACAAACGTCGAGATCAGTGGGGCTTAAACCATGACAAACTTATTTAACAGCTTCACTGACAGCATGCTATTATATTTAGCCAATGTTTCATGTAAACACTGATTTAATACTTGGCTGTAAGAAAAAATCCAATAGTTTTTTTTAAACAAAGTGAAGTTAAATTACTGGAAAGCACAGCCTGAAAATATGAAATCACAAGTTTTTTTTTTTTTAAAAGCAACACGCGCCAAACATATCTAAACTTGTAATGAGAAGCATTTACACAACAAATGAGAACATTTAATGACATATTTTTACTTCAAACTTCATAACGTCAAGAGTCAAGTGTTTGAAATAACTTGCTTTTGTGATCTAATGTGGCTTCATGTCACAATGTAGGCAGAAATTGTTTTTTATAGTATTCTATAAAGTGACAAAGGCTATGTCGACTAGCATTATAAATATACTTTATTGTAATGAAAATACCCCAGATGTCAGAAGAACACATAAACCATATATTATCTTAATCGCATGTTAATTGTCTTCATGTTTCATCAGTCAAAATGTCTGCATGTTATTCAGATGCAGAGATATATCCGGGATGTCCATATAAGGAATTTCCTGGAACGTCACAAGTTCTATGACTTCTATGAGTCTCACTTGAACCCTTGAACACTTCTGCTCAAAGGCACCCTCTGGCTATCAGTATGAATGGTGTGTGTACTCAATACTGCTCACAAAACCCTACTTTGGGTAAAAATAGGAAAAATGAAGCAGTATTTTCAAGTGCTCAACCTGGATTGAGATTAGTATTGGATTATATAAACAAAATTGGCTTAATGTTAAGCAAAAGGTGTTCACCCTTTTTGGCAAACAAAGCCAATTTCTTGTTAAGGTTTGTATTTTGTGCACCCTGTTTAGAACATAATGTCCTTTGTGAGTCACATGCATGTTTAAGTGCTGGACTGCACCACTTGTGGTTGTTTTCAGAGATGGTAACAAACAGAAATTTTAAACTTGTGCGACAATTGTGTGGCCTGTGCTACAAAACTTTCAACCTCTGAAAGGTTGACCACCAGTGCTATGTGCAAAAAAAAAGTTAATGTACAGCCCTGGGCATAGAGTAAAAGATCAATTTGGGGATTTTAAGAATCAATACTGAGATCGTTCAAATGAAACATGCAAATTAACGTAAAATCTATATTTTTACCCAGCCTTAGGCTCTCATGCTTTCTGCTTTATCTTATTGTCCCAGCTCATAAACCTTATTTTCACACACTACTGTTCAAAAGTCACTAAGATTCTTTTTAATTGAGAAATTAATACACTTCCTCACAGCAAGGATGCTTTAAATTGATCAGAGACTGTGATTGAAAAGATTGTTACAAAAAAGTTATATTTCAAATAAATGCTTTTTTTAAATCTTTTTATTCATCGAAGATTGCTGGAAAATAATGTATAATCAGGGTTTCAACAAAAATATTAATCAGCACAACTGTTTTCAACATGGATAATAAGAAATGTTTCTTCAGCAACATTTCAGAATGATTTCTGAAGGATCATGTGACACTGAGGACTTGGGTAATGATGCTGAAAATTAAGCTTTGAGAAAACAGTTCTTTTAAATTGTAATAAAAATATTTCACAATATTACTGTATTTACAGTTTTTTTTATAAAAAAAAAAAATCAGCCTTGGTGAGCATAAGAGACTTCTTTCAAAAACATTAAAAGCCTTTATGACCCCAGACTTTTGAACGGCAGTGTATTGCTGTGCGTTTGGGCAGTAACAGTAACACGTGGTTCATCGCTATGATGTCATATCCTCCATATATTATTCTGTCAGTGTCCTGCCCTACACCTCACAATGTCACCATCAGCGGCAAGGAGAGACAAGGATGAGCTAAAAGTGAATGAACCGTGGGCAGCACAAGGAAGATAGAGCCTTAACCAGTCAGGAGAACAGACAGACTCCGTTCTCAGCGAGTTTCAGACATCAGAGATGACATGTATGTTTTATTCATTAGAGTGTCTGATAAAGAGAGGCAGCGATGGACAGATGGAACGAAAGGGTGAGAGACGGAAAAGGTAATAAAGATGATGACAGAGGGAGAGCAGACTAGGAGAGAATAAATGCCTCTCATTTCCTGAACACGGTGACTGGAATGAAAAAACAACAACAATCAATTCCTGTGACCCGAGAAAAAGAGTGTTCCCTCGCTAATTCACACCTGCACTTCTTTAACACACACACACAGAGAAATGTGTTTATCACACTCTGCAATGCTTTCCCTTTTTTGCTATCAGCATGTGTACGTTTGTCTGTGTGTGTGTGTGTGTGAGAGAGAGAGAGAGAGAGAGAGAGAGAGAGAGAGAGAGAGAGAGAGAGAGAGAGAGAGAGAGAGAGAGAGAGAGAGAGAAAGTGTGAGTGTGTGAGTGTGTAATACAGACCTCTCCCAACGAGTAGTAGTGGCGCGGTATCTGGGAGTCTGGGTAGACATTTTCAAGGTACCAGGAGAACGGCTTACACTGCAGTCTCTGTCTCAGGGATGTTCTGACAGAGATATCTCCATAATCCACTTTAGTCACACCTGCAACAAAGAAACGTACACAGAATAAGTAAAATGGTGAATAAAGCTAGTCATTTCGTTTTTCCACCATGATTCTAGCGCGTTTTTGGGTGCTAAGGTGGTTTTAGCATGTTGCTATGCAATGCTCTGGATTGCTACGGCTTCGCAAGGTGGTTTGCAGGATGTTTGGTTCAGATCTCTCCTTCAATTAAACCGTTCTATTGTTCCCCAGACAAAAGTCTGATCGCTTAAAAATGTTTTAGCACACCTCTCCTTCACAAGCGGCCTGACTTGAGGAATCATTCCTGCCTGTAGCACAAACAATAAAGGACGAGATACATGCTGAACTTTGATACTTATTGTTAGGGTTTTGTTCAAACACTTGCCTTGCAGCACTAATAATCAGGAGAGAGTCTACAGAGGCATTAGTATAGAGGAGTGAAAGAATAACACAATACGCACACAGTCACACAGATAGCTCTGAGCTGCACTGGACACTATTGACAGTGACATTAATATCTATTATCCAACATCTCCTTCTGAGTCAATATGGCTCGAGTGCCCGGGAGCGCTGATAATACACACACACCACATTAAAGAGAAAGACACAGAGATAGAGAGACAGTCGTAGAAAGAGACCGAGACAGGGAATGGCAAAGAGACGTGACTAAGAAAGGAGATAAGGAAACGTTATTTAAAAAAACTGCAATATTGTGTCTTACTTAGGGCTGGTCGATATGACGATATTATCGCATACATCGATTATTGACGATGTCAGGGGGGAAAATGACAAATAATAAACCTAGAAAGTTGCCAAATATATTTCACGTAGCCCCGTAGTTACCATACACATCTTTGTTTTTGAAGCGTCTTGTGTATGGATGCAGATGTGTAGCATGTAATGTGACTGACCAGGTGAGATGATGTAGAAGAAGTTCTTGAACTCATCCATCCAGACCTCTGCCAGCCGCCTGTTGTTCTTGTTGATGATTTGCCCAGTTCCACCAGGGAACGTGTACGGCGTCGCCTTACGGAACACGTGACCGACGTGAGAACATGTGACGATCTCAAGCGTCCCCCCGCACTGCCAAATCTGATAAACACAGATACATATTAGTTCTCAGAGCACGAACGAATCGTCAATAACACCAAAACTGCATACTATATATGCAAAAGTGGAATTGTGGGTACCCATACACAAAAGAAATATTTGAAATATATTTTCAGAAAATATTTCGAAATTGGCCCAATAAATATATTTTAGTTAAATATATGTAAATATATTTTTTATTTTTTTTGAAAATATATTTTAATTAAATATGTGAATATATTTATATGTCAATATATTTACTAACAACATATATGTTCATATATGTTTTAACTTTTGCAAATTGTTTAATTTGAAATATATTTTGAAATTTAAAAAGTTAACATTTTCACAAACAAAACACATTTTCAATTTCAACTGTCAGAATATTTTTTTGAACATGGTGTATTGGATGTATATGTGTATATATTGTAAATGTATATATTGTATATAAATGTACAATAAATGTATATATTGTATATGAAATACTATTATTTGAATTATTTTTACAGAATTGAATACAGTTATTTAATAGTGTGTGTATGCAGTGTTAGACACTGAGTTCTATCTATTGTTTAAGTGTACTTCACTGTTGGAGTGTCACTATTATACTTGCATCATAAATATTGTGCATATTTTCAATATTTAAATGACTTCCAGAAAAATGTCAATAAAGCACAACAATAAATCTAATAATTACACTTAGTGTTAGGTACGTGCCACCTAATATGGCCTAATAGTCCTAGGAAAGCAACTATCTGTCATTTTACATTGCAGTCATTTAAATGTAAGTACAGTATTTATTATAGCTGTGTGTCATAATACAGTAGTGAAATAGGGGAAAAGGTAGAGGAATTACTATGATCAAAATACATTTTCGACCCTTCTTTAGCAAATCTGAACATTTTATGACCATATATTTTGTCATATATTTCACATTACATGTTATACATGTAAATATATTTCACACTTAACATCATATATTTTTGTTATATTTCAGAATATATTTCAAAATGATAAATATAAGTGAACAACGATGCAAATATATTTCAATGTATTTGGAATATATGCCACATATATTTTTGACACTTTAAAATATATTACTTTTTTTTATTTATTTTTCTGTATGGGTAGGATTGCGGTGGTGGTTGAATGATTTAATCTCGGGGGTGAGACTTACCCTGAAGGAGATCTCCAGGTTCTCTCCTCCCCAGATGTCCATCCCTGCATCGTATGTGCCAATCTCCTGGAAATAATCTCTGTCTATGGAGAAGAGACCACCTGCCATGGTGGGGGTCCTGATAGACGATGCAAAACAAAAAAACACACACAAGTGTTTAATTCTAGGATGCAAAAACAGGCCCTTCAGGGGAATGATCATATCTTATAAAAGCAGCTCTTCCTCTCCAGTTCACTCCGTCACAAACAAGCACGTCGCGTGTCACTCAGAGGAACGAGATCTTCAATAGAAATGACATGTTTGCATGTGCCTATTTTGGCAACAGCATATCCTTCTTTAAATATCTTTCACTCTTGTTTGTCCATTTCCCTCAGCAGTTCTTTCCTGTTTTCCTTGCATCCATCCCCTGCAGCACGTCTCAATTACAGTCATGTTTTCCTCAAGTAAGAACCTGTTTTTGTTATGCTCTCAAGTTGTTTTCATGCTGCTTTGCACTGCAGTGCAGAAAACCAAGCACTGAAGTAAAAGAAGATAAAGCAAACGAGGGGTCGTGTGTGTGGGGGGATACAAGTGTGGCGTCAGAACGTTCTGATTGTTGAGCTCTGAAAAACACAGGATCTATAAAGAAATCAAGCAGCAGAAAGCTAAGAGCTACTCTGTTCCTGTAGTTATACGGTGAGCAGGTAAACACTCTCTCCTCTTGGCAAAGTGCTTGTGGATTAAACTCCCCCATCTGTGTGTTAACTCTAGTGTTTAGCTGCAGGGCTGGAGAAACACTTTTATATTCCGTAGCTTTAAGTTGCATGTAAAATACCTTTTTGGAAAGTAAAAAATAAATGTTGAATTTACATTTAAAAGGCCGTTACAGATATGAGCCATTGCCTAGTGGTTAAAGCAAATGCTCTGATTCATTGTGTCGTGGTGCTCCTGCAGGCAATGCAATTTCAATTCTGGCTTGTGACATCTATATCACTTCTCACTTATTATTTTCTGTCCGTTAAAAAATGAGAAAAGGTTTCTAAAAGGATCATAAATTACGCCTCTGAAAAGAAGCGGTTTGAAATGGAATACTAATGTGTAAAACAATTGTGACAAACAATTACAAAAACTTAGTATAATACATTGTCACGTGGCCACACTGCGTATTAGAAAAAAGGTAAATGGGCCTCATTCACTAATAATTGTGTGGATTATTTCGTATTTGTCTGCACGGGAGAACTTCTCACAAAAAATGTCACGCACAAATTAGTGCGTACGCATGCTTAGTGAATGAGACCCATTTTCTCAGAAATGATGCTGCTTAGCTTACTTTGTATGTTTAATTTTTGTGTGTTACTCTTGGCTGCCTGGTGAAATAATTAATCAAAAAAGAGATAATAAAAGAAGTAATTAAATTTACTGTTAATTTGTTACACTGAAAATATTACACATACACAATATTCCCATATATTCATTTATTATACAGGTCTCTGGAGTACTTCTAGATTCATGATTAGTCAATCACAGTCAGATTTTTCACAATAATGTCTGTTGCCCATGGAAACACTATATAACTGAATATATAAACGTTTCTCATAAAATATTCTGTTATAATAGTCTGTTCATCTCACAAACTTACACTACAGTTCAAAGGTCAGTAATATCTCTTATGCTGAATTTATTTGACCTAAAATACAGTAAATTGAAATATTATTACAATTTAAAATATACATTTTTTAAATTGACAGCAGCCATTACTCCGGTCTTCAGTGTCACACGATCCTTCAGAAATCATTTTAATATGCTGATTTGGTGCTCAAGTAACATTTCTTATTGTTATCAATGTTCAAAACAGTTGTGCTGCTTAATATTTTTGTTGAAGCCATGAAACATTCTTATTAGCCTTTTTTTGATGAACAAAGTTCAAAAGAACAGAATTTAGCCAATAAAAAAACAGATTATTATTAATTAATAAGGAAAAAAAGTAGATCAAGAATCGTTTTGGAATCGAGGATCGTGACTCCCAGAATTGCAATTGATCAGATTGTGAAGTGCCTAAAGAATCCCACCCCTAATAAGTAGCATAGACTACTTTTATGCTGCTTTATCTGTGTTTGTCCTTATTTTCCTATTGCGTTTCATGGGGAAAATAAAAGCACAGTGGTCTGGAATGACATCAGAGTGAGTAAATAACGACAGAACTTTCATTTTTAGGTCAACAATCCCTATAAGCCTAGTAAGGTAGGTAATTCTACCATGGGCATAAACCATCCTATTCAATCTTGATCTGACTGCATAATAAGCATTTTGTGTGTTACCTGACGGGCAGCGTTCTGTCTCCTTTCCTGCGATCCATCTCTCTCTGTGGTACCGGGTACCAGCGGAAGTTCAGCTTCCAGTTGAACCCACCATATGTCATATCAGACCCTGCCATGTACTCAAATGTGTCATCGCTGATCACGTCAATGATGGGACACACTACGGTTTTCCTATGAAACACAAACACAAAAGAGATATTAGCTGTGCACTTTCACTGCTTTCACAAAGACAGCCTCAACTACCAGAATAAATGAGTTTTGTCCGCCACAGAATGCCCTTTTTATTTCGAATTCAGCTGGCACACGACAGACACACCTCTCTTTACTCAAACAGATGCAGACACAAATCAGAGGGGACGTCTCGCTAAACTTGTGTCATCAATCAGCACCAAGCAGCCCGCTGTGATGCTAACCCAGGCAATGAGGATGGATAACACACACATACACACACGCACGCAAGCACTGCAGGCACATTTTCCTCTCCTAAATTCAGCAGACTGAAGCTTCAGCTAATGATGCCCCAACAGGCCGCCCGAGGCAACACAACACAGAGAATCAGCATGTATATGTGGGCATGTGCGCATGTTTAGAAGAGAGGAGATATTCTCTGCACATAAATCCTCAAAGAATCAAATTCAGATAAAAGTGAGTTCATGTTTCTATACCCTACAAGTTCCCCATTTCGAGCACAAATGCAGCCTGAGGTGAAACCAAACTACAAAACTGTAATAATAAAGCACAGGGAAAAACTAAACTCTAAAAGCTATTGATCGCTCAGCTCTCTGCAAACCAACATGCCAAAATGGCGGAAAAGAAAGTGTGAAAATGACTGGTTTGTTTTTATGTTCCACCACAAATTGCAGAAATTAAATAAAAGGCATGTGCATGTGGGTGTAACTTTTTTGTGCTTGTGACCGCATATATGAGAGAGATATCAATCGACCAGTGGAATGCTATTTCCCAACCACTGAAACAAAATCAGAAAGAAAAAAAAAACTGGAAAAAACTGCAGTTCTGACAATTCTGCCCATTTTTACCATAAAGAGTAAACAAAATATGATAGGTTTTTCAGTGATAAAACTCTTACAAATCAAGTGTAGCGTTAGTTCTGGCAGGTCACGTTAGTGATCAGGTCACAGCTGATCCACGTCTACCTATAGCAATACGACGCCAATCACAGCATCCATATATAAGCTCCTTCAGTATAATCAGCAGCTATCAAACTATTCCTCTTGAATCAGACTAAATTCTCAAATTGTGTTGTACATTCAAATCTTGAATTAATGATATCTGCAATACAAATAATGTTGGTTCTGTTCTGTTAACCCTAAGAGGGGTTATTGCTGATCTCCCTGCTCTATTCATGCTAGGCTGCATGGATGCGCAAGGAGTTCTTGCCCAGAACAGAACCATACCGCCAATCCAAACTGTACGCTAACTGTCAATTGTATTTGACGATAGTGGTCCTGACAGAATAACTGTTTTGTTCATAAGTTTTCATGAAAGCTCTGTGGTTGTCAAAAGTCAGCCAAGTTGTGTTTTGCATCGTCCGGTGGACTTTTGGTGACAAATAAATGTGAATTTCTCGGTCCAGGAAACACGGAAAATGAGTAAACATTTACATTAATTTACAAATACTACCAACATTGCAACAATACAAAGCAGGTTGAAAATCCGTGAAGTTACACTTTAATGTTTTTATATAAAGCGAATTATTATTACTACAGACTACAAATTAGCATTTACCCTAAGAAAACACCATGACCCTAATCTTACCAACTCCAAAAGAAAATATATTCATTAATATATAATATGTAGTATATTAAGTTGATATTTATTTAAATAATATTTTTTTTAAATAATTAAAAGTGTGTGTATATATACAGTGCTATGCATAAGTTTAGACACCCATGCTAAAGTTGACTAAAAAAAAGAATAAAAAAATCATCTTTTGGAAATTGAACTTAATGCCTTAATTAAAAAATGTGGAAAAATCCAACCTTTAAGGACACCAATTTTCTTTGTGAATGAATAATTTATCGTAAATAAATAAATGTTCTTCCTTAAAATACAGGGTGCATAAGTCTGTACTTAAAATGGGCTTTAAAAATAAAAATCTGCCTGCCTCTATGGGAATTTAACATATGGGTGTCCAGACTTATGCACCCTGTATTTTAAGGAAGAAAATTTATTTATTTACGATACATTATTCATTCACAAAGAAAATTGGTGTCCTTAAAGGTTGGATTTTTCCTAATTTTTTTAATTAAGGCATTAAGTTCAATTTGCAAAAGATGATTTTTCATTCCTCTTTTTAGTCAACTTTAGCATGGGTGTCTAAACTTATGCATATCACTGTATACTATGCTTTTTCAAGCAAGTATATACCTTAAAGTATTGCATCTCAGAAGTAGTAGTGCTTACTTGTCAAGTCTGATGCGAGCGAGGAGAGGCTCAAGCCAGCCGGTTGTGCACTCACAGTGGGCATCCAGGAAGGTAATCACCTGACCTGTGGAGATGGACGCCCCCTTCAACCGAGCGCGAATCAGGCCAGAGCGCTGCTCCATCCGTACCACCCTGACCGGCACCTCCAATTTCCGCACATACTGCTCCAACTGCCGCTTCAGAAAGTCTACATGCACACAGAGGTAACAAACAATTACACACTGGCTCCCCGTGAACAAGAATTATATATAGGTAACTTTGGGAGGATGTGACTTCGCATACATTCAAAATGATAATTTCCTTCTAATATTCATCAGTGGATGCAAAGAGAAAATGCTCTAAAAATGACATCTTCCAGATGCAAACACATACATCAAATACACGTTTTAGCCAGGGACTAAGGCACAATCTGAAAAGTTGGGTGAGGCACATTATCAATCTTATCTAGCTCATGAATATTAATTACAGTAGGTCTGATTTGCTGATTACCTCTAACCAACTCCGTGATCATTTGTAAGACTGACAATGCCTCCAGTGGAATGAGGCTTTTTTTTGCCCTTAAATTTGTCTTTTTCCATGGCTGCCTACAACTTTTATTCCACACTACGGATAAACAAAGAAAAGCTCTTGAAATATTATGATTACTGCCCAAAAAAGTGTGTGGGGGGCATATTCTTGGTCTTGGCGATGTATAGGAAACCTTTCTTTAACAATTTTCCCCCAGTTCAATCATTAATCAAGTATTGCTCTACATCAGCATCTGCAGGATCGGCTCTCGGCTCATGTGGATCAGCATCCTCAGCTGCAGCAGCCATCTTAAAATACTGATCTTCCTGTTACTGCTGTGGGATATCAGTGCTTTCCGTTTAGATGAAATAATCTAAGCCAAAGCCACTGAATGGCTTAATATGTGTTCAGACACATAAAGATCAGACTGAAACTGTGAAACAATACAGAAGAAGCCTGTGAAATATCAACATTCATTAGTTACATTTATGGTTGAGATAACACATGTACATTAGTGGTTCTCAACCTTTTTGACTCGATTGTGAAAAATCTCAATAAGGAAAAAGTTCTTACTTTTTAGTTGAATATTGAATTTATTAACATCATAAATGATTGTAGTATATTAAATTAATGAACCATGAAACATCTTTGAATCTAGAAGTTATGTTCTGAATTCCAGAATTGTATGTTCTTCAATTAAAGGTGCCGTAGAATGGATTATTTTATTATTTTATAATGTTTCCTGGGGTGCCCTTATAATGTTAGTATGTTTATTAGATCAAAATTTGTTATAATTTAGAAATAAAAGGCATATTTCCTAGCCTGATTTCATACCCTGATCTGGACACTCTGTTTGAAGGGGCGTGTCTGCTGTGAGACTTCAGTGTAAACGCCCACTGCTGTGATTGGCTGACATGCTTGCATATGAAATATCTGGCATTACATGTAGAGCTATCTGGAAAACATTTACTATTACAGCGATTATACGTTTTTACTATTACAGCTATCGGGATTAACGAATCATGATAAGTTTTTTAAGTATTTAGATCTATTCCAGCATTGAGCAGATGACAGCCTGTCGATCGCGTGAATGAAGATCTTATCACTGCAACGCGATTTACTGATGCATAAACAGTGTTGAACGACTTTGAGAGAAAGATTATCTGTCTGGACTTGAACAATTACACATCAGAAATTCACATAACCCACTGGTTCTCCAGAGGCTCGGATGAAGGAGCTAAAAAAATATTTTTGTGTTCATTTGTAGTTACATCCAAACACTGAACAACTGCCATGCTTCGTTCGCTCGTCTGCAAGCCACGATGTCTCTCGAGGAAAAAACAATATCGCGCTGGATCTAGATAACACAGTGTAAATTATCGTTAATGAAATCACTACTTACCGCTTGCGGGAATATAACGTTAGTTGAAATTGCCCCCTTCGTCCGTTTGAGACGCCGAGAGAAGCCTGGCTGCTTGATATTGTTCCAGGTTAGAAAAACAGTCTGCGGTGAAATGGGCAGAGCAACTAACAACTTCGAATTAAACTGTAGCGGTATCCGATTATAGATAGATTATAGATAGATTATAGATAGATCTGCCATTTTCTCTATGATCCTCGCTTGTTTCTTCACCTGCAGAACTTCCGATGATTCGGCTGTGCAGTTTCGCCTGGCACTGAGCATGGGCTGGCTTATGCAAATATTTAGAGGCGTACATATTAATGATCCCAACTGTTGCGTCACAGTTGGTGTTATGTGGAGATTCGCCTGTTTTACAGGGGTGTTTTTCAAAAACGAGATTTAAATAAGAAAGAGAAAACTATGGTGTTTGAGACTCACTGTATGTCATGTCCATGTACTTAACTCTTGTTATTTAACTATGCCAAGATAAATTCAATTTCACATTCTAGGGCACCTTTAAAACAAACAAGTTAAATTGAGTTATACGAGATTTCAGTTCACATTTTGATTTTAATTTAGATTTAAGATAGCTTATTTTAATAAATTAACAATATTTTATTCATTTAAATACTTTATTTCATCCTGCAGCCCCTTGGAAATTTCCTGAGGGCCCCTGGTTGAGAACCACTACTGTAATTGATTATTTTAAGGGACAGTTCAAAAAAATATTTTTGTCAGTGGATCACAAAATTTAGCAGAATGTCCATGATGCTCATTTACAACCAATGAATGTAAAAAGAAAAATGGCCCCAGTACCCACTAACCTACATGTCATGGAAAAGGGCATACGCAAGGACATACGACATACATTTCCCTAAGAAAAATATCAACTTTTAAAAAATAAATTAAATATGCTGGTTTTGA
This sequence comes from Scardinius erythrophthalmus, assembly GCF_964197995.2. NCBI lineage: Eukaryota > Metazoa > Chordata > Actinopteri > Cypriniformes > Leuciscidae > Scardinius > Scardinius erythrophthalmus. Next base: position 16,644,729 of record NC_138236.1, read on the forward strand.
ATAACATGAGAGTGAATAGATGACAGAATTTTCATGAGACATTTCTTTAACGAAAGCAACAAATAACATCTGTACACAGGTCCAAATCTGTCCCAAAAAAATCTATATATGTCAAACACTCCCACAGATCCAATAATAGGCCTTTAGGAGATCTGACAGGAGGACATGTCTGTGCAATGCAGTCTCACAGAGGGTTTATCAGCTCTCTCATGCTTTATTTGAGGTGGGATATGTGGAACAGAACTGAATGCTAAAAAAAAAACACTCAAGAAACAGAAAGACAAAGGAAACGTTAATTCCTATTTTCATGTCATTATCTGGTGATGTGTCTCTTTTTAACTCCATCCCACAGAAACAACCTGACAACATATAAGTTCCATCCTACATTATTTCCCACTTAAAGGCGTAAATATGCCACATTATGGAAATTAAAGGCATTGCGAACTCCATTACATGTTGTTTAAAACAAGTCCAGTACATGCTCCACTCAAATGAACACTCATCACTCTCTGCAGACACGTGAGCAAATCTATGCACACACGTAAATCAATATCCTGCCGTATTCCTCTAGTCGTTTAAGTGGAAATAAAGAGGAGGAAGAGAGAGTGGGCGGAAAGAGAGGAGGAGAACAAGAGAGGACATCATTAGAGGACAAAATTGAGCGGCAGGAAGATGAGAGGAAGAATTTGGGTCTTTATCTCTCCACAGGAGCGGCAGATTAGCACAGATGAGTGAGGAGGGGGGCTGGCAGCTATTCTTATGCAGGACGTGACCTGCGCAGTCAATCTATTACCGAATGAACTAGTGCATGTGTGTGTGTGCGTGACAGAGCGAGAAAAGAAGACATCGATGTGTCTTTTTTGCATCTGTCAAAATGTCGCAGTGGTTAGATAGGAGTGTGTGTGTGTGTGTGTGTGTGTGTGTGTGTGTGTGTGTGTGTGTGTGTGTGTGTGTGTGTGTGTGTACACGCCATGGGCCTCAATGATGCTTCAAAGCACTCCTGGATGAACACTCTGTCAATGTCTCTGCAGTCTCTCACCCACAGACTTAATTCTGATGTTATTACAGTTATTCCAGCTGCACATTTTCTGTCATGGTGGGCACTTTCCATTGACTTTTATAGCTTTTATACTGAGGTAATGATGTTCTTCGATCCCTACCTCAGATCTAAAAAGATTAGTTCACCCCACAATGAACATTCTATCACCAAAAATGCCTCAGTATGTTTTTTGTCAATAAAGTGAAAAGGAGCAAATTTTCTGTGAAATTTCACTGACATAATGTCCATTGTCCATTATCAATAGTGTAGCGAATCAGCGATGTATAAAGCAACAGCTCACACAAAAGTCACTGTGTTGGTCAACGTTGCGAATTTGATTTGAACCCATTGAGGAATCTGTGTGGAGAATTTTTTTGTCCAGTCAACTGACCGTTCGCAAAGACCCGCCCCCTTTAGTTACTGCTGCTATGTCCGACAAGCCACGCCGCACTCACGCCACACACCATGTTCTCATAAACGGATGTTTGTAAACGGACGTGCGTCTGACGTCAGTGTGTTGTCAATTCGGCGGGTAACTTTGACAAGAATGAATGAACAGACGCATATCGTTGCCACTATACTGTTATTATTACGGCATTACTACCTGCAGCACCAACTATACTCGAGGCAAGTTCAAATTCGCCAAATGAACATACTCGTTGTGCGAACATTTTATCATCGCCGGCAGGAGAGGAGAGGAGGAGAAGACTGCAAGTAATCCTGCGAGAACCACCGAAACTTCTTGTAAATGGTCTGAAAGTCCGTACAGAAAATGCTTTCACACTAGAAACAAACATTTGTTCAGTTTGATCCGGACCGAGACTACTACTTTTCATTCGTCCAGGGGAGGTTTCACACCTGTAATTTTGATCAAACTGAAAAGTCCAAAAATCCGGACCAAACAAGGTAGGTGTGAAAGGGCCCTCTGACTGCTTTGTCGAACAAAAATGGCGGATTCGGCAGATGGCGGATTATGATTGGTCAGATCGCCTGTCAGTCAAACTCCCTGCAAAGGGTCAAATTGTTCAGAAACGACAATTTTGACTTCCTTTGGTTGGACAAAAGTAAAAAAAAAAATTACAGTATACATACAGTATAGTAACAAAGCCTTTTGCTAACGTTAGCCTTTAGCCACACTGGTGTGAAAACAAAACCCAAGTAGTGTACTCAGCTTCCTGTAGTCAACAACACACAGACTCTATATGAACTAACATACATGCTCAAAATAGTACAAGGCAGGATGAGGAAAGGATAGATCTTATCACTAGCAGTTACATTCACTATTTACCTTCCAATACAAACCATATATCTGATAACTAAAAGAGAGCAAAAGAAATACAAAGAGGAACCTTGAGAGAAAGAGAGAATCAATAAATTTAAAAAAATATGAAGGACAGAGTGAGAAAAGGGGATATAGTGTTTTCTGTAGTGTCCTTCAGATAAATAGTGCTCTTCTGAAACTGTAAGGTCAGCGTTTCCAATGAATGAAGGTTTGAAATGAGCAGATATTCACTGATTTATGTCTCACTACCAAACGTTAAATACAGTAGGTTACTCCTATTGTAATAGCCTAGAGCAGAGACTGCCAACTATTTTTGTCATCCAAGTTCCAACCCCCTTAGCCCTAAATATTTACTTGAAATTTTGAGATTTTAAGTTAATATTTCAATAATTAAACAACACATTTACATTTTTGTGGTTCTCCGATGTTGGTTAATGGTCACATGACATGCAGGTAAACAAAAAAGTATCTTTGTTATTTTTTTAAGTATGTATTTTATTTAGATTTTTTATATATTTTTAAATATTATGTTTTTTTTGAGCCACTCACAAAACCTTTGCAATTCCCTCACAATCCCCAGTTTGGGAAACCCTGACACAGTGAACTCAAAAAAATTGAGCTGTGGTACTAATAAAGACAACGTGGGTTTGAATCTAGCTCGCAACATTCCCAATACTGTTTCAATCCTCTTCTAATTTCCTAACAGAGCTGGGTGTGGGTGTTTATGTAAGTTTGTGTGTGTGTGTGTTTGTCATCACATCACAGTGCTGTCAGCGGTCTCGTTGGCTGCTGTCTGTGTTTGTGAGTGAATGTTCTCCCCGGAGCTGTCCACCCCGAGCCGGGTCACATGGAGCACCCGAGCAGGGCTTTCAGCAGCCATAGCAATGATGCCGAAGGGAAACAGAGTCGTGCAGAGGTCAGTTATACAGAAGTCATTGGCACTCCAGAGCAGCTGCCATCGAGACCACTGACAGCAAGAGGCACATTTCTACAGTCAGCCGAAACGCTCCTGACCTCTCGGGTCACTCAGAGTCAGAGGCGAAACCGGGATTGTATGTGCAAAACACTTAGTGGGACTCCCAACACAACCTACAACAATGAACTTAATACATATGAAAATATATCAACCCTTTCACACAGCAATCCCAGTAAATTACTGTAAAATTACCAGAATGGCTTTACCGGTAAATACACAAAAATGCTGTACACATAGGCAAAGGCAGATAACTGGCCACAGCAGCAAAATGTGTGATGTCAGTCATCGGAAATTATCTTTAAACGCTGCGTTGTTGTCTTCATTCACACACATGAGTAGAAGTGCTTTAGTTTCTGTTCATTTTAACAAAAATGTTTGACTTCTGAGTGACAGGCGTAAAGGGATGACCACACAGAACATGTTTTTCTCTTAAAAACACGAGATGCACATAATAGTATCCAACTGCAGAGCCACAGCGCTGATGAATAAAAAAAGAAGGCAGGGTCTTGAGCTATGAGACAGTGCAAGGGTCAAAGATGTCCATCTAGCGCATATTTACACAGAAAAACTATTGACAAGCAGGTAAACTGTAAACAACACAGAATAATCACGTCCTCTCCATAATAACTTTAAGATTGGCCCAAAGACTTCTTACGTCAGGACCTCACACGTGCTCATACCGGTAATCTTCATTCTTTATTCACACACAGTACCGGTAATTTACTGGTAATATTACAGCTTCTTGTACTGCTAAATTGCCAGAACCAACTTATCAGTATTTTGAAAAGGTCTCTCTTAATGATATTTTACCGGTTATTTACCAGTAAAGAGCATGAAACGTGTGAAAGGGACTAATTTTAGTTTAGTGAATATTGCAACTTTATTTCTCAACCAAGTTAATCTTTTAAAGAGGTGAAAATTCTGTCATTTACTCACTCTTATGTTGTTCCAAACCTGTATGAATTTTTTCTCCTCCAGTACACCAAAGAAGAATGTAAAATTATTTTTTCATTCAGGGACAAACCAACATTTTTTTTGGTCCCCACTTTTTTATTGTATGGACAAAAAGAGCTGAAACATTGTTTAAAATATCTAACATGTTTTGTGTTCCACAGAGGGAAGAAAGTCATCCAGGTCTGGAATAACATAAGGGTGTATAATGTACATTTTTGGGTGAACTCTGCCTTTAAGGCTTTTTACAAACTTGAATTTTGTTGTATTACATTAATTCATGTTTTTTATTATTAAAGCCTGTGTTTTGCTTAATAAAATTACAGTTCGGATAAATAACTTAAATTGTACCAGGTAAACATGAAGACTAGATCTTCTTACCTCACATCTCAAAGCTCTCTTTTAATTTAACAGGTAAACATGAAGACTAGATCTTCTTACCTCACATCTCTAAGCTCTCTTTTAATTTAACAATCAATAGGAAACAACATGACCCATCACAAACTAATGCAGTTGTCTGATTCAGTTGAACTTCATGACATTGTACAATTTATGACAAAAAATGCCCAACAGCCAATTTTTTACTCACTGTCTTTGTTTTACTATACTTTCATAAATGTTCTGTGTGTCTTGTCGTGTCACTGCCTCGACATTCAGCAGATCTCTGTTTACATCAATGCAGGGAGAAGCGACGGCACTGCAGTGGCAGAGAAAATGATTCAGTGCTATGGGAAAAAATGCAGGTAGCATCAAGCGCAGCTCTGTCAAAGCCTGGACTGAATAATTACACTAATAAGAACAACACGGCAAAATCAGATTTCCAACGTATCCCTGGAGAGCAGTATGCATATGATAACTTGATTAACATTTAAATAATTTATCATTTAAAATCATTTTAATGAGTTTTACAGTGAGCTGTTAGGCTCAATAGACTAATGTATATATAATTTTAGGATTTAATCAAATTTAAACCACAGTGGATGATATCCACACTGCATAGTTTATGAAAGAGCTAGAAATGTGACGAAGCTCAAAGCCTTTGAATTTTTTCTGTGTTATCACAATTCTTAAACATTATGGTTCGCATATTCTAAAATAGGGATGCACTGGTAATAAAATTCTGGTCAGTACCAAAAAGCCAATTATTTTCATGTTATGGCTAATAACCGTAATAATATTAATTCTGCTTTGTCCATAAATTTCTTTTTAAATTGTCTAAAATATTACAAATAAAACACTAAAATTAAAATCAATCGTTTTAAATGCTACAAGTGGCTTAGGCATAGGTATATGTGAGTGTGTGTCTATGTGCAAGTTAATGATAACATAATTCCAGGTATGTATTCATTACACCTACTAATACACTAATCCCATAATCTAGCCAAATTACAGGTTAGTGCAGATAACGGCAAAGACTAGAGCTGCAAACCCACACACAGCAGCAGACACACAATAGAGCTTGTCAGAGTTAACTGTATAAATCTGTCTTAACAAACACGCTTGTTTTACAGTGCGTAAATCACATTTCAACTTTGACGTTAATACGCAACAAGGTCACCGGCCATCTTTTTCCTCAATATGTGTTCTGTTCCCTTTTACTGCACACAAACACACACATACACACACCGAAAGCAAAGCTGACATGATACAGGCATTTTCAAAGAGTGGAAAGTACAAAACCATGTCATTATCTCTGGAGCTCTGCAGTTCAATGTCCTCATCTTAACTCCGAGATCTGTGCGAGAGCATTTATTTGTGTATGCAAGAGACATCTGTGCTATCATTCTCTCCTCTCAGTAGTAAGCATCACAAACATCTGTCAGCATGAAATGGAAATTCACTATTTTCTAAAGGCATAATCAAAATGTCATACCTCGATCTTCGGGGAAAACAAAAGATTTAGTCCTCTTAAACCCTGCCTCTTTCTTACAATCAACCTCAAGCTCACATTCAGATCTGCCTCCATCCAATCAACAACTGATGGAAGTCGTCACTCGTCACCCTACATTTTTTCTTTTAAAATAATCCATTTCTATACGATGTACGTCACTGTCACCGTTACACAGTTCAAACCAAGTTGAAAATTCTGCTATTACTTTCTCACTCTTACGCAACATCTAACTATCCTTTGGTGGAATGTGAATGGAGAAATGAATAGCAAAATGTCTAAGCTTCTCCTTTCCATTCTAAGAAAGGGAATGGTTGATGCATTTCAACACGATTTTCAAGGTTTTTCATAAAAAAGGCTTCATTTCTTTCTGGTTCTGAAATTTAAAAGCCATAATATTGCTTCAAAATACTTGGAATAGCATAAACAGTGTATGCTATTTTTGTAGCTTTGAAACCTTTCATTCTATAGAAAAGAGCAGTATGAAAATTCTTTACTCTTTTTATGTTCCATAGCAGAAGGTCATGCAAGGTTTTAACAACACGAGGGTGAGAAAATTACATAATTTTTACTATTTTATTTTTTAACTATTGCTTTAAACATCAAGAAAGGGTTTCAGCAAACACAGCCACATGTTGGTACACCTATAGAGCTGGTAAGTCCCGCCCATCCGTAAAACCCCAAGTGGACCTCTAGGTTGAAAAATCGTCAATGCAAGTGAATGGGAGAAAATAATTATTTTCTGGTCCCGTTTGAATTGTGCCATGATTGTGAACATATGTTGTCTGTGAATTTTTTATATAATTTTTCATGTTACGAGTTTGACAGTATATGGTATGATTCTTCGGCTAGCAGTTGTGGAAAAGACATAAGGAGAAAGACTACATGTCGCCTATGTGACGTCACCCCATAAAGTTGACTTACCCGTGGTTTTCACCAACCTCAATGATTTTGTCCTCTCCCTGAAAGAAGGCGGTGAAGTGCACCAAGGATACATGTCATGTTTAGCGGGATCCGTGAGCTAGTGTCTGTGTGCGAGTGGTGGTGACGTTTCAAACGCGTCGAAAGCAGCGAAGAGTTGTAGTCCACAAAGTGCTCTCACACAAAGTCTAACCGTATCAAACTTCTACCCGCTAAATTCTAGCATTCTTTACACGAAAAGTTATATAAAAAATTCACAGACAACATATGTTCACATTCATGGCAAAATTCAAACGGGACCAGAAAATAATTATTTTCTCCAATTCACTTGCATTGACGATTTTTCAACCTAGAGGTCCAGTGGGGTTAGCGGAAGGGGCGGGACTTACCAGCTCTATAATTGAGGACATGGTTTTTATACCGAACTTATGACATTTTCTATCCCCTACCCTAAACCTACCCATCACAGAAAACTTTCTGCATTTTTACATTTTTAATTAAAAATAATTTGTTCATTTAGCATTTTGAATTACAAGGACATCGGCGTGTCCTCATAATGTAGGGGGTGTGGCCTGAAACCTGAATACACACCACAACATAAGGACTTTGGGTCCTCATAATCTAGGTGCAACCAGAACACATACATACTTTTGTTTTTCTTTTGATGGTGAGGACTTTTCGTTGACCTCTATTGTTTTTATACTGAGATAATATCCCAAAATATTTTCTATCCCCTAACCCTAAACCCCTTTCTGCATTTTTATATTTTCTTTAAGGCATTATTTAGCATGTTTACAAAGCTGTTAAACTTTGGACCTTTGGCTGATCAATGTAGGCGATTTCAGGTTTTATTATATTTGTGGCAACACTCTCACCTCTCTCACTGGCATCATCCACTAGCACGATTTCCTCTAGCAGGTGTCTCGGAGACCTGTCCATGACGCTGTGGACTGTTCGGAGCAGTGTGGTCCACGCTTCATTATGGAACACGATCACCACACTGGTGCGTGGGAGATCGTCCGGATACAACTTTGTTTTACACCTGAAAAAAAAAAAACACACAGAGCCAATCAGAATGAACAAAACAAGGATAATCAAGATAAAAAAAATATTTAAATGGCTACATTCTCTAAAATTCTCTCCCTTCCAGAGCACAGACACACACGGTCTGGAGAGCTGCAAAGAGCTGTATGAGATGAGAGGAGATTAGCACTTATCCGAAACACACAGGCGGTTATGAAGAAGCGGTAAGTGGAGAGCTGCTGAAGAGACTGTGAACGCATCTCATCCAGTGTGAGGACTGAGGAGCTCTAAAAACAGTTGACGGTGGAATAAATGATGACAGAGTCTGAATGAATGGTCACACCTTCCTTAAGGTGTAACCTTCAGTGTGAATGAGCTAACAATGAGCATTCACTAAAGGCGGGCATACACTGTGCGATGTCTGTGCGATTTCAGCAAGGAACCTACTCACACTGAACGAGTAGATCGCATGCGATGTAAAGCCAAAGCTCAGGATTTATGTGCTCACACTGTACGGTCCGAACGTCGAGCTGCGACTTGATTGCTCACACTATACGTGTGAAATATGCGCAATTCAGCGCGATAAATCCTCGTGCCGGGTTGCGCCTATGGACGATATCATGTAGCCTATCCAGAGATATTGTCAAAACAAGCATCAGCTATCAATATCAAGAAGATTTAGCGTTTCCAATTTATATATTAAATATTTATATATTCAATTATTAGTAGGCTATAGTATTATTGTATTATTATTATTATTATGGAAGGCCTAGGCTACTTTTATTATTAAAGTGATAGGCTATTTAAATTGCCACGCAACAATTTCATAGCGCATCACCGCATAACCAACGCGCTGTGAGGATAATAAAATATTACATAGAAGCTTACTTCTCCTCATTAAAAATTGTCTAAAACATTTAGGTCGATTACAAAGAATTATATACATATAATTAATTATTAACAGTCTATAATATATGTCCGAACACTGCAATAATTCATCAATGAAAATTAAAAACAGCTTTATTTCAAAAACATTTTTTAACAATAAAGAGGCAAAGTGTTAGGCTACATCGCAGGTGGCTTGGAAGAAGTGGGTAATGGTTAATCTATTTTGCAACACGAACTGGAGGTAAGCAACAGTAATTTGTAGCTTTGAACTACAGAACTTAAAGATCTCCCTTTTTGCGTTTTTTTTTTATTTATTATTTTTTTGTTTGTTTTTTTGCTGCAGATTAAACTGTTTTCGCGCAGGCGCAGTGAGGGAAAAAACACTGAGTTTAGGGCAATCGGTTCGTAGCTCTGCTTCAACTGTGCGATATAGTCACGAGGAGCAACCAAAATTTCTAACATGCCAGAAATTCATCCGACCATCCGATTGCCGGTCGGGAGAGGTTAATCGCCTCTCGTTTCCCCCTGTACACTGCACGAACACTGCAAGACAAACGACGCGCGACAAAGCTGAAAATCGGCCCGACCCGAAAAAGAGTCGCACGAGTCAGATTCGGCTCAAAATCGGACGAAAATCGCACAGTGTATGCCCGCCTTAACAGAGACGAGAGATTTATCGGATTGACTGATGTTAGCACTTTTATCTAGTCTTCATTTTATCTTGTTCTCTCAGAAATATTTGTCTAAACAATAATAGAAGCTTAGCAGAATGTTGACGCTTTCATACAATGAAAATGAATGGGCCATATAATGTCAATGAGCCTTTCGCACCGGGTAGTTATAGGAACTTTGTTACAGGAACTAGCAACCAGGGTGGTTCCCAGATAACTAAATGTTCCCCTAGGGCAGGGGTGCCCAATCCTGCTCCTGCCGATCGACTGTCCTTCACAGTTCATCTCCAACCCTAATCAAACACACCTAAAGCAACCAATTAAAGTCTTCAGGATCACTTGAAAGTTAAAGGCAGGTGTGTTTGATTAGGGTTGGAGATGAACTGTGAAGGACAGTCGATCGGCAGGAGCAGGATTGGGGACCCCTGCCCTAGGGTAATTTCCCTTGTTGCATTCGCACCGCTAGTAAGAATTCTGAAGTGACATAAGCCGCGCTTGTTGCTGTGACTTTTATTCTGACGGCGAGGCGGCCATTTATTTTGACTGCGCTGAGAACGCCAGAGCATCACACAACGCCACACAGCCCGAGCACTCCTATTCTTCATCTTTATTAGTTTACGATCTGTTTAACAGTCCTGTCCAATACGTTCTTAGATAGAACTGTTATACAAAGAAAGTATATGAAAAAGTATTAGCGTTTGTCGTGTGGTTGATGCACAATGTCGCTAGCTGAGCAGAAATACATAATCATGTTTCGCTTGGTCCCCTCAAAGGTTGAGAGGTCCGCCTATGACTGTTTTCCATGTTCATAGAGTTAGTTCTCATAGTCTCATAAACCATCACAACACACCAAATTTTAATTTTGGCATTTATAAGAAAGGAGGAAGGGAAGATTTTCAGTAAATGACTTAGGACTTCAATTTTAGTTGGTTTTTAAGTGAACAATACAGAGCCCGTAAAGGGACATGGTAAAAGAATAATACTCTTTTGCATTTAGCATAAAATGCATATTAGCATCCCTGCTTCATTTCCTATAGTATATTAGCATAAAAGTATAAAATGCTTTCACACACTCAAGAGAATTATAGCGCTCTCCCAAGAAAGTCTGCATTCGTTCACAAAAGTTTTGCGCTCCCCAAAGAAACTTTCTGGTCCCTGGCAAAACGTTTGTTTGCATGCAAATCCTTTGAATTCCCTCGAGAAACTTTGCATTCAATTGCAAATAAATCAAAAGTTTTGCGAGCGAACACAAACTTTCTCAAGGGAATGCAACATATCTGAAATATAATTTTTCCTCCCATCTCAATTTTGTCCCCATCACCATGTCCCTCCCGAACGTTTTTCCAACATTTATTCCTATAAATGTTCCCATAAGCATTCCATCCCTCTACTTTCTCATTGGTCTATATCTCTGTCAATCAGCCAGAGAAAGGGCACTCATTGGCCAGTTGAGGGGTTGTGGGTGGGTTCAGAGAATGTGTTGATTGTTTGGTGATTATGTAAGCGCAGGTCACTGTGCCAGTCTGTGCTGTGGTAGGAACAGGAAAGCCCGTGTTTGTTGAATCTGGAGAGCTAAAGTGGGACACACGCTTCCACTTCCTGCCCCATTTCCTGTTTGCCCTGGCACAGCTGGGGGATTCTGGCCTGCGATTACCCAAAAAGACAAAACATCAAGCACAAAACCACATCAAGAGGCAAAATATAACCACAACGCTCCAAAAAAACAAGAACATTGAAACAACATTAGAGGCAAAAAACACCTTCCAACCTACTTTCTAGTGGTGCAACGGATCACTAAATTCACGATCATTTTTCGGATCAGCAAAAGGGGGGAGGGGGGGGGGGGCTTAATGTAACTTTGCTTTTCATTTATCACTTAAAGCCCACTTTAAGTACTTCCATACCACAGCAAATATCTAGCTTTTAACAATTAAACATTATTAAAGACAAGTGAACAGTCATTAATAAAAAAAGAACAAATACACAAATTGCAAGCATATAAATACAATATAACAAAGTTTCAAATAAAGGTCTAACAGTATTCAAGTACAGAAATGTAATCATGTAAAATAACACTTTAATGTTCACTGTATAAATTGAATATAGATTAATCTTTGTTAAATATGTGTTTTGTTGTTTGGTTAACATTAATGACAGAGACAACAGCATATTTATGGACTGCTGTCATTTTAAGACCTAATGAACAGATCCAATATAATGATACACATCCGATTTCTTTCTCAACTGTTTACGTTCACTTAAGACATAACCGACTGTGTTTGCGAGAATACTTGCAGAGACGGGTAGTTTGACAATTTTGTGTGTATGAGTCCGTTCAAGCGCAAGGAGACACAAAAGAGGAATCAATTCGGTGTTTGTGAGCTATCAGAAACGCACCTTCCTTTGTGTGTGCACTTTTGGTGCCTGCAGCTGTACGCTCAGATAACGTCAAGAGAAAACGTGATAAACTTTCACTCTATGATGGTTAAACTTAGCAATTAATCCGCAAATCACATGCGTTCCGAACAGTGGGGCCTGGTCCGTACAGATCACGGATCAACTGCGACCCATTGCACCCCTACAACTCGACATCACACACACACACACACACACACACACGATTAATTAAGTGAAGGTGAGAGGTTGTAGTCCATCATGTCCCATCACTGCAGTAACACAGCCCCCCCGGCCCCATCTTTCTTAAACTCATCATCTGGAAACACACAGACACACACAGACTGCTCTTTTTAAATTCATTAACCTGATGTCGACTCTCAGGACCCCAGACAACGGTTTAATTTGCAGCCGAGGCTTCTCATTGGTCAACCCTGCAACCTGCCTGATTAAAATGAAGCACAGAATTTTCTCTCATTCCTTGGTGTCCGTTCTCCTAGATTTTCTGTCTCTATATAAAAATCTATTTTATAAAGCAGGGAGATCATGCATCCCTTCCCTCCAATCACCACAGACACCATCAAAGTGTGAGTGAGCTGAGTGGGTGAGGTAGCATATGCCTGGCCATGGTGTGTGTGTGTGAGAGTGTGTGTGTGTGTGTGTGTGTGTGTGTGGACATGTTTTTCTACACCGGTGGGGACTTAAACCTGAATGCACACAGACTCATGGGGACTCGTGTCACCGTGGGGACCTAAATTGAGGTCCCCATGGGTACAAAAGCTTATAAATCATACAGAATTAGTTTTTTTGAAAATGTAAAAATGCAGAATGTCTCCTGTGATGGGTAGGTTTAGGGATAGGGGCAGTGTAAGGGGATAGAATATACAGTTTGTACAGTATAAAAACCATTACGTCTATGGAGAGTCCTCACAAAGATAGTGCACCAGACATGTGTGTGTGTGTGTGTGTGTGTGTGTGTGTGTGTGTGTGTGTGTGTGTGTGTGTGTGTGTGTGTGTGTGTGTGTGTGTGTGTGTGTGTGTGTGTGTGTGTGTGTGTGTGTGTGTGTGTGTGTGTGTGTGTGTGTGTGTGTGTGTGTGTAAAGGCTAAATCGGGCTAAAATAGCTGCAACAACGTGGAAACAAGTGACTGATCAAAAGATGTAAGGAATCAAAGATGAAACACACACACACACACACACACACACACGCTCACACAAACCCTCAGAGACACCAGACACGCACACAATCACATTTCTCAGGCCCCAGGAATAATTGGATATATTTGGTGCAATCAGAGAGACAAAAACAGCCGTAGGTCTGTAGAACTCTTCCATCACACACGCACGCACATTATTATACTGGATTTTTTTTTTTTTTTTCAGCGTCCTCAGGCCAAATCTTGCTCGACTTTAGCACATATAGAGAGAGAGAAAGAGAGATGCAGAGGAAGAAGAATGTGAGCTGTAGTTCTTCAGTCATTTACAGGACATCCTACTCGATCGAGTGCAATGATGCAGCTCAGTGTGATTTTACACACATTTTCGGCTGTGTGTGTGTCTGGGAGGGATAATTGAGGACAGCCTTTCTCTTCTACTTTTCCTCTCCCTCTAAAGCAGCGATAACAGCCAGAGGACACACAGGATCGGTTAGTCATCAGTTCTCAAAGTCATCGTAATCTCAAAACCACACACACACACACACACACACACACACACACACACACACACATGCACGCTACATGTAAATCCAAATCTCTCTGACCAGCGCCTTCATCATATCAAAGAACAGAATCAAAACAGAACATGAAAAAAGAAAAACAACCAGCTGGTGTCAAGGCTGGCTTCATAATCCAAAACACAGACTATAAATGTCAAAATCATTGTAGAAGGACTACAATATAGGACTAAAATAATCTTTAAATAGGTTGTGAAGCCACTTCCCCCTATTAAACTTTGATAATATAATAATTATAATTATAAGAAATGTTACTTGAGCACCAAATCAGCATATTAGAATGATTTCTGAAGGATCATGTGACACTGAAGACTGGAGTAATGATGCTGAAAATTCAGTTGGAATAAATTACATTTTAAAATATATTACAAATATTTTGAATTGAGCAAAAGATACTTCTTTAAACAAAAATTGTATCGACCTCAAAAGGCGGTGTAAAATAAATGTAGAGTAAACAATCTTTTATTCATCAGAGTTTATTCTACAGAAGTAGCAGGATAACATTTAGGAACATTTGAAAAATATGATTGATAATTTTCCAATTTCACATGTCTTTGTCTGCATTTCAGATTGCATCTTTGACTCCTAAAACTCTAGTACTTTAGTGAAAATTATTTATACATAAATCAATCTCATATTTCATTGTATTTATTTTAGTGTTTATTTTGTACTGTTAATTATTTTCTCATCCAATGTTATTAGTAGGCACTGCCTCTCAACCCTTACTTTTTTTTACCTTGCCAATAAAAGCTACCTGAATCTGAAAGTAAAAGAGACTGTCAAACTGTAAAGGAAATATTGTGTAATCATGCCACAGTACAACTTTCAGCATCAAACACACACACACACACACACACACACATACATACACAGTTCCCTCCCAGACAGCAGGAATGCGGTGAAGGAGAAAAGGTCAGTATTGTTCCCAGCTGTGAGCTGTTCTCTCTACACAACACACAACTATAAAAACAGTGTGTTGGCGTGGTTGTGTAAATCTATGCTGACTGTGAGTTTACAGTCTTGACCATATGCTTTTAATGGTTCTGCATAACCTGCTAATTACAGAAATACAAGCCAAAAATGCTTTGCTTACCACATTGGGAAGGAAAACCAATAAAAGTCACACACGGGGAAAGAAAACGAAAATAAAAAGAGCACAACTAAGAACCAAGCAATGCATGATTTAGCTGACGAATCGCATAGTGATTATGTTAATCACATCATTAAACAGTATGCAGAACAGCCAATCAGATAACCAAGCACACTGATGAACAGCTAATCATGTTATGAAGGTCAATACAACAATAAAATGTTAAAGGGTAACTCTCGCCAAAATGCAACCTAGGGTCTTTTTGTTAATCTACCCAAGGCAAACTTTCTTTAAAAGCATAATTACAATGGAAACGCCACTCTTAAGTTTGACCGTATTTTCGTTTTCGGTCAAATTGCCTTTTGAATGGGAGTGCTTGGGGCACTTCTATGATAGCATCAAAAATCGCTATTTTTAAAACACTAAGAAGGCTCGACACAACATGAAACTGTGCTCAAAGTATCACCAGGGGCTCTTCACATGAACTCGAGCATTGAGAACATTGTTTGTGTACACAGAGTTTACTAAAAAGAAAGATTTTGAACAACTCACTGTAGCTGTGTCCGCCGACATTTTGACAGTCAAAAATAGTCGATCTCCGAATGTGAATGAACTGACTCTGAATTTTAGTATTCTTATATGAGCACCCTTTTTCAAATACAAGGTCAATATTGATTTTCACTAACGACAAAACAACAAACTATCCGTGAATTTATATGGAACTAAGCCATCTTTACTCTCCTCCCTCTTACGTTGCATTCGGAGATCGACTATTTTTGACTGTCAGAATTTTTTTAATGCAAGAATTGACCAACAACAAACAACAACACTGTGCTATGGTCAGCTGCATCATTATAACACACACATGCACTCTTGACATATTTGCAAGAATAGCATAGGTCAGGTGAACTCTTTCTCTCAAGTGTGAGCAATGAAAAGATTTGGTAAAAGGATGTGATGAAATTTTACCGTGAAAATTGTTGATCTATATTTTTTCAGTTAACGTTTATTTTATTTCAAGTAACAAATAGTGTTTTTTTTAAAGCTTTTTATGTTTAAGTTTAGTTGTTTTATAAAAATAGCTTGTTTTTGTCCATCGAATGATTTGTAATAACTGGTTTTAATTATCGCTACACAGTACATCAGATGTTTTCTGATTTTTTGTTCTTAATTTAATGTTATAAATGCCACAATTTTCTCAGACAAAATTTGAAAACTCAAATATGAAACTCTTTATTTCCTGTTCTTCTTCTTTTGGCAGATTTTTGTGTCAATCAAAATTCTGTTTCCTGTGTTGACTGCAAATATCCTAAAAGGATCATGTCTGGCACTGAGACTTATCTAGTCGACACAGTATTGAGATAGTTTATGCAGGGGTGTGTACGGGAAGAAACAGCCACAACCAGCGAAAAATACATAAAGATGTTTGCTCACACACACACTTTTCCCTTTGGCAGATACATTTTCAATTGCTTTCATCTGCACTTTCCTTTTTTCTTGCCTAGTAATTCAACTTCCTTCCTTCCGTAGAGATTGAGATATCTTACTTCTTTGATATCACATCTCTCTCTCTCCGGCGCTAGCTTGTCCTCCTTTGATATGTAATTTAGAGAAACAGAATAATGTATTCCATTTTACTCCATTCAGAGCAGCAAAACAGTAATTTAGTACGCATCACACACAGCACTTATGGTGGTGTGTGTGTGTGTGTGTGTGTGTGTGTGTGTGTGTGTGTGTGTGTGTGTGTGTGTGTGTGTGTGTGTGTGTGTGTGTGTGTGTGTGTGTGTGACAAGAGAGAGAGCAGAAGGTCAGGGAAAACAGTGAGGTAACTGGGAAAAGGTTCATCTGCTGATGCACAGTAAGGCATAATTACATGTTTGAAGAGCGTTGCTAAGATACTGTCAAATCAGTCCAATCAAAATCTAATCCTCAAACCAGATAAAAAAAAAGGATCCTTAAAGCTGAAGTGTTTAATTTTTCCTTCTTCAAGGAAAGCTGAAGTGTTTAATTTTTCCTTCTTCAGCTTATGCAGAGAAAATAAGTAAATAAACAATTGCTTTTTTTTTTAATCAGAAGACAAAGCTAATTTTGAATGGTCGTCAATGAAGAAAGATGTTTTTTAGGTTTAGATATATAGTGAACTCGTGGTTCAGAGCAACATTGGCTTAACCAATGGTGTGAGTGGGGCGGAGCTATCTGTTTGTCCAACCAATGAAGGGAGTGTTTAGGAAACATGCTTTGAAAAACATTATATTTCTGCAGTTGCTTTTTTGTGCCAATAGGTCTGCTGTGTGAAAATGTATATTAAAAAAACTAAGTGTACAACAATTAAACAGAAAAAATAAATAAAAAATTGGTGCATGTTATTTTCCATTCACACTCAGTGGCCAGTTTATTAAGTACTAGTGCTGCACGATTAATCGTATCGCAATCGCAATCGCGATGTCAAGCCTACGCGATTATATGACGCAAAATGTTGCGATTTTATATTAAATAAACAAATTAGCGCTGTTAACGCACTTATTAATGCAAATGCTTTTAAACCATTCATGCGCGATAATGCATAAAAGAACGAGCTGCCTGTGAATGTCCTCCACACACACACAGATAGACACGCGCCAGTATCAAGTTCTCTTTCGCGGTAGAACGAACAACACACATGTATACCAAAATGAACGCGCTGCCTGTGAATGTCTGACTGTGACACACAGAAAGACTCCCGCTAATATCGTGCGTGCGTGTCGAGTGTCTTTATAACATAAGAGTAGTCTTATGATGAACATGAAGAGTTGTGATGACTGAGAATGAGGCGCGTGTGAGATCCGCGTCTCTGACAGCGGCTGGTCTTAAAGGGATAGTACACAGTAGCCACTAATTACATCTGTCGCTAAAGTTATTCTATTTTTTTTTTTTTTTTGCTTTTTTTAATTATTTTTCTTTACCCCTGACATGTATGGTTATATGTACTCTTGTATGTAAATTATGTTTTGTTCTTGTTAAAATGCAATAAAAAATAAATAAAAATCTGTCGCTAAAGTTAATCAAAGAACAAAGGAAACAGAGAAAAACACTCACTGCTCTTGACTAAAGAACTTTTTTCTTTAGGCTATTTATCACTAATATGTGTGTGCATTTATTTTCCTTGAGAACCAAGCAAGTTGACTCATGAAACCATTTGTTTATTATATCGCATATCACAATCGTAATCGCAATATTGACCTCAATTATCGCAATATGACATTTTCCCCAAATCGTGCAGCCCTATTAAGTACGCATCTCAAATACTCAGCAGGACCACAGAACAGCTCGAATCCTTCGTGACATGGGTTTAACAAGATGCTGGAAACCTTCCTTGTGCATGTTGACATGATCACATCATACGGTTGCTGTAGATTTGTCAGTAGGATCATGCAACACTGAATATTAAGAAAACAGTTTGGTCAAAAATACATCTGTTCAGGGCAAATAATTGGAATAAGGGCACTAACAAGCATTGTTAAATGCTGTCTGACAAGTAAAAAAAAAAGACAAGACAAGACTGGCTGTCACCTCCAAGCACACCTGCACACACCGTCACCGTTACATGTATCTGATCTGTCAGATCATTTGTAAAACAAATACTGAAATGCAAACAAATTTGACATTTTCCGGAACAGGATCCGGCACAAATTAAGCACTTGTTAGAGAAGGAATTAGGTTTGGCTTATGAGTGTTCGATATGAATGTTGAAGGAAAATGTCCTGCTTGTATATTTATACTCATTTACACACAAAAGAAAGAGAGAGAGAAATTTGGCACAACATAATTACAAAACTCATTAAACAGCAAAAATCCTGGCATTTTTATCAGACCAACAGATCTCTCCAGTGACCCAGTGATTTATCACCACGCCAGACACTGCCAGGATGCATATGCTAATGATTCAGTTCATTAAACACACTTGACGTAATGCTTGACGTGCAGCTGTATGTGAGTGTGTGAATATTACGTCTGCTTCATAGACGTGCTTCTGCTTTACTTGGCTCAGAGACCCGGGTGACATTATTGTCATGGTGGAATAGTTTCCATGGTCACGCCTTGAAAGAGAGAACATCCAGGGACTTATTAAAATCGTAAATATTTAAGGCAAGGTCTTTTGAAAGTGTGTGTGTTCACTGCAGAAGGACAAACTACACATTATTTAGTGCAGTGGGAACTGAGAGAGAACAGTTTGGAGTGATATCCCACAGAACAAAAGGAGCGTCACACACACACACACACACACACACACACACACACACACACACACACACACACAACGTGCTTTTCTTTGCTTTCTCAAGGACGAATTTGACATGTTCTCTACACGTCTTTTCTATTCTCTGCCTCACCTCAGTGAACTTAATACTGCAAAGCGTAAAAGAAATAGTTGACACACACACTCACGCACTATGCACACACAGTAATCTGACCTCTACAACACACACATTGACTGCCAATATTTGATGTGGCAAACTCTCACAGGTTAATAGGTGTTTAAATAACACTTAGGGTGAATGATTGCGCCACGTCAAACAATTCACCACATGCTACGTAGTCCACAGTCAAGTCAGGTCAACTTAACTTAGGTGAAAATACAGGGGAAAAGCATCTACAATATGAAATATTCAATCTTATGTACATCTTAAATGTTCTGTAATAAGTTTAGATTATTTGCAGTGTTCATGTAACATGCATTACTATAATTAATTACCCACCACCGTTCCAAAGTTGGGGTCAGTAAAAGGTTTTAAATGTTTTTGAAAGAAGTCTCTTATGCTCACCCAGGCTGCATTTATTTGAACAAACATCAGTTATACTGTAAAATATTATACCAATTTAAAATAACTCTTTTCATATATATTTTCAGCATCAGTACTCCAGTCTCCTTCAGTGTCACAAGATCCTTCAGAAATCATTCTAATATGCTGATAAGATGCTCAAAAAACATTTATTATTATTATAAACATTAAAAAAAGTTGTGCTGGCATTAGTGTCACTTTTGATCAATTGAAGGCATCCTAGCTAGATTAAAGTAGCAATTTATTTAAAGAAAAACAACAACATAATAACCCCAAACTTTTGAATGATACTGTATATCTCGCTTTGTGAATTATGTGTGTACTTATTGTATATGGACAGACAGAAATTCTCATGTTTACATTCTCAAATGTAAAGCTTTTAGATCAGAAAGTCTAATAAGTTTGTTACAAGGAACATACAGTAGTATGTTCTTATGGTAGTAAGAGTTAGATCACATTCTTGTCAAGTTGAAAGTTGTAAGTCTGACACTGTGTGTGTGTGTGTGTGTGTGTGTGTGTGTGTGTGTGTGTGTGTGTGTGTGTGTGTGTGTGTGTGTGTGTGTGTGTGTGTGTGTGTGTAAAGTTAGGTCATGAATGTGACTCTGTAATTGACACACTCTTATCTTTTAATTGAAAATGTTGATTCTATTGGTTTGCTTCAAACACAGCTGAGAAAAAATACCTCTCTGGTAATTAATCTGAGGGGCAGAAAATAAACACATTTCACGGATCAATGTTTACATTTCACTCCCTGCCACACACATTTCACACAGCGAAGTGCACGCACACGCTGTGATACGTCAGCCACTCTGTGTAAAGTCAAACAGTCAAACACTAACCCTCACAGCTCAAAACATAACAGTTAAGCCAGTTATAAGCTTAAAATTCATCTACCGGTAATAAACAAAAACAACCTCACTTTAATGGTAGCGAATACACACAAGCAGACACTCACCCCTCGAGCCGGACATCCGGTAAAGATCGGTTGAGTGCGATCATCTCGCTGGCCATCAGGTTAAACTGATTTATCTTAAACATTTCCTTCATCTTCTCCTGCTGGTCTTTAGCGATGACCACTGGCTTTCCCATCTCCCCTGGGCCATCATGAGGCCTCTGAACCACAGCTGAAACACAAACACACAAATTCAAGATTGTTCCCTTGGCTTTTGATTAAGTATGGGCGTTTGTCCAACTATGGACACTTGTAGGCACAAGTGTCCATAGTTGGAGAAACGCACATACCATACTGTGGACTTTTAGAAAATAAACTCATCTCACACTCACTAGTTTATTTAATCTGTCCAATAGTGGATATACACACATCACCAGAGAATTCTGGGATTTGTTTAAAGAATTTTCTTTTCTTTTTTTTTAATGAAAAACCACAGCACCACAGTTGCATTTCCACCGCATCTCAAATGATGTATTCTGTGATTGGAACAACAGGAACAACATTTTCGGAATTAAAAAAAAGCCTGACTCCTTTGTCTTTCTAAGGCTAATTTGCACATCTCATATTTCATGTGACCTAAATACACATAATCAAATTAGGCTGTGACACTTTTTGCATAAATTGAAACTGCAGCTTGAATGGAAATGGCAGAGTAAAAATATTCTGTTCCCAAATTTACATTAACATTCATTTACATAAAAACACATTCATATTTTATCTCAGTCATGCTCTTCACTGACACTGGTCTCCTTGAAAAACAAGTAAACAAACTTATACATGCATATACATACAGGGCCTAAAATTAACACTTGCCAAGCGCCAAATGCAAGTAAAAATCAGTGTTGGCGAGTATATGAAAAAACATTTATGGCTGGTAAATTTTCTTGTCACAGTTAGTTTTAGGCCCTCCACACACACACACTCATATACAGTATATGTTGAAATGTTTTCATGGTGTGTATCAGTTCTTTTTGAACATTTTCATCTCATTTTAACAAAACCGTGATAATACAGATAATCGTAATTTTGGTCACTACAATCGTGATATGAAATTTTCATTCCGTTTCAATGTTAATTTGAATAAAACTCGACCATTGTCTGAAGTTAAATAAATCCCCATAAACATTTGAGTGTTTGCCCACAGAAAAGAATGTGTGGCCTCGATATCTGTGCACAATTGTTTATTGTGCCATGTGTGTGTTTTTGTAGATTTCGGGTGGGTAGATAAGCGCTGAGCTTTGATCATTAATAACTCAAAAAGCATGCTTTGGTGAGATTAAGGTCAGATTTGCAACCGTGTAAGAGATTACATCTGCTCTAAGAGGCAAACTGCCTGTTTGTAAGCCCTGTGTCATGTGTGTGTGTGTGTGTGTGTGTGTGTGTACGGGTGAACCGCATGTGTGTCGAGTGGGCAGGATTTAGCTGTTCGGACTGAGCGCATTACAAGGCAACTTTGTCCTGTTTCCCTGCTCAGCAAAATCCAATGGCTTTCATGAGGTATTCTGGGGGTAGAAATCGTATAATCATCGCTACAGAAACGCATACAAGCAGCAGAAAATGTGCTTTATTAATATGGTAAGCAGATTATTTTAGGGTTATTGTTTCATGAGATGATGGCCAAAGTAAAGCAGCTCTTGAGTGACCACACAGAGCAAACTAAACTGACCTGATACAGGGGTCAGACAAACTAAATCTTTGAAAGAGGATCAGGGGCAGAGTGGCAATCGGGAGAGTCGGGACATTTCCCGGTGGGCCGGTAGTGTTTTGAGGACGCGAGGGTCTGATAATAGTAAAACATTGCAAGTTCTTAGTAACACCATCCGGTCAAACTGTGAAGCCTCTCTGCTCAACCTGCACGGCGGGCCGCAGCAGCCTCTTATTTCAATAGAAACACAGGCTAATCAAAAAAGCACTAAACGAAGGTCCAACCATGTCTAGGATTTTCAAAAATATAGGGGGATCAGTGAGCGGCCCCTCCCCAAATGGCATAGCCTGTCGGCCTATGACACAATCAAACACCTCTTTTTTTTTTTCTCGTAACGTTTTGGAAGTCTAACATTAACAGACAGTGTATGAGTGAGTGGGCTGTTTACACCTGGCCACTTAATGCGTTTTCTGTGATCGGATAGCCATCCGATCATGAAAAGACCAGGTGTAAATGCCCTCCGAAACACATTCGAGACGGATTTGAATCTGAATCCAATCGCAGCAGAGCATCTACTTATCAAGCCAACGTGCAAACTAAGTGAATCAAAGTGAAAGTAAGTCGCAGACGCTTGACACAATCATCTTCATTAAAAGTAAAGAACACCAGCTACTAGCCAGCCAAAAGCTTGTGAAATTTGAAAGTAGCTCGGTGGTAAATATGACACAAAAATTAATGGTTTACTATTGAGCGACTCTCTTTTTCTGTTATTATTGTATGTTGTTGTTGACTTCAAGATCGATTAGGTTACTGACGTAACCCAGGTTCTCTGATAACATGAAGTGAGGTATCTCACTATGGGAACGCCTCTGGGCGTGACCGATCGCGGAAGCACCAATTACACAACGTCTGCCAACCGTGGCAGACCAATCGCTGCAGCGATTAGGGAGTCCTACCTCCCTGTATATAAACCGCAGCTACCTGCCGTTTCGTCATTCTCCGCATATCTCTTCTCCGTGCGAAAAGGCAAGGAGGGCAATGTTGTGAGATACCTCACTTCATGTTATCAGAGAACCTGGGTTACGTCAGTAACCTAATCGTTCTCTTTCTAACATTCGTTCGGTATCTCACTATGGGATATAGACAACTCCCGTATTGCCGATATGCTGACGAAGCAGACTGAAGACGAGAGGGTAAAAGTGCAGTTATACCAGTAACTCAGCATCACTGACCCAGACGAGAAACAGAATGATCTGAGAAAATCCGTTCTTAGAGAACCATCCTATACCACCTGACTACTCACTCCCAGAACTGAGTGTGCCAGAGAGGGTTCTGTTACATCCAGTCTATAGAAACGAATAAATGTGTGCGGAGAGGACCAGCTGGCTGCCGCGCAAATTTCTTGAATCGAAATACCTTTAAATAGAGCCCAGGACGTAGACATTCCTCGAGTAGAATGCGCTCGTAGACCTACTGGGGGCTCTAAATTCATGCTATTGTAACATAACACGATAGCCTCTACCACCAAATGGGAAAGGCGTTGACGGGAGATAGGTTTTCCCTTGTAAGCGTCAGCCCACGAGACGAACAGCTGATTGCTCTTACGCAATGTGCGGGTTCTCTGTACATACATATACAGCGTACGAACCGGACATAAACAGTTTAGCCTCTCCTCCTCTGTAGATGAAAAAGGAGGTGGGTGAAAAGCCAACAAGTCCACAGGTTTTATCCTATCCGCGTGATCGTAGACCTTAGGCACGAACGCCGGGTTAGTTCTAAAAAGTACTCTTAGACCACCCGGAGCGAACTCCATACATGAGGGGTGAACTGATAAAGCATGCAGCTCACTCACCCTCTTTGCTGTTGTCAGAGCGAGTAGTAGAGCCGTCTTTAAAGCGAGCAGTTTTAAGTCCATCTTATCAATGGGCTCGAAAGGGGGTTTTGAGAGCGCGTTCAGGACCACGGACAAATCCCATAGTGGGACCATTGGCTTAGATACTGGGTGCAATCTGCGTGCACCTCTCATGAATCTACAGACCAGGGGGTGTTGACCCATAGTGCCTGAATCAAAACCCACATGACATGCCGAGATAGCGGACAGATAAACCTTAACCGTGGAAAAAGCCCTGCCTTTATCCAGGAGGTCCTGAAGGAAACACAGCACGTCCGAAACAGAACACAGGAAAGAAACAATGTTCTTCTCTGCGCACCATTCCTCGAAAACTCCCCATTTGAGGTTATATAAAGAACGCGTCGAGGCAGCCCTCGCGTTCTGAATCGTCTCAATGACCCTCGGAGGTAATCCGGCTGTGCTCAGATTCACCCTCTCACGGGCCAGGCCCAGAGAGCTAGTTTCTGAGGGGAGGGATGGAAAATTTCCCCCCGTGCTTGTGAGAGAAGATCCCTGCGCACTGGTAACGGCCATGGCCGGTCGTAGAGCAGTTGCGCAATCTCCGCCACCCACAGTCTCCCCAGCCAGTAAGGCGCGATCAGAATCATCACATGTCTGCGTTCCCGAACCCTCCGTAATGTCGGCTCGATCAAGCTCAACGGCGGGAACGCGTACAGCAACACGTCTGGCCACTCGTGGGCTAGCGCATCCACACCCAATGGTGCATCGTCGCCGGCCAGGGAGAAGAACAGGGGACAGTGTGCGTCTTCGCGCGATGCGTAGAGATCTACGGCAGCCTGGCCGAATATCTCCCATAACCTGAGGACCACCTGGGGGTGGAGTCTCCACTCCCCGTACAGAGGATTCCCCCTGGATAGTAGATCCGCTCCGCTGTTCATTATTCCCGGGACATGCGTCGCGCGTAATGAGAGGAGAGACCTGCTGCTCCACGTTATTAGTTTCTCCGCTAACCTGTGAAGCATGTGAGAACGCACCCCTCCCTGCCGATTTATGTAGGCAATCACCGTTGTATTGTCTGTCCTGACCAATACGTGATGACTCTTGAGAAAATGCACAAAATGTCTCAGAGCTAGAAACACTGTCAATAGCTCTAGAAAATTGATGTGCCTCTCTCTCAGTACCGGAGACCAAACTCCTCTCACTGTTCTGCCCTCGAACACTGCGCCCCAGCCTGAGAGAGATGCATCCGTCGTCACCACTTTTCTCAGTATAATAGGACCTAGAGGGCATCCTGTCCTGAGAAAAGAAGGGACTCTCCAATAACGGAGAGCGCTCGCGCATTCTGGTGAGACCCGCACTCTGCGGTTGAGGCGGCTCTTGGGGCGGATGCCTTGTGACGCTGTCCAGTTCTGAAAATCTCTCATTCGCAGTAGTCCCAGGGGAACCACTGACACCGATGAGGCCATCAGACCTAGTAGCCGAAGACACATCCTGAACGAGACTGATCTCCCTATTTGAAAAAGGGAGAGGCAGCTGTGAATCGTCTTGATGCGATCCTCTGATAGGAAAGCTCGGAACGTCACAGAATCCAGCCTGAGACCCAAGTAGACTATTTCTCGAGATGGAGAAAGACAACTCTTCGTCTGGTTTATCTTGAAACCTAATCTCTCCAGATGCGTCACAAGTGTGTGTGTGTCGCTCTCTGCCTGCCGTTGGCACGGCGCGCAGATGAGAAGATCGTCTAGATATGCTGAAACTCTGAGCCCTAATCTCCTTAATGGAGTCAGGGCCCCTTCCACACACTTGCTGAATACTCGGGGGGCTAAAGCCAGGCCAAACGGAATTCTCGTAAACTCGTATGCTGTGCCCTGATAGGCGAACCTCAGATATTTCCTGTGCGCAGGAAAAATATCTATGTGAAAATATGCGTCCTGGAGATCCACCGAGGTGAACCAGTCTCCTTGCCGAATATTTTGGCACAGCGTTTTGACAGACAGCATTTTGAATTTGTATTTTCTGAGGTGTCTGTTGAGAACCCTTAAATCCAGAATGGGACGGAGACCCCCCCCCTCTTTTGGGAATCACAAAATAACGGGAGTAGAAACCCTTCTGGCTCTCTGCCGTTGGAATCACTCTTATCACTCCTTTTCTCATTAAAGAGGCTATTTCCTCCTCTAAAACCAGAGCTGCTTCCCCTTTGGCCACTGAGATTACCACTCCATTGAACAGAGGAGGTTTTACAGCGAATTGAAGCCTGTATCCCCTCTCTATAGTGGTCTGTACCCAGGGATGAACTGCGCATGCGCACCAGTTCACTGCCTGAGCAGCGAGAGGGCCTTTCCCGTCTCTGTTCACTAGAGGTGCCGCAGCACACTCTAGCGGCAACGGGGGGGAATACCGCTCCAGTAAAGGAGTTATAGTGGTATTCATTTGTGATAGTTTTTGTGATTTTTTGTGATCTTTTTCTCTTTTTATTCCACTCTGCGCCCTCGGTCCTTGACCTGGATGCGTCAGAGAAAACTTTATTTTTGATGGGATGCTTGTGAACGTTAGACCTTCTCCCCCCATAACAGACCTCGAAGGTGGAGGGGGAGAAAAACTCTTGGGGGGCACTGGTAGAGAACTGGCCACATTCCCGCACATGCTGAACTCTGAACTGTCCACACGAACACATTTTATCCTTGCATTCCTTCTCCTTTTCCCCGCGGGAGGGAGAGAGGAATCGCTCTGAAGGGATGGGACAGATAAACCCTGGGTGCTGTCTCCCAACCCTTCCTGTCGCCGAACTGGCATATCAGGTAGACCGCCTCTTCTTATTCCCCTGAGGGGCAGCCGGTCGGTGTTTCGCGGCTGCGGCTGCGAACGACTGTTTTGGCCGAACGAAACCGGGCTTTGACTGCGGAGCCGCGTTGCCCTGCTGTTGCGGTGGCGCGGGGCGGGAAGGCTGATAAGCAGAGTGCCCGCCTCTCCCTGAGGGCTTGAAATTCGGCCGGTTCGGGTGATAAGGCCGATCGGCCGGTTTTCTGGGGAGACAGACCTGGAAAGCTTCTCCCTCCTTCTTTCGCAGGTCACACTGCTGACGCATTGCCGTCACCGTCGAGCCGAACATGGCCTTTGGATCTATAGGGGCATCCAAAAACTCCACTTTCTCTTTGTCAGAGAGTCCTGACAAACCCAGCCACAGCGATCTCTCCCCCACAACTGCTAAGCCCATACTTCGACCGCAACTTTGAACTGCTCCGCGGGACGTGCGCAGGTTTAAATCTGCGATGACGCATATCTCTTCCCAGAGCACTGGGTTGGGAGATCCGGAGTCCAGCTGACGACCCATCTCCTCTAACAGCTCCGCTTGATAGGCAGTAAGGAGGGACGTCGCGTTCAAAGCGCGAACAGATAGTGCAGTTGATTTGTAGATCTTTTGAAAAACGGAGGCAGCAAAGCGCTCCGTTTTTCCTGGCAGTGAGGCTCCGGTTGAAGAGAGCGCTGCCCTGCGGCTCGGGTGCAGATGATTAGCTACTGATGTTTCCACAGGGGGAGGATCTGCCATCCCTAGATCCTCCATTCCCTGGACATCTAGCCTTGAGAAACCCTTAACGGGCACTCGATGTGAAAAAGGCTTGTCCCAAAACTTCTTCATCTCCGCCACACAGGCCGGGACGGCTGGAATAAACTGCCTGGCCGGCGGGAGACGTGACGGGAGCCTCTTTCCATCATACAGGTCTCTTTCAGCTCCTTGACCTGCTTGTTGTGAAGGCCAGTCGATGGATAATCTAGCCGCGGCCCTGCGACAGACCTCGATTAGATCAGCGTCCACCTGTACAGGGGAGGGTGAACTCTCATCCTGTGCACTCGGTGGCCGAGACTGGATCGGGGGAAGAATGGCATCTTCCTCGTCGTCATCCTCGTCCTCGAGGATGGTCGACAATACCTCGTCATCGTCATCTTCCTCTCCCGCTAACGGGTCGTCAAACAGCGGGGGAAGGACGGGTGACACTTTCTCCATCATCTCTGCCCATGAGCTAGTGGTTTGCGGACAATCCATGGGTTCCTCTCTGGGTTGAGCAGAGAGGCATGGGTCCGATTTTCCCGCGACTGCCACGCGAAGTCTCCTTTCACGGATCTTAGTCGAGAATGCAGCACAGTGCGGGCAGCCCTCGGGGTTGGACAGCGCTGCCTGAGCGTGTTTAGTGCCCAGACAGGAGATGCAGAGGCTGTGTGCATCCCTAGCAGAAATCCACATTCCACAAGCACACGGGTGCGGAGGACGACCCTTTCCTCCGGGGCTCTCCGGTTCTATCGCAGTAGCCATGATAGAGCTAGCACTCTCTTCGTACGATGAGTTACACCACAACGTGACAACTAGTACGGAGCTGTGCTGCGATTAGAGAGCTCTCTTATTCCTATCTCTTTTGGAGCGTGGTGAGCGCACCGAAAAAGACTCGGAAATAAAGGAAAAAAACTTAAGAGCAGGAAAACTCGTCTTGACACGTTAGTTATCTTACTCCTAAGTGACGAAGTCACTCGACAACTTAAGAATTGATTGCGTTAGGGACGTTACCTCTCGGCTCCGTCGAGAAACTGTTAAGCAATAATTCCCAAGTCTGCTGAGGACAGCTTCCGAATCTTCCACGGGGAAGAGAGCGAGAATGACGAAACGGCAGGTAGCTGCGGTTTATATACAGGGAGGTAGGACTCCCTAATCGCTGCAGCGATTGGTCTGCCACGGTTGGCAGACGTTGTGTAATTGGTGCTTCCGCGATCGGTCACGCCCAGAGGCGTTCCCATAGTGAGATACCGAACAAATGTTAGAAAGAGAACTTTAGATTTTAGATTTCAGCATTTCGTTAGCCTCATAGCATAATTGTCTATAAGTCTTTTTTTTTTTTTAAATAGGACGTAGGCAATTATGCTATGAGGCTAACGATTTGCTTAAATTTGCCCAGAGGGCCGGTGGTCTACGAAATTTCCCGGTAGATTTTTTGGTCCCACTCCGCCCCTGAAGAGGATGAACTTTCCCACTGCATTACCATCCACTTCATACTTTTTTCTCAGTAACTGTTCCTTCTGAATTTATCTTCTATATCTTCTTTCTGCTCATTTTATAGTCTCTAAGGCAACGCTTCTCAACTGGTTTTACTTCAGGATTCATTTTTTACATTCATATCAAGTCTAATCACAGTACTTAAATTTGTATCGTATAAAAGTAATCTAAAATGTCCTTAAATCAAATATTAAAATTTACTATTAAGACTGACATTAACAACACAATATAGGGAAGCATTTTGTCCATATTTCTGGTTGATCTGTCAGTTATAAGTCAGTTCTTTTGTTATTGAAACTATGCTCATTTATATGGTTAGTGGCATTGTATTATTTGCTTTTAGCATTGAATTGTCCCTACTAATTGTGGTCGTATTTATGTGGTTCATGTGACTTAAATCAGTGTAATTAGTGGGGTTTGGATGTTGGCTTAGTCAGTTTTATATGCATACAGTATATATATGGTATTTCCACAATTGTATACATATTTAAATGTTTTTATTTGTCTATCCCACAAATTAAAAAAGAAAAAGAAAATCAGTCAAAACATGTATTGAGGAGACAGCTTACAAAGAATTTACCATGGTAACCATAAAACTGTATTAGCCACAATTCATTAAACATGAGATGACACAAAATAATAGAAATATTGCAAAATATTCTGTATTTATTTATTATAGAATACAGTGCTTAAGAAAACAATTCTTTGTAATAATGCCAAATAGTGTTAGAGTGTATTTATTATCAACAGAAAATTTTAAGAAAAATAGAAGACTATGTGATAACTATGATAGTGTGTGTGTGTGTGTGTGTGTGTGTGTGTGTGTGTGTGTGTGTGTGTGTGTGTGTGTGTGTGTGTGTGTGTGTGTGTGTGTGTGTGTGTTTGTGTGTGTGTGTGTGTGTGTGTGTGTGTGTACTTACTGTCTCTCCCCGGCAATCCTCTCTCTTTTTTTTCATCACATTTGTTGCATTCGCTGAAGTAGAGAAGGATGAACATGTCTATCATCACCCACACCAGAGAAGTGGCCAGCACCACCTTACAGTACGCAAACTTCCTCATCTTCACACCTGAAATGCACACAAACACGCACAGAATGTTACACATAGACACAGGTGACAAGAAAACACTTGAAAAGTTGCCAGTGATATTTCACAACCTACAACCAGCAATCAGACACCATGGTTTAAACCATACTGTAACCTGTTAGAGCCTACAGTATACCAGCCTGTTTTAAACACCACACTCAAGCAACAAACATAGTACATCTATACAAGCCTCGAAGTTGAGTAATAGCTTACCATAGACTGCTACCTGGAAAAGTTACAAACACAGACACTTTATCATCTTCACACCAAAATAAAGCAGAGGTTTTCCAAAGAGACCATAGAGTGGACATATTCTCACATTTTATACTTTTCCCTAAAGTCCATGGATAAAGTAATGGTTTCTTGTATAAAATGTAATAAATCTTGTAGAATAGCTTTGAGAAACAGTCTGTTTTTGCTAACGTATCTTTAAGACACATGTAAATGACCTGTTATAACTGCCTAAGCTCTTTGCATGTGAAGGAACAACACCACCACCAATTTACTGAATACTTGAACAGACTTCGATATGTAAATGTGTGGGTGGGGGTGGGGGTGTAATCTAAAACATTACATATTTTAATGTATTCATTAGCCTACATTATAATCGTAAATGACCTATTTTTACATCTTAATTTCAAATAAATGGTCTTGAAGGACTGGGTGGGAATATCTGCGTTGTGCACATTATATATTTCTCCATATAGTATCAAGCATTCTTATATAAAAAGAGTAAGAAAAATCCATTGTACCATTATTTTCTGTGACCTCCGTTAAGGGCAAACAACTCAAGCAACGAACGGAGAATGCTAATAGGACAATTGACTCAAAATAGCCTACCACATTAGCAGATGATTCAGAGTAATTATTCCAAAAACTGCTCAAACAGAATCTCAGATTTGACCTTTGCCCTATTGGTGGGTGCAAATTCCGTTCTTTAACAGGGTTTCTTTAATCCAGCCATCTGTCTTCATTAATGAACTGGAAATGAATCTTTTATTAGCCAACTAGAAATGCAATGAGAAAAGGAGAGAGATGAAGAAGAAATGAAAGGGAAGGAAGGATGATGTTCCTATGGGAGGTGAGCAGTGTGTGACATGCTTTGATAAAGGAGAGGTCCTTATAACGTAATTACATGGCATCACCAATCACACTCTAAGAACTTGAAGCTCCAGTGAATCCCTACAAAATTAAACTAGTCCTAAAAATTCAAAACTAATTTGTAGAGCATAATCCTTCTCTACAAATACTTCATTCAGTAAATGTGTGTGTAAAAGTATGTCATATAAATGCACTACAGGTCAAAAAAAGTATTACACCAGACTCAGGAAAGCATTTCTTTATGTGGCATCCTATGACAGTGCCACACTCAAAGAAACAAAGGGATAGTTCACCCAAAAATGTATGTCATTCAAAACATGTATGGCTTTCTTCTGTGGAACACAAAACAAGATATTTTGAAGAAGGTTCAACCATTTTTGTCTATAAAATGGATAATGTCATTGTGGTTCAAAACAACATTGGACACACAGACCTTCATATATGGACAAAAAAGCAAAGAAAGAAAGAAAGAAAGAAAGTCACAGGTTTGGAACAACATTTATTTATTCCAGTCCATTACAGACTCTCTTGTGCTGCATGTTTGAGTAGGAGGCTGTCTAGCACACTGCAGTTGACAAAAAACAAACCTGAAAGCCTCTCCTCAGTGACTCTCTCTCTAGAGAGCCGTACCAAACTTCTGTCACTGTCTCCGTCCAACTGTATCTCTAGAGTTTGAAGTGTGTATGTGTGTGTGTGTGTGTGTGTGTGTGTGTGTGTGTTGGGTCAATTTAAACTTAAGACAGTCAATTTGAAGCGGACATCAAAAGACAAAAACAAACATTGACCACTGCCATCCTGTCACTCTTCATTATTTTCTGGCCCACTCATTAATCAAAGTTAAATGGCACACTTTTATGATTCACAAAATCTCAAAAACACTCTTTAAAGTATGTAGGCCTACATGACTTGCTACTTTAATTTAATTTACAAGATAATGAATGTGGTAACATGACCATTTATATTGTGTCACATAATACTTTAAAAATCATTCTAATATGAATATATGGTGCTGAAGAATTATTTCATATGTATATTTTATATATGTCAAATATATATCATATATATAATTATATATAAATTAGTTGTTGTTTTTTTTTTAAAGACCAGCGCTAGCATTTTTGGTCTTTTTCACAAAAAGTCAATGCTCCCAGAATGTTTTGTTGTTTGAATATCTGAACATGCAATATATCAAAAATAAATAATAGACCCTCTGCTTTTAAACAAAAAAATGCATTATTTTTAATCAACACTTGAATGTAGGTGAATTTCATTATTAAAAAGAAAAAAGAAAAAAAATTCAGCATAAAGCTGAGAAAATCACGTAGAAAGAGTAGATCGAGTCCATCAACAACCCCAAAGCTTCACAGTCTTATGGCACTTCCTCTTTCGACATTTCTTTCAGTAATTAGGCATTTTGATTTAGATGCTGTTCATTGTTGATGATCACATTATTTTTACATAATATGAGATCACTACTTCTTTGCCTGTGTTTTAATCTGGAGATACTGTATTCGCTCAGGAGATGCGTAACAGCGCCCCTACCTTATAACAGTGATAACACAGAAAGCCGTAAAAACTCGTCATTGGCAGGGAAGCGTTTTCTCATAAATGACGAGATTTAATTTATTAAAAACAAAACTCGAACTTTAAAAAAGTACATTTTTTTTGTTTATAAATATACTGTATTACTCTAGGACAGGGTTAGTAATTACATCTATCTAAGTGTCAGTGTCTGTGCGCTAATATGCGTAGATGCGACTATTAAGAGATAAACGACACAAACATGAATGTCAGACAGAACGGAGCAGTACGATGTTAAAGTAGTCAAAGCCTTGCCAAAATCTTCTGGCATCTAATGTCTCTGAGGGGGTCTCACCAGCATTCAAAGAGTTTGTGTGTGTTGAGCTCAAGGTTATGACTGGCACAGCAGCAATGCCACTGTTCTCGTGGCCCTCGTCCATCACAGTGGCAACGCCAAAGGCCCCTGCCCACGCCAGCTGGACGAGACATTTATCACCGTGACAACACACACACACACACCTGAGTGAACACAGGCCTGAAAGATGAAAACAGACACACATCTCCCTAGTGCAACCGGCCCACAATGGCAAAGTGTGACATCATTAACCTAAACTAAATAGGCCTATCACATAAAAAAACAACAATTACAATGTCGTTCTACGTATAAAAATGAATGAAAATACAATACCATCTAAACTCTTTACAAAACAGTTAGAATAAAATCTCTCTCTTCACCCTTCTGTTCTCTTACACACAGTCTCTTTGTTCCATTCACCCATACTATATGTGCAAAACACACTTCCTTGCACAAACACCATTGTCTTACAAGATGTGGACAGTAATTTTTTCTCAGGGTGATGTGTGTAAAAGAATATTTGCATAACTCTGTGACCTAGCAATTAGGTCATGTGAGAACACTGTGACATAATTTTATTCATAAAGGTAACAACACACACACACTGATGCCAGATACAGCTATCACTCTTCTTCTAAGTGCTTAATCTAGTTACGTAAACATAAGAGTTTGTGACAAGCAGTGATCAGTATTTCAAAACAACTTTTGGTGCAATTCAGAGAGGCCAACTTGGATGGGAATTGAAGAACCAAATGAACCTGGTGTTTTTTTTTAAAACTGCAGGTAAATTCAGAAAAACAGATTCTGATTCAGACAGCAATTAAATCTCTAGCACCTGTAAAAGCTGACATTGAGTGCCCTTATAAACAATCACCATCCGAAGAGAACTACAAAGTATAATATTACTTTCTCAATGCAAGTTCTGCACCTGCAACACCCTTAGCAAATATCAGAGCGGGACTGTGATTGTTCTATTAAGGTTTGGAGTTTCACTTCCTGTGTTACTTCCTGCAAGGGCTTCTTAACATGTCTTCACGTAATGCAATATTCATGCCGTGTCTGATACTGAGACATATGGCCAGGCACACCACCTGTGTGTGTCACATCCTGGTGGGGGGGGGATTCTTGTTCAACACGCCACACACAAACAGGAATATGAGTTAGCCTTCGATCATACAAACAAATCCAGTACATAAAAAAGATGACTAGAGTAACAGACAGACCTGAGGGGGGGGGGGGGGGACACAAGAAGAGAACGAGTGAAAGACAGAAAACAGTCACAAGCTAAAGCAGAGAGCCTCTTAACAACTCTGGCTGGCAGGAAAACAGATGGGCGTAGAAACCCGCTCACTTGCTCGCACCCCTGGTCACATCACGCGCACACATCGAGATGTGAGACGGGAGCGTAATTAACTTTCTTTGACTGTTGCCGTCTGTTAGAGAAAAGCAAATTAAACCCCTACAGCATCTCCTTATTCCTTTTCACAGTCCCTCCATCTTTCTCTCTACGCCTCCACCTCTGTTATCTCCCTTTCGAAATGTTTCGGTTAAGTTCTCCTATTTCAGACACACACTAGCACAATGGAAAAAAGAGAAAATGTCATCTGAGATTATAATATCTCTGCGAAAGCCACTGTATCTCCTCATGCACTATTTATATCAAATATACATAAAGAAACAGACAGATAGAACACCACAGTTGTAATCAAAATTATTCAACCAAATCAGGTTTACTGACAAAATTTGCAGACTTTCAGCTGTTTGCAATAAACAAATCAAACAAAAGTAACTGAAATAGCTTAACACAACAAATGTTTCAAGTGGTTTCCCTAAATTCAACTGAACATTCAACTTTTAATGACTTCTGCAGTCTCAAAATTATTTAACCACTTCATGGCCTGCATCTTTTGTACTGAGTAGAACACCCTTTTGCTGTTATGACCAGCTGCAAACAGGATGTATAACCAGACACCAGCTTCTAGTAGCGTTTCTGAGGAATCTTAGCCCATTCCTCATGAGCAATGGCCTCCAGTTCAGTAATATTCTTGGGTTTGCATGCTGCAACCGCCGCCTTCAAATCCAACCAGAGATTGTCAATGGGGAACTGTAGAATCTTCCAGGAATTAATCTGCAACCAAGCCTTGGTGGAATTTTAAGTATGCTTGGGAGCCTGTTGGAAGGTCCAATGACGCCCAAGCTTCAGCTTCCTCATTGACGGCATGACGTTTTCTCCTATAGCCTATATTTCCTGATACTTCAATGAATCCATCTTGTCTTCCACACACTGCAGGTTTCCAGTGCTAGATGATGCAAAGCAGCTCCAGAGCATCACTGAGCCACCAACATGCTAAACTGTAGGCAGTGTTCTTTTCAGCATATACTTCATTCTTCTTTCTCCAGACATACCGCTGATCCATAGGGCCGAAATGTAAATGTAAATATAAAGAATGAAAGATAGCTTGACAGACAGACAGAACAATATGAAGTTCCATTTTCACAGATAGAACAATATAAAAGAACCATAGACAGAACAACAAACAAAACAATATGTAGGAACCATAGGCAGATCTACAGACAGAACAACAAACAAAACAATATAAAGAATGAAAGATAGAACGACAAACAAAACCATATGAAAAAATTACAGACAGACAAAAACTAGACGGACGGACGGACATACAGATGGACAGATAGATTGGATTGCACGTCTGTTCCTCAGAGCCTCAGAGTTCCTTTTTTTCATTCGTGAAAAACTCAATATGGCGTCTACACTTAGTACAGTCAAGACTCCATTTGCACACTCAGTTCGTGCAGGTCTTGACATCAGTTCGACATTGAATTATGCATATTAGATTAGTCCATCCCAAACAGCAGCCGGATAAACCAATTACAAGGCTGATGGTATTACAGTACGAATGGGTCATAAAAATCGAACGGGCTACGCTTTATCAGATTTCAGCTCAACTAACATGCGTGGTAACTGCAGGAGCGCACATCCACGCTGCATTGAAGAACAGAGTGCATGCAGCGTCCAAACGCTCTGGGTGGGTAATAGTCATCTGACACAGCGCTATTTTTGTGTGCATATGATCCGTGTGTGATGTGATTCCAGTCTTTTTCAATTTGTATGCTTGTCAATTCAAGTTAAATATGCATTATGTACACTGAGGATCATGATTAAAATATATGCAACTTCTCGGAGATGAGTTTTGCATGCTTACAGCGTGTTGTGCTTTGGTGAACAACACACAACCTTGGCAAGAAAGTCCTTCAAAGTCAATACTGGACTAAATACCTTGGCATTTAACACACTAAATACAATTAGCACTACTACTCAAAAGGCACTTTCCTGCTGCAAAGTGCACACGTCGCACATCGTTGGCATATTTAGGGATTCTTCTATTTTAGGATTAAAACACACAGTTAACACTTCATTGTTTGTAGGGTTGAATGTAGATGTGCATAAAACAGGAGTGCAGTTTTGCAGTCTATGTTAGACTCAGTTATAGGAAGGTCAGGGCCATCAGAACCTGGGAATGAGGAATAACATTGAATAATTGGACTGAATTTCAGGCACTGTCCCTCCAGAATCACACTTTGATCAAATACTCTATAGAATTCACATTGTTTTTGGTACTGTTACCAGGCTTTGTCCAGGATATATATCCAAACATAATAAAATAATAAAAAAAATTCTTGGTAAACAATGGTAAAACAAAATAAAAAACAAAAACCATGTGTTGTCTAATGCACATTTGAAAGACCAGTTATGGCCTTCCATTTCCGCTTTTATAATAGTTTTTGTCCCATAAATATTTCACATTTGCTAAAATGTATCCTCTTCATACTGTACATACTGTTTCTCCAAAAGCACGACATAGCAACAAAAACCACTACGGCACTTTCCCAAACACCTGTAGCACTTCAAAAAATCGTTTGCATAAATGGTGATGAATGGATTTGTTGGGATAGATGTGCAAAGTAGGCCGATGCTTCAGTGACAAATTAGTGTCCCGTGAAATACGACAGCATTAAAATTCTAGCTCTAAAAACACATTGTTTAAGCATTAATAAATAATATTTTTTTCAACTTTAATAAAAAATAATAAATGTTACCTTAGCATCAAATCAGCATATTAGAATGATTTCTGAAGGCTCATGTGACACTGAAAACTGGAGTAATGATGCTGAAAATTCAGATCTGCCATCACAGGAATAAATTACATTTGAAAATATAATAAAATGAAAAACAGTTATTTAAAATATTATTACAGTTATTTGCAAATAATATAATTTTACAATATTACTGTAAGAGCCATTATGCTCTATTTATAATATGTTGTAGTTCCACTGTTAGACACTGGGTGGAGAGTGGTTTTTAAAGCTGCCGTCGGCAAAACATTTTTGATCATATTCAGTGAAATCGACACTATAATCCGACAGAACAACATAAATAAGGTGGTTTTAGAAAAAAAAAACGAGCTTCTAACTCCACTTGGAGCGTGTTATTTGTTTAGCAAAAATCCACCGCTCCCGGATCATCGGATCCAATCAGCGGAGGAGGGTGTGAGATCTGTCTGTCAATCACAGGTCGTGCACACGCCACAAATCCCCCCTGTGACGCGCACGTTACAATATCACATGCACACGACACGCCTGAAGTTCGCCTGAAGATTGCACGAAGCGTGATGGCGGAGAGAAAATCTACTAACAAGCTTCCAATTCCTCGGTTATTGCTTTCTATGGATAGATTAGCCAGGGCAGCCTACCTCTGAGTCCATGGTGTTGATCGATGCTGAAGAGTTCACAGAAAATCAGGTACACACGCTCTGAGTCTGACGAGCACGACCTCGATGGGAGGGTGCTCGCTGGTAGTGGGGGAGGGGCATGAGAGTTGTAAACATTCAAAATTTTGGCTAAGTCGACCCAATCTGTCAGACTTGCCGACTGCAGCTTTAATAGGGTATCTGGGTAGCCAGAGAGCCGAAGAGATGAAATATGTGTTTTGGCATCGGAATTGAGACAAATAAAGGGATAAATGCAGTACTGGACTGGAAGCGTCTTGTTTGAATCTCACGCGTCAGAAATAATCCTACAACATCTCTAAGTGACCTCACCTCATTGTTTGCTACAATTACTTTTTACTGTATTTTAATCAAATGAATGCAGTATTGTTGAGCATAAGAGACTGCTTTCAAAAAAAAAAAAACCTAACCCCAGTGTATTTCATTTATATCAACAAAAAAAACAAGTATCGACAATTCAGGGTTGTTTAAAAAAAAGAGAGAGGAAAATTACTTTAGAGATTAACAGGCATTTAAATAGAGAACCAAATAAACCTCACATCATGTAGAAACACAAGCCACCTACTGTGAGAGCAAAAAAAGACTGATTTGGACAGAGTCCAAGACTGAGAGAGAAAAGTTTCCTGAAATAATATTTCATCAGATATTCAGGAGAGTTGTTAAAAAATGTTCATGATGTGGAGGTTCATGACTATGTATGTGTGTGTGTGTGTGTGTGTGTGTGTGTGTGTGTGTGTGTGTGTGTGTGTGTGTGTGTGTGTGTGTGTGTGTGTGTGTGTGCGTAATGATAAAACATCAAAGAAAAAAAATCAGCAGGATGGAGCTGCCAGACTTCATTTCATAATTAACACAAAAGCGAGATACAGTCCTGCATAATGAACTCTCTGTGAATGACAGCAAAAGAATCGCGGCTGTTTAACGGACCCAGACCAGTTATCACAGCGAGCTTAAGTCTCCTAATGACTCCTGCAGAGCACGTTCAGCTCCTGCTCTATAGAGACATTCAAGTCTGTGTAAAACTTTTTTGTGTGGGAGTCAATTCTGTCTGAAACATCTGTTTCTGGTACTCATATTTGCTTTTTGTAGTTCAGATATCACATACTTTGACAAGACATAAATGTGTGTGACAGTGTTAAAGAGTAACAAGGCAAAAAGTAGTGATGTTACCAACTTAAGTATATATATGCTATTATTATATTAGGTACATGTATTCATTCCGAACGGTCACAGCATAGACGTCACAGTTTGGTGCATACAGTCAGAAGACGAATACAGTCAGTCATAGGAGATCTACACTACAATCCAGAAGGGGACGTGAGCAGTAATGCAACACTGTTTGCTAACCACCACAACAGGAAAAAGAGCAGAAGAAGAAGAAGAGATGATCTATGCACCAACCCAAAACGAAATCTCGCCAATGGTGAGGTCAGATGGCACGCAAGAGCTTTCTAGTAGCCTATTCGCTGATTTTCAATTAATTTATATACTAACTTCACGGAAAGGAAACTGGGATGTTTGTTTTTTTTACTTTGCAAAAGCACAATGTTTTGTTTTTATTGTGAGTACAGCCTTTACAGTTTCAAATGATACTCTTATCTGTATGACCATAAATGACGGAGTATTTTAGGTTGTTTCCGCTGTTATGAGACCTCAGGTGCCGCTTCACTCGCTGTCTCATCATTGAAAGGTGAAGTAGGATGGTTTTCTCCCTTCTCTCTCATCTTTCCTTAAAGGGATAGTTCACCCAAAAATGAAAATTCTGTCATCATTTACTCTCCCTCAAGTTGTTCCAAACCTGTATGATTTCCTTTCTTCTTCTGAACACAAAAGAAGATATTTTAAAGAACGTTGGTAATTAAACAGTTGCTGGTCCCCATTGACATCCATAGTATTTTTTTTTTCCTACTATGGAAGTCAATGGGGTCCATCAGACGTTTGGTTACCGACTTTCTTTAAAATATCTTCTTTTGTGTTCAGCAGAAGAAAGAAAGTCATACAGGTTTGGAACAACTTGAGGGAGAGTAAATGATGACAGAATTTTCATTTTTGGGTGAACTATCCCTTTAAAAAAGCTTAATAATCAACTGTGCATCCGCCATCGTCACTCTCATGTGCAAAGATTATTCTATTTATTTTTTACAAGATATGCTTTTCAGTTTTGTAGACGATTTTGTGACCAAAAAACTTTTGTTTTGTTTTTACCAGCAATACAAAAAAATATTACCTAACCTGTTTACTGCTTAGTGCTTAATAGACTAAAGGAGTCTGAACTGTACCTCAGGGAGACTAAATACCGCTAGGTGGAACGAACTGTAATTTGCACTACTTTCTGTTCAAAATAAACCTAGCATTGGGGATTTGTTGCTTTTTCCTGTTGTATCCTGTATATACACAGCACACACACAAACCTTGTTTCATTTTGAGATAGAGATCACTGAAAGTAAAGATAACTTGCAATTATGTAAGTGAGATTACGTGTTGATTCAGTAACAACTTTGACTGAATCAGAGATTTCATTCAATGAAGGATTCATTATACTGATTCAAACTGAGACTTTCTGAATGATCATTAAAATAACCACATTTGTTTGGGTAATACTGGTTGCTAGGTAAGTTTTGTTTATTTGCGTGCATCTCAATAGAAAGACATTCTTTCTTGCAATTATTCAGTGGCACAGTTTTTTAGTTTAGACACTTAATTCGGACTTACAACGCAAATAACCACTGGTGTGCGTGTGTGTGTGTGTGTGTGTGTGTGTGTGTGTGTGTGTAGACTCATAACCAAACATGATATGCAGTATGAAAAATTTCCCATCCATCCTGACATAGTAAAAACTAATGTCCTTAAATAAACATACTACAAAATCCAAAGTCAGCACTTGAGCAAAAACAGATAAAGAAAGTAACTATAACAGGATCCCTGTTTTCAGAGGTCTGCAGTATTTCCCAGAATGCAACAATAGTGCACAATGTAACAGTCTAATTTCAGAAACCGGTAGTAAAGGGTGATGTCACGGACTCTGAGACAAAGTGCGAGCCTGTGAGGTGTGTGTGTGTGTTTCAAGGGGATTAAAAATAGACAGACATAGTGAACAGAAAACTCTCAAGGCCACATGTTTCTATTCTCAACTAAAAAAAGAAATGCTTTCCTACTTTTTGGGTTTAAGAAATTATCATCATAAAAAGAAGAAAGTAAGAGGAAATAATCACGATCTCACAAAGAAACTGAGGGAGGTCCATTTTAAGTCTCATAGTGCTGATAGAGCATCTACACTGAAATGTCAAATTTGGTGTAGAAATCGGACTGAGATACGGTTCCCCAAAGCATGTGTTAGCAACTTCCTCTTCCTCTCACAGATGATTACATGCCTCGAGCACAGGCTCTTTCAAACCAGTACAACTATCAAGCTACACACACACAAAGACTCACAAAAGAACGGAAAAAAGGGTGACGGAGATGGAGGGAGCTGTGGTGCAAAAACTGCACCCAGTGCAGAAAACAAACACAAATTGATTACCAATGCAAAACCTGGCAGAAACAACAAGTACAATTAAATACTTCAATTCGCAATCATTCAGCCATTTTGTGGTGTGACCCAGATCAATATGCATCACTGTCTATTTAAAGTTTAGACTGCTATGCACACACATTGTTTTAAGAAAAGAAAACAATGACCACATTTTCCTGTGTATACACTGTTGGACAAATTAAAGTGTTTAAAGATATTTTATTTTTTTAAAGTCCACAGGGCCAAAAGAGCCCAGAAGTTGAAGAAACACCTAGTTACGTAAATTTACACACAAAAAATGCCTGCATTGCATGTGGAAAGTTTGCAATCGAGTTCTTCCCTTTCAGACACGATATGTGAACTGCTTCTTTGTCCCACTAAATTAACTATGCATTGTGAGTAAAACTGGGCTGATATTAATTCACACTTTATATAATAAAGAATAATTACATAATGGCATAATTGTCTGCTGCATATTCAGTGCGTACCTGTTGAACTCAGGTCAGAGTGGGTGAAGGAAGCCGGTCTCGTATCCTACAGCGCAGGGGCTCCAGATGAGGGGAGGAGCTTGAGGTCCCGCCACAGAAACCTGTTACTCACGCATGCTCCCTGTAACAAACAAAGTCGACTGTTAGGGGAATTACACTGTGTAACAGTAACACTACATTAACCACACATTTATTAGTGATAAGTACACTATACAGTATAGCCTAGAAGCTGAGCTGATTAATCGGCTGATTTTTGACCAACTCGAGATTATTACTTCAGCAGATAATCCTTGCGAATATTTATAAACCTATATAGTTCTGTCAATGAATAATTCACGTTTTTAAGTTGAGTAAATATTAAAATAAGCATACACCACATACAAAGACATAATCCCTAGTTTATGTGTGTTTGTCTCTAAATACCGAAAAATTATTCCTTTTTCATAAGCCGTTCCACATTTTCCTTTTAAAAAAGGTTTCAAGAGAAATAATGATTAAGTTCCAGACTCATGGGAAATCAAAAATCGCTTTATGAAAATGAAGCAGCCGCATTTAGCGTTCTGCATGTAAATCAAATGTAAAAAAGAGGGAAGTCATGATCGGAAAAGACTGCATGACTATTTCAGACAGCCTCTTATCCTCCAAGTTAGTGTTCTTTCCACACTAATGTAATCTTTTCCTATCCTTCAATATCTCCTTCTCATGATTATCAACTGAAGTGTTTGTGTGTGAATGCATAGTGTGTGAGTTTGTAGAGACGATGGCATCCGAATCAGTTGTTCCAGGTTATTCTCCTATATGTGGCTCAGGCATACTGCATTCTGAGCTAAGATGACTAAAAGATCAGCATGCAGCTCAAAATCTCTTTTAGAC
Source organism: Scardinius erythrophthalmus (assembly GCF_964197995.2). NCBI lineage: Eukaryota > Metazoa > Chordata > Actinopteri > Cypriniformes > Leuciscidae > Scardinius > Scardinius erythrophthalmus. The sequence goes on from NC_138236.1 coordinate 16,687,632, forward strand.
GGAGAGTGACACTCGCGCACACACATTGGCAGTAAGGTCTTGAGCGAGGTGGTGGACACTGAGCCGCTACGCTTCATCAAAAGCACTTCTCTAATCCTTCAAACATTGTACAGGTCTTTCCACAGTCCAACACACAACACACACACCACATCAAAACCCAGAGAATGTGTTTGTTAGACAACTTCCCAAAAACCTGAATGTGTTTTTGAGGTGTGTGACACTGCTAGTGCTAGCGCCGTTCCCAGGAGCCATGGAAACGGCTGCTAGGTGAACAAAGGCCCAATTAAAGACTCTCATCTACTATGGGCAGGTCACTACGACAACAAACAGTCTTTATATCCTTCACAAAATTCAGACACACACACACACACGCACATATTGTAGCACTTTATTTTAGTTCACTTGTTAGTCAGTTTCTTGTAATGATTGTAGTTTTAAATGACTTTTTTTACAATAAAAACTACACAAATTCAAGCTGTCATTCGAAACAATTCTATATTAATTACATGTTGTTTATTAGCATTACTCAGAATTTAATGTACTTTATCATTAGTCTGTCCATTTTCACCAGTATGATGCGGATAAAACGCACCTGATGTACAAAGTAAACAACTTAGCGTTCTCTACGATTCTCTTAGCGTTCACGCTGTCATTTTTAACACCAAACCTAAACAAAATGTTTTTTTTTTTTTTTTACAGCTTTTATGACGTATATTTTGTGACGGAACTTACCGAAAAACCAAATCAATGCTCTATGCTGGACTAAGGAGGAGATGCGATTCTGATGCCTGTACCGAACAGTAACATCGCGACTATGGCGAGAAAAAACAGGTATGCGTGAATATTCTGTCCTTTTTCGTGTACTGTTTTATTCTATTAATATGTTCAGGGTTTTTTTTGTTACAAGAAAAAGTTATTAAACCTGTTATAGCACAACAACAGTTTTTTTTTTTTGCAACTTATTTCAATATCTTTATAGTATCGTATACCGTGATAAAAGCTTCAGCAATTATCGCAACATGATCATTTGATACCCATCACATGCCTTATTTATTATAACAGCCAAATGAAACTGAAACGTGAAATGTGATATATACAAATAAACTTGGACTAACATGCATCTTTCATTTGGCACACATTTAATGTGTGTGTTTTGAGCATGTTCTGCGCACTTGACACTAACTGCATTAATAAGACGCTTTGGAATAGAAGTTGCAGGACATTTCAGATTATAAAAAAACACGCCTTAAAAAAGATTTTAAAAAGATTACAGATGCACAAAATATTAGCACCATATCTGTTACTGGTCGATATAAGCAAACATTTACATTTTTCAATTTCAAAAAGTATACTTATATACTATACTTGGTATAATTTCTATCTTTTGGTTTCTTTTATGTTTATCTTTTCTATTATTTCTAACTTCCTGTTTATTGTGAAATACGTTAACACAGGACAGAAATGTATGTTTATCAAACCATTCTTTAAGCATTTAAGACTTTTATTTGCAAATGACCTTCAACTGCCTGTGAAATGAGTCCAACTGCTGAACACTGAATTGGCAGTCATATTTAAATATGCTGATAATTACCATGACATGATGTTCTAAATGATCTGTTTGCATCTTAATTTCCATAAACGGTCTTAAAATGGAGAACTCGGGTGGAGTTTCGTTTTTTTGAACACGTCTACATGATAGATCACTCTGTTGTATTTCAAAAGCCATGATATGCCACTTTAAACATACATTCTCATAAACAAAATAATGTAAATGGTTCATAAATGATAAGGCTAATGTGACTACTAACTTTCCACCTAACTAAATCCACCTCACTTCCTCCCTCATATAAGGCTTTGTAAATCTCTCTTTGTTGAGAACCACTAACAAAAGTAATCAGTATAAAAATGTGTAAGGAAAATGACCAGACACAAAACCACACATGGACATGCTGAAACATGCTACTATTCTGTGTATTTCAGCAAATAAAATGTTCTCAGGCAGACAGTGTGCACACACACACACACACACACACACATGCCCTCTCACGCAGCATGTCTGCCCTTTATTTTCACGGGACACAAAAGAACCCACAAAAAGGAACTAACATGAAGCCTCTAGCAAACACACACATATAATAAAACACTAAGGTGACACTGTGTTTCTCAATAAAGAGCAATTCACTTTTCAACAGCAAGGCTCCTGGACTACATTGCTCACAAAAGCACTTACGCTTCCCTCTTTAACACTTTATCACCATCGGAGAGCTGCACTCCTCAGGTGAGCTGACTCGCTGCCCTATTAACACACATTATCTCACACACACACAAAGCAACACCTGCTGTGTTACTTTACACATATGTAAATGTCTGTATCAGTATAATTCCAAATTAGACAGTAAAGTCAATTAAATATACAATAATCTAATATACTAGTACATTGGGTATATCCGTCCAATACCATATCAAGAAAAAAATAAATAGGCCTACATATTTTAAAATTCTAAATGTAAATTTATATTTATAATATGTTTACTACCGTTCAATAAGAGCTTTTTTAAGAAATTAAGACATCACATATAGCCTAGGGGTGGACGATATACCGGTAGACAATTAACTGGTAAAAATTTGTCCGAGATTTGGACTATCCTCTCTAATCGCGGTTATGCACTCATGTGCACTTATTTCAAATAAATGTTCTTTTGAACTTTATATATATATATATATATATATATATATATATATATATACACACACACACACACACATTGTATACATAGCGCGCACACCACCTCACTTTATTTCTCTCAACATACAGGAGAGCTGTCAGTCAATAGATGTTAATAAGTAACTAGCGTTACTTATTTGAAAGAGTAACTTAGACATTTTGTTATAAATTGAAAGAGTAATGTGTTACTTTACTAGTTACTTGAAAAATTTATCTGATTACGTAACTCAACAAAGTTACTTGTAATGAGTTACCCCCAACACTGTATGTATGTATGAAGAGTTCAGATGCAAAAGCCTCTAAGTGCCATCTGAAATTTTCTTCTAGAATGGTAATTTTTATCAAGCTCGTATATTTAAGTTCAATAATTTCACTTTTAATGACAATTAATAGGTAATCTTCATTGCCATTTAAGTGAAATTACTGAACTTAAATATACGAGCTTGATAAAAATGATAATTCTAGAAGAAAATTTCAGATGGCACTTAAAGGCTTTTGCATCTGAACTCTTCGTATATATATATATATATATAAATGCATTCATGTACTGTATGTATGTATGAATATAGTATTATTCATAGTAATACTATTAGCATTGGCAAAAGCTTTGATGCCTGTGCCATTGTAATCAAGTGCCAAGTGTTTGAGAATTGATGCTGGAATTTCAACTCAGGTCTATAGTGTCAATAGAATAATATGTTTGCAATAATATTTTCATACTGTTTTTCTAGAGCTGATGTCAATAGAGCCATTCAGTGATTAATCTACTCAATAGCTTTGAAAATTATTAGGCATGATGTTTTCAAATAAATTGCTGCTTGAAGGAACATAAATTACTCAGCTCTGTCAATACACCTTTCATGCATGCCAATGAAAAAAAAAAGGACAAAAACAAATATTTCTGGCCAACATCTTTTCCATTCTCTCTCTCTCTCTCTCTCTCTCTCTCTCTCTCTCTCTCTCTCTCTCTCTCTCTCTCTCTCTCTCTCTCTCTCTGACACACTGTCATATGTTCAGGTTTGACGCCATCAGGGCAGCATGACAGGATACAGTCTCTGTTCCACTCCACAGCCTGACACTGACTTCCTGTTAATGAATCAGATCATCGGTGCAATCATCATCCCATACCATAAGGAAATAGCACAAACTATTCAGGAACTAAAAAAGAAAAATTCTCTATCTTTCACATGCACACTAGAAAATATGTGCTTTCTCACTCAGATTGATACTTTCTTCATGAGATCAGCAGTCACATTGCTTTTAGTTTCAAAGAGGTTTTGAAACCAGACAGAGAATCAGACAGTACAAGCCTCATTCACAATGACACCAGTCAATCAAATTCCTACAGAAAACACAGACACTGTAAGCACAGGAGTGCACTTGGGGTCACTTGGTCGAATGCTAATACAATGGTTAATAATTTATTAAACCTCAAACATTCAGTGATTCGAAGTATAGTGGACTTCTAAAGACTTGCGCTCAAATTTATATAGACTTGTGAAATAATAATATTAATAAAAAATGTAATTAACACTATGGATCAGATTTACTAACAGCTTGCGCCAGCGCAAACCCTCAAACCCAAAAAAGCACGTCTTAAACCAGACGCTAATTTGCGCTGCTATTGGTAGATGCGTTGGTCATGGATATGATCCGGCTACGTCTGTGTTCTTTCATTTGTGCGTCGTAAGTAGATCACGCGCAGAACTTACCATTCCCGTTGGTGGGATCCAACTCAACTATTTATTCATGACCTATATATAACTATTACTCTTATGAACTGAATTATTTTCAAATAACTTAAATTTCAATGCGTTTCTCCCACAAAAGCATCATATGGCTTCAGGGGAGTGGTATGGACTGCTTTTATGTTGCTTTTGTGTCTTGTTTGACGCTTGAAATGTTCAGTCTCCATTCAATGAAACTTACATGGAAAAGAGCGACTAGCAAAATCTTCCATTCCACGGAAAAAGGAAAGTCATACTGGTTTGGAAAGACATAAAGGGGAGTAAATGATGGCAACATCCTTTAATCTTCCGAATAGTGCATTCATCTGACTGCACATCAGAAAGGGCAACATGACAGGATTTTGAAGGAAATCGTAGCCCAAATGTCAATGTGGCATGTCATAAGTGCAGCTGCTAATCTGAGTGAGACTAAGGAATTTACGAGGGTTTTATGGTGCGTATGGACGCACATGGCGTGTAATATCGCGCTGAGTAAAGTGCTGGCACTCAGCCAGCTGTTATACAAAGCCTGCATGGTTTGCTTACATACGATACAGAAGTGGTCAGAGACGATAGTGTGTGCCATTTCGCAGTTGAGCATGTGAAACCACACACACCCCGGGGTCTTTACTACTATGAAGAGTGTGTGTGTATATAACAGCATAGGAACATTAGATACGTCATTGGAGGCGACGAGGGAGCAAGAGTGACTCTGTCCATCTGGCTCCGCACCACGCCTAAGAGAGCATGAGAAACGTCTGAGAGAGCTCAGCCTCGAATGACATGCGGTACTCAACTCAAGACAGACGGTTAAAACATGCGAAACATCTGTGTCCATGGGTGGAGAAACTGTGTGTGTGTGTGTGTGTGTGTGTGTGTGTGTGTGTGTGTGTGTGTGTGTGTGTGTGTGTGTGTGTGTGTGTGTGTGTGTAAAACCCAGGGAAACCAACAAAATGTTCCTCTTCATTAAAATGCAAAGCACGCAAGCCACAACCTCATCCAATGTAATAAATCTTGCACACAAAATCCATCATAAACCCAACAACAAACTTCTTTCTTACCCCTAGAAATATGCAAAATTTCAGAAGCATCACAAAACGGCAACAGATAAAACATGTTTTATCATCTCTTCATTATTGAATGAGATAAAGAGCCTCTACACTCACCTCAATAACTGTCTAGGCCAGGGTGTAAAATTTACTTTTTGCTACACCTGCCGATGCTCAGCGACATTGAAGCATATATATATATATATATATATATAAATATAATATATATACAGTGCTATGCATAAGTTTAGTCACCCATGCTTAAGTTGACTAAAAAGAGGAATAAAAAATCTTTTGGAAATTGAACTTAATGCCTTAATTAAAAAAATTAGGAAAAATCCAACCTTTAAGGACACCAATTTTCTTTGTGAATGAATAATGTATCGTAAATAAATAAATGTTCTTCCTTGAAATACAGGGTGCATATGGACACCCCTATGTTAAATTCCCATAGAGGCAGATTTTTATTTTTAAAGGCCAGTTACTTCATGGATCCAGGATACTATGCATCCTGATAAAGTTCCCTTGGCCTTTGGAATTAAAATAGCCCCACATCATCACATAGCCTTCACCATACCTAGAGATTGGCATGGAGTACTTTCCATAAGATCATCTCTCAATGCAAATCAAACTAGCTATTAGGCTAACTGAAATAAAACCATGCCAATCTCTAGGTATGGTGAAGGCTATGTGATGATGTGGGGCTATTTTAATTCCAGAGGCCAAGGGAACTTTATCAGGATGCATAGTATGCTGGATCCATGAAGTAACTGGCCTTTAAAAATAAAAATCTGCCTGCCTCTATGGGAATTTAACATAGGGGTGTCCAAACTTATGCACCCTGTATTTTAAGGAAGATTATTTTTTTTTTTACGATACATTATTCATTCACAAAGAAAATTGGTGTCCTTAAAGGTTGGAATTTTCCTAATTTTTTAAATGAAGGCATTAAGTTCAATTTCCAAAAGATGATTTTTTATTCCTCTTTTTAGTCAACTTTAGCATGGGTGTCTAAACTTATGCATAGCACGTATATAATATATATATATATATATGAAGAGCTCAGATGCAAAAGCCTCTAAGTGCCATCTGAAATTTTCTTCTAGAATGATCATTTTTATAAAGCTTGTATATTTAAGTTTAGTAATTTCACTTAAATGACAATTCATAGGTAATTTGCATTGCCATTTAAGTGAAATTATTGAACTTAAATACATGAGCTTGATAAAAGTGATCATTCTAGAAGAAAATTTCAGATGGCACTTAGAGGCTTTTGCATCTGAACTCTTCATATATATATATATATATATATATATATATATATATATATATATATATATATATATATATATATATATATATATATATATATATATATATATATATATATATATATATATATAATTATAGTCAGGAGCAAAGACTAGTATTGAAGGACTGAAACAAAGATGTTGTTTATACTTTAAATTATAAGATGCAACTTACAAATTCATTGATTAGCGATGTCACTGTTAAAAGGACAAAAACAAAAATATCGCTTTCCTCAGCACACATTCAAACTGATTTTGTGATTGTGAATATAAGATTGGCCTGAAGAATATCAGTTAGATGCAGGTAACGTGCTCGCTTAGTCGATCTCTCTCTCATATTACTCTACATAATATAATAAGCTTCAATGAAGCAACTCACAATTCCTTCGTTGCTAGTTCTAAAGTGCCATTTTAGAATTAGTAACGGAGGCTTGCGCTCAGCTGTTAAACTGTCAACTCGAGATTTGAATCCATGGCAGAAGGAAGAGGTTCAGCACTAAAGAGACAGTCTGTTGTTTCTTATTTATTTACAAAAATGTGCCGTCAAACTGTTGTATAAACACAATATCACACTCGTAGCCATGCAATATTGCTCTATACGGGCGAATCACAGCTGTGTGTTGATATAGCGCAATAGCGCACAGCTACTCGTGTGATATTGGTCATACACTGACACATGCAGTCTGAGAGCTGTTCCGACAATAGCCACACAGAAAACAGGATTAAAGCATGAAAGAGATTCATTGGGATTGAGATTGGGATTATGACTGACATGCAGAAAATCTGGAGGCAGATTAATTTTCAAACTCATCCAACATATGAATTACCCTTGAACTGAACCAATTCAATGTTATTTGATGACTTGAAGTCAAGAAAAAAAAATACAACATTTCAGTAGTTTTAGTTTTATCACACTGTACCAGTTCTGCTACATAGATTTAATAAAAGGCTTCTAAAAATGCCTGCTAAATAAATGTACATGTGGAAAGAGAACAACATGTCACCACACAAGGGTGAAGTACAGATTGTATGACTGCTACACACAAGGGTCAAGTACAAAGAAAAGATGTAAGATGTGCAGGAGTTCTCAAGGCTACTTGTTTGTCATTGCGCTGGAAAAGTTAGAGCAAACAAGACTATGTAGGAAAAATTACATGCTGATGTACTTTGGGCTTTGTTCCCTAAAATAAAACAATTGCTGCTTTGAAGTTACAACCTGTTGTGATAGTCATTTCACTTTTACAACCACTTTGAATTTAATTACTGAAGCAAAAAAAAGGATGGAAATGATTGCTGTCAAATTAAGCTAATTAAATTACATTGAAAACAAAAAAAAAAACATGTTTTGCAGTAAAAACTGTTGCACTTTTTTTAAAGACACATTTAACTACATGACAGCAATATAGTCTTCAACAGTCTCCAGTCTTGATCCATCACATGTAATCAAGAGCACACTTACGTTTGCTCTAGTGTAGGCGTGCATGTGCTTAGTTGTGGTGAGTGAAATGTGATTCTCCTCAGTGCGGCCCACAGTGATCTCAGTCATATTACAGCCAACACCCCAACCAAACCCCAATGCGCGAACACATACTCTCTCTCTCTCTCATCTTCAATCTCGTTCTCTCACTCCCTGACCCAAATTTCTTTCTCTTTTTGGGTAGAACATTTCACCATAAGATTGGCGGAATGAAACTGTTACAAAGAAGGAAATGGTTGAGAGTGAAAGAGAGACATGTCTGTAAGCTTTGTAACATCATGCACGGCTCCTTCTCTTTAAACTTTTTTCAGTTTCTCTATCCCTCCTCCCTCTAAAAACAACTAAAGTCGTAAATTTTAAGGTGAAAAAGGAAAAAGAAACAGCGCAGAGAGCTTCCAGACGAGTCCTGGGTGGGCGGACAAGCTGATACAAGAGCCATAGAGCTTCAGGCAAATACAACAGCCTGAGAGTTGGACAGAATGACAAGCTTCTACGCTAGTAAGAACACACTATACGATTAAGAGAAGAGTGTTATTATGGTTTATAATAGGGATTGACTGCTTTACCTTTAACTACATTTAATCTGTCTTCTTTATTGGCCTGTCTCTTTAAATCCCAGACATACACACAATCAGGAATGTTCTCTGAGACAGCATGTGTCTCAGAGAACGCATCGAACAAAGTTTGTGACGAGTCAATGTTTTTTCCACGTTTTTTGACCATCGCTGTTGTAACGTATTGGGAAGCCAGTTCTCAGACAAAAGATTTATATGATGCAGGCAGTGGCTATATCAGCGGCTTGACTCCTTCACTTGCCATGTTGAACTGCAACACACCTACATGCATTGTTTTTGTTTTCAACTAAACCATATTATAGATGCGTCGTCTTAATTTGAGATTAACTATGGTGAAAATGTGCGCTGAATCATGGGTGGAGAACGGTACGGTTTGGTTTATTACCAAGAAGCATTACACTTTGGTTTATTACCGAGAAGCATTACACCCCTAATAAATATATATAGATACAGAGAGAGAGAGAGAGAGAGAGAGAGAGAGAGAGAGGTCCATAAATCAAGTAAACATCTTAAAGAAAACAACCAACCAACCATATTAAAAAGAACATATACATGTTTTTACATATGGATCACAATCATGTGACACAATATGGTTTGGGTTGGGTTCGGGTTTGTAACTAAATATAACTTTTTGTCCGCATGTCTCCGCTTCCTTCCACTGTAGAAAAATAAAGCCAAAATATCCCAGTAACAGTCGTTGCGATTACATTGTTAGAAGTCAGAGTCTGCACAGCAGTGATCCTGAGGTGGAGCTCCAGCATCAAGGTCCTGCCCACACTCCCACAGTAAATCATAATGTTACACCCTTTTTTTACACCATCAAAAAACTAAAACCATACTTATTGGCAAAACAAACACTTGAACATATGACTGCCTCATAAGAACTACCTAGGCTGCAGTGTTGCCAGATTGTACGGGTGCATTTGATTGTGCGGGGAAAAATTGGTTTGGGAGGGTGGACAAAGTTTGGGCTGGTTTAGGGTCAGTTCAGCTGTTTCGACGAGCACGCACTTTTAGCCAATCAGCGAACAGCAGGTAGACGTGATCATTCATGAGTGACAGGTTTTTAGTGCGATAACTTGTAGCTGAATAGTCAAGTGATCGCTATGCCAAAGTGACATTATAGTAAGCTCTATAAGTATCTACAGTAAAGAGCGGGAGTGTGACCCAATTCTCAAGGCGTGGATTACACCTGTGGTGAGTGATGACTCGAAGTCTCTTTATAAATATAACTAACTCTGAGAGCACAATTGAATGACTTAATTGAGATCGAAAATAGGATTACTCCTGTCCATTGTCATGTGCCAATGGCCTGACCAGGACATCTGCAACTTTTAAACCTTCCCAAAAATGATGTACGGTTTGCAAAAATGGGAACTGCTGTGTCTGTGTAGATGGGAGAAGCAAAGTGTATGTGCGTTGTGCACACGCTACATTATGGCCAAGCATGCACCCTTAAAATAGCATCTGTATAATGCGTCACTGACTTTAGACTAGGTTTTTCCTGGTCTGTGGCGGAATTGTTTTCTGGAACTGCAAAATAGCACCAGGGAAGGTTTGCGCTGGAACACACCTCCTCTTTTCACTGAACCGCCCCCGGGAGCGCAAGTTCATTCCCTAATTTACCAACGTGCGTCTGTGGAGGGAAAAGTCCGCTGTGCGTCAGGTGCAAAATAGGAATGATACATGCGTCGGTGTACAAAGTCAATTGCGCTGGGTGCAAGATAGGGCCCGCAGTGTTAAGTCCGTGTAAACATGCACACACAGAATCTTCTGTGGGCTGGATGAATGAGGAAGTATTAGAGAGTGATAATGAAGTCTAATTTTATCACTGCGAAAGTTTTTCTCCATTTTAAACTTCACACCATAAACACAAACATGCTGCCACATTCAGTTCCTCTAAAAAGCCCACATCATTGGGAAGAAGGGATGATCAAGCATTCATTTCTCATCTTTGAATCCAATTGTTGGCTCACCACTTTTTCTATGAGAAAATACCAAGAGAATTCAGCATTTAGCAGAGAAAGATTTTCATTCATTCAACGAAAAAGACAAATTTAAATTCTTGATTTGTTTGTGGCAGTTGTGTATGTGACGGGTATACAAAAGTTGGAAGTGGTTCCCTCACTAAGCGATGAACACATTCAGCACATCACCTGTTTCATTAGCATAATTAGCTTAAAATATAAAGTTTTTGTTTATAAACAGTAGGGTCAAATAGTACTGACAATGCTTCTGTTTTACATTTACATGAATTCTTATATTTTTCCTCTTCAGTGCTTTGGAAATATGTGATAAATGTATGTCATGCCAATGCAGTATTTGAATGGGATTGGAGTGAGACTCACTTCCTCAAATAAACTCTTTCACTTGAGTGTTTATCTGACTGAAGCAGTCCTAAAAAGAACTTTCTAAAGCACAGCAGCAGAGTCAGATCACTGATAAACGATGTGCTCCAAAAGCCCTGGTGCAATGAAGAAAAAAGATTTCTAAAACTGTCCACTGCCTTGTAATCCCAAACTGAAAAAAACATTACCATTTAAACCACATGTAAAGATTAGGAGTGTCAAATTAACATGTTAATTTAGTACACTTAATTAAAACTCAAAATAAAGTGTTAGAAGTATTTAGCATGACCCACACATAAGCAAAACCAATTAAAAGCATGTTTTTGTGAGCCGATAGTCAGCCCAGCCCAGCAACTACAAGTATCGTGCTTAAGCATGAGACACATTATTGTGTTCAAAAACAGCTAGACAGAATGAAACACTGCATGGAACAAAGTGGTTTCATTATGCATTTGAACTGCTAAGGCATGGTGTCATTGCACAACACGACACGGCAACGTAACTGCAAAATACATCAGCTTGACATGTATGTAGATCGACAATTTTAAAAAACGCAGAGGGAACGCACAAACACATCTTGTGGGAACTGCCTCAAGGTCAATCTGGAACAATCAATCAAAACTGATTGCAAAACTGATGAGGACTGTAGTAGGCAAGTGATATGTTCAATGGCATGGAGATATATTGACTTCTATAGAGAATAATTGTTGTTGTTTTTCACAGTTTTTTTTACTTGTTACCATAAAAATATGTCTTTGAATTCTAAAACCTTCTCAGCAAATATTGATGCATGTGTGATTAATTTGATGCTGATGTTGCAGCATATGAATTAAATGGGTACTTAATAGCAGGCAAAATTAACTTTCAATAAGACTTGTCTGCCTATGCATGCAGTAACATGTACTTCTATGTCTGTTTAGTTTCATTGTGTTTTGGTTCTGTTTTCCCTGTTCTGGTTTGCCTGAGTTCTCTGTGCTTCTTTGTTTCCATAGTTCTTAATTAAGCTTTATTGACTTCATTAGGCTAATTTACACATCTGTTCTGTTTTACCTTGATTACTCTCCCCAAGAATTTAAAAATGCGTTTCCGTGATTCGCCTGCGTGTTCATTATTAGATTGTAAAATGAAGACTTTCTGTTTATTCTCCAACGTAGTGCGCTCATTACAGCCATTCAACCGTAACTGCAGTAGAAAGGTATAAACATTTTTGAAATCAGTGCTACCTGTCTAGAGAAAATTGAGAAGAGGCTGTTGTCTTCTCTTTTGCAAAATAGGTAAGAAAACTTCAACACCCATAATGCACTGGGCCTGCTTCCAAGGCCTTCCAAGGCCACTCCCAGGCTGTGTACGAAATCGCCCCCTATACCCTTAAATAGGACACTATTTGAGGGGACAGCCATTTGCAGTGGTGTCCAAACAATAGTGGACAATATCAAGTGCACTCATTCAATCCAACAATGCACCACAATAATGAGTGTACAACCGATGTACGCTCAACGGCAAGAGAATACCCATAATACCCTGCAAGAGTCACACGCCAAATGAATTCCCACATCTCGCCAGAAGATGCCGCCCACAGCTGAATCATTCATCCATCCATTTTCCAAACAGCTGGTCCAAAGTGGCTGCAGCATAATATCGTACAGGTAAAAAAAATCATTTTTAATTAATTATTAAATTGTTTAATTAAGGTTTATACATGCTAGTTTCCATGATAGAGATCAATGTTTTCATTACTACTGGAGCTGCTAGTTTGCCAAGTTTCAAATGATATTTAAACAGCAAGCACAAACTATACAAAAGCAGCAGCCTTTCCGGTGCACTCAGTGTCCGAATTCCCTTACTTGTTTCACTGCTTCAAGTGAACAATATTAGTGGAGTAATGTAGGGAATAGTGAATGAGGGTGTAGCAGCACAGCACCATCCTGCTATGGATATGCTTATTGCTTACCAGTCAAATGCCGCCTTGCTTTAGAAGGAAATACTTCTCAGTAAACTGATCCAGTGGCTAAAGGCAGCACAGATTCATAAATATGGAGAAAACACTGCAATGAAAAATCTGAAAAACCTCTCTGTTTGTAGTTAACATTTCAAACTGGATGTTACGAACAGCATTTTAGCCCAATTGGAGGGTGAAAAACTGAAAGAAACAAAATGCTGTTGTCGAGTACAGGTAAGAAAGCTGTTGCCATGATAGAGTAGACAAAGTAAGATTTTAAATAAAACATTTTTCAGTAAGAAGCCTACTCTTACAATAACTGTTTTGTTCATAATCCTCTGTTGATCCAACTGTCCAACTGGCATGGACACAAAGATCCCCATGGAGCTGTCAAAATTCTAGCAAATAAATGTGAATTTCTCGGTCCATACTAGTCATGTGGTGCAAGAGTCACATTAACTTTTTAATCTATTAGCAGTCCAACTAAAATTTCATTAAATTCAAACATATTTAATAATGCTGGCTCATTAGAGTCATTTTATGCAGTTTAATATGCATTTGTTGGCACTGTATGATTACAATCCAAACAGCCCATTTCCTCTAAAGAGTTTCTCCATCTGTAGTAAACACACCAAATCCCTTTGGTGGGGAATAAGGAGGCAGGCACACCCTGCTGTATTCATAGCAACTCACTGCCATCAACGTCACATCAAGTTATAATTAGCATCCAACCTGTAGCACTTCAATAGACCCCCTCCATCCCCAACAGCACACGCTTAACACAGACTTCCTTTTGGCCTCAATCTGCTCTTAATGAGAATTACAGGAATGAGGGGCATGTCTCAATTCCACTGCCTTTTCACCACACAATCCTGTGTCTTAAAATACAGAGTTTAAGCATTGACAACATTCATTTTAGATTCTCAGTCTGCTGAGTCATTCTGCCCAATCACTTGTACACACCCATTATAAAGTTAGTCAAAAATCAGGGGTCAGCCAAAGGCTGTGAAGTTTAAAACAGCCACTTAGATCAATACTCACAATGCACTTTTGCTGCTTACTGATCACACTGTTGTCTCAAAAGCTTCTCTGTCTCCCTTTCGGTTTAATTTCTCTCTCTCTCTCTCTCTCTCTCTCTCTCTAAAGTAAAAAGGCGTGTGGACTCAGTTGCTTCAATTACCTAATTCTTCAAATTCAAAACGTAAAAAAATAAATAAAAAACACTACTGGTTCAGTACTTTGAGAACTATTATAATAGAACTAGAATAATATGGGAATTCAGACCACCTGCATAGCTAACTACTTCTTTTTCTCATAAATTACCATAATGCCTACATTTATTTTAAAAAGAAAACAGGAAACAAAGAGCGAGGCAAAACAGAGGGACACCAAAGAGAAATTCCACCCCTTTTTCCTCAGACCAGCTCTCAGGGGGTCAGACTAAGGAATGCAGTAAAGCCGCTGAGGCGAGAAGACCGACCAATCATGCAAATCAGAGCCCAGAGAGAGAGACTGAATGATCAGAATGAACAAATTCCTCTGCTTTGTCTCAGTCTCTCACTCTACATGCCAACATCAGTTGAGAAAAGTGAGAAAAGCGAGAGTAGAATTAAACACTGTTATCATAAAATGTCAGATTGTTTTAAAGGAAATGTATTATATATATATATATATATATATATATATATATATATATATATATATATATATATATATATATATATATATATATATATATATAATTTAATGTATGTCACATTTGCAATTTTACCCGGAAAAAACTTGAAATCTAGTTTTAAATATTATATTTTGATATTTAATATAATATTTATAATTATATTTAATATACTATTATATAGTATTTAATATAATATTATATAATATTTAATATATTTTAAAAAATATATCATATTTAAAAGGTGTACCCTCACGTGTATTGGTTCAAGAAAAAATTACATTTCACATGACATTTTTAGATGGATTAAATAAAATCATTTCTTGAAAATAATATAAACGTTTAGTTTTTTACATATGAAGTCAACAAGAATGTGGTACATTACTTTAATTTTCACTGTGAACACTCTTATGTCATTGAAAACACATTTTGCACACACACAAAAAAAATCTCCTTTGGGTTCCCAAAGAGGGAAAAAAAATATTATCCAAGTTTCAAAAAACATGAGGGTAGGATAATTACTGGTGAATTATTTCTTTTAATATCTCTGATTCACTAAAACGTGCTAAAACCCAGCAGCTCCACGCGTTCTCCAAGTTGAGCCGCACAAATCAGATGACCTTAATCGGGAAAGTGGAACAGTCAGGCCGTATGAATTAAACTAATTAAGCTATTGGCTTCAGATTGAATCAGCCGGTTAGCAATCATTCCAGCTCACTCGTTATAAAGGCCTCTCAATTATGATTTAGAGCTTCATCAATATTCTATTTATTGTGTGGTAATTGACGTGCGCACAGTGTCCGGCAGCTGGCCTAGTTCTCTGCTTCTGGCAGATTAAGTGTGGAGTCTCTGTGCAGCCGAGCTCAGGCCATTCAAACCGAGGCAGAGAGCGATTTCAACCAGCTCAACTTCCGCACAAGCGCATGCACGCACGCAAATACATGTAAATATTTCCCGTCTCCCTAATGCATGCATGACCGCTGCAATAAAATGGGTTTATACAGTGGCACGCTTTGAGATGAATGAGAGATGATTCATATGGTTAAACTAATTTGAGCACAGACGCACTGAAACAAGACCATTCTTATGCTCAATGTCTCTCTCAAACACAATAGTAACGCTGTACGCAGTGTGTATACAGCTGCTAGGAGCTGATACATGCTATCAAGAGCTTGAAGATAAAGTCATTGGGAGAATTTCACGCACACACACACACACATTTCTGACACTGCAGTTATCTCAGTAAGCTGTGATTGTGTCTGCTGACTGCTGAGGTGAGATCCCCCAACTGCGCATTTGAAGAGCTTTTTTGGAGAGCTTCCTTACTGTCCCAGTGCTTCCTGTCTGATATGGAAATCCCCATTTGGTCTATTGTCATCCATGTACACACAAAAACATTCTCCATTCCAAAAACCCATGAGTTATTAACAAAATGATGAAATGTGACTGTAGAAAATGACATTTAACACTTTTTTCCCCATCTTCTTTAACTAGCCAAATGGCATTATTCACAAGCACAAAACGGACGCGTTTAACTCCTTACGTGTATTCCTAATTCTCGACAGATGGATACTACTGCTATCTGCCTGACAGGAAACACAGCTGGTGCACAGGATGTGATGTCATCGTGACCACTCGTAAACAACTGTCTGGTGTCTTCCTCCAGCATTTTTCTGACCTTTGAAGTGAGTGAGTGTAGCAAGGTTAGATGTTATGGGAAGGAGGAGGAGGCGGGAACCGGCGAACATTTAAAGACTTTATAATAAAATAAACAAATACAAAATGAAAGTAAAGACAGCAGCCCCTCACGGACGACTGCGGTCACATGCAACAAAACACAACATAAACCCATGTCGCTCCTCCTTTTATGCTTCGGCTCCTCCGTGAGAGATACGAGACCAATGCGTTGCGCAGGTGTCGCTCATTATCAATCACGCCACCGGCCTCGCACCGTTCTCCCACGGCCGTCGGCCTCATCCTGCTCGCCACAGTGAGCAAGATGAGATTTTTTAAATGGCTACTTAATCACATTGACAACTATTAACATTCACCTTGTGAATGTGAAAGTTAGACAGCATTAAATGAGTACATTCCTCATTAAAGTGAATAAAAAAAATATATATATATTTTTATTAACACAGTATATTATACTATTAATAAATTACCTCAATTACCAGAAATGGATGGAAGGACGGAAAATAAAAATGTCTAAATAAAAAATAAAAAAGTAAGAAATAAAATCAAATAAAATCGTCCAGAAAATGTAGGCATTAAGAAATCATAATGTACGGTATGGAAAAAAAATGTATTAAAAATTTGCTAAATTTAGCTGTTATTAAAGTATATGTGTAAGTGAGTGTTAGATAATGGACAAAGTTAATCCGTATGAACAGTTAAATGTACAATTTCAGCCAATACTACTAATAACATTTTTTTAAAAATTGTAAAAAATAAAATAAAATTAAATAATAATATTTTTTTACAAAATCAGCTGATAACAGATACAGTACTTGTATATTGTGCATCCCTAAATATTTTAAATTTAAGCTATACACTTCTACTTTAGACTACTCACAATTTTTAAAAAAATCTCAAACCAGCTTTAATTTAATGATTTGATGAAGAATGTCAAAAAAAAAAAAAAACTGAAATCAGTCTGTAGGAGACAAACTATGCCAGCTAGGGTGATAAATGAATGACTAACTGACTGCCGGGCAGATTCACGCTAATACCATTAGCTTTAGAGCTTAAACAGTACAACTAATGGGTGCAAGCCAGCAGAACCACTACGAAAGAACAGAACTGAACCGAGCAGCGCCCACAGAGACGAGATGTGGCAATCTCTCGCCAGCTGCAGCACTCCGGGACAGTCGGGCTTTGGAGTCATCTCCTCATACAGTGTGTTCATAAATCCAGCCTAATCCTCTGGGCTGTGCACAGGATGAACGGGCCGATGGAGGGAGGATGAAGAGAGAGATGGAGAGATGAGCAAGGGATGAGAGAGGGAATTGTTCAGAGATGTTCCGGGTTGATCCGCTGGACTCTCGTAAATCCTTGCTGGATCTCCTGTGGCTTTTGTGACCTGGCTGTGACCAATCAAGCCACCAATCGGTCAAGCAAGCGCATCACTCACATACACTTACAATATCTCTCCTTTAGGCGTTTGTGTCTTTTACTAATCCTCTTAGAGCTTTACATTGCTGCAAGTTCATCTGATACTGGGATAAGAGGCCCCTCAAACTTCGTGATCTCATGAAGAATGTGTGCACACGTGTGCGTGTGGGTCATGTATGTCCATACAGAAATTAATTTCGGATTTGCTCTATTACATGAACCAGGCTTATTACAGATTCCTTATTAGCAGCAGGCATGTTCATTTCTCTTCAGACCAGAAGTTTCCCGCAGAATACAATTCATTTTCAAAGCATGCTGCAGAGTTTTCATAATTAATGCTCGCTGAGACTTGTTTATTATTAGAAAACATAATTACTTTTTTGTGAATAAAAACCTCATGCCAGGGCTCCAGACAAAAAGAAAATTACTAGGGAGCGGTTTTGACTCTTACAATGAAACATTTTGAAGTCAAATTACTTTAGCTGATAAATTATAGAATCACTCAATACAGATGGTTGTTCAGAAGTGCTTCAGTTCATTGAGCTACTACGTTCGCAGCTTCTAGCTTCAGCTTTTAAAGGAATAGTTCAAATGCCTTTTTCCTTTCCCTCATGTCATTCCAAACCTATAAGATTTCCGTTCATCTTCGAAACACAGTCTGTCCACTGAAAGTCCATTCCACCAAAACTATGATGCTTCAAAAAGTTCAAAAAGACATAAATATAATCAAGCGGTTTAGTCCAAGTTTTCTGAAGAGGCATAATCGCCTTTTACATGATGCTTTTATTCACATATAAACATTGATCAACGGCATGCACATACATAGAGCTCATCAATTATGGTAAACAGAAGATCAAATGCGTGTTTGCCGTGCAAGAGCCAATGTCACGCAAGCCAGTTCGAGTTTCTGCAAGAACCAATGAAGTTTGATTGAGAGTGATGACTCTAAACAATTCACTATCTGACTGAGAGGCTGCATCCAAAACCGTAAACTCTCTAAGTAGGTACTATTTTTGCATAAGTAATTACTTTGAGACAGTTAAAAAAGTTTTCTATATAGGCGTAGGGCCAGATTTACTAACAGCTTGCGCCAGCGCAAACCCTCTTTTGGCATTAAAAGAATACTGCCAAGATTTACTAAAGACACGCAGTGAAAAATTAGCACTGAAAAGGCATGGACAGTTATTTTTGTGGCTGACCTTATACTGCATATGTTTTTTGGGGATTTTCCCTTTTAGGAGCAAAATTTATTGGAGGAGAGTATTTAAATAAATCGCACAAGGTGATTTACTAAGGTAATCCATATGTACAACATCTGTCATGTTGTTATTGTCATGTGACCTATCACAGAATCAGTTGCATTGTTTCACTGCCATACACAAATCCTATCCTGTGGCCTCATTGGAAAGCAAAGTTTTAGATGTGCACTTCTGCACGCTACTAGGTGTAGTTCGTCATCCAGGTACAATTTGCCAACTGTTTTATGAATACAGTGAATTTGGACATACTAGTTGGCTCACATATTGTTTTTCATCTAATATATAGTAGGGAAGTATGCAATTTCGGATGCAGCCAGTCTGATTCAAGCCTCAAGTTAGCATGAGGCTGTTTCATGAATCTTTTGACTGAATCATTAAAAAGATCCAGTTAATAAAAGTGACTTTTTCACAAATCAGACATCATGACTCAGATGGTGTTCGTTGTTGCATGAAGGAAACACTGGTGCGCATCCTATCAAGATGATACATGACAAAACCACATCGGATGAGCAGTTTTTGCATCTGTCGCCAATGATAAGTAGATTTTTCTTTAATGGGGAATCTAAAAAAAAAAGACTCTCTGAACTTGAAGAGTGTTTCGAAGTTGAGACTAAAAGTTGGGTGTTTCAAATCATTGACTAACCACAGGCATATCACCAAGAAGTCAGACAACTCCCAAAATTAGATGAGTGTACTTGGAGGATAGGCTGACCCACCGTCTGTGCAATAGCATTCTCTTGGGCCCTCATGGCCAGTTTGTGTTCCTGCACTGAGACATGCACAAAATGTTAACAAGAAACCAAGCACTCCAAAACAAATATCGCCTGACATTTGGAATAATTCTCCCAACTCACTGTAAGATGAGACTCAGGGGAGAGACATGAACGAGCATGTGCATAAGGGCATGATACGACCACATCAGGAGGTGAGTTGCTATGGAGACAAAGTAGGAGGGAAATTACCTCTGCACAGATCCAAAGGTCAGCTCTATCCCTGACTCTACTCTAGCATGCACTTCAAAGTGTTTCGCTATACCCTGACACCATGTGACTCAATGTCACAGAAGTGGGCTCGGGATTTGAGCATTCATCATTGGGATGAGTCAAAGGAACAAACAGCAACAGCAATGTCTGCTTAAAGACTTTCTCTATCAGCCCTCCGGCATTAAGACTTTATACCTGCTCTAGTTGCTGCAAAGAGACTGACGTGGGCCGCTACTTCCCTGAGTAAATAGCAGACATGGGGACTTGTGACTTGGTGACTTGGACTCGAGTCGACTCGAGTCGCTATTTTTATGACTTGTGACTTGACTTGACAAAAAATAAAATACTTGAGACTTGACTCGGACTTGGAAGTTAAAGACTCGGGACTTGACTTGACTTGAGACACGATGACTTGAATGACTTGAGTGTTAATCACATCATGTTTTCAAGTTTGAATATAAAATATATAAATTATTTTAAAAAATAAAGTTGATTACCCAGCTGGAGCGCAGGCTGAGAATAGCGTTGTCATGACTGGATCACGACACTATCATCAGTCGCGCCCTCTCGTACCTCGCACACCACGCCCACTCAGATCAGATATCACATCAACATGTCAGCCGGAGGGGTACTGACTCCGAGGGTCATCGCTTTCGGCTTCAAGAATTATTCACAAGATGGCAAAAGATGAACAGCGCTTTGCAAGACATGCAACATTAACATCGCGGATAGCCAGACAGAGCTGCCAACTCACGCATTCACCGTGAGACACACGCGACACTTTTCACATGCTCTCACGTCGCCACACGTTCATTTTCTCACGCACAGAAAAATCGCGACGCAAGAGGAGGTTACATATGATATAAAAAAAATCTCAGCTCTCAGATTATGTCACTTTTATTACGAAATTCAAACAATAAATACCGTTTTGGCGCTTGTAAATGTGACGCGACAGATCCCTAGCGGCAGGTGAACCGATCATCTCTAAAAATAAACACGAATGAACAATGTTGAAAGATACAGTAGGCCTACAACTTACCGAAATGTATATTCCTCATACATAATATCGACCAATCAATCAAACAAATGGTTTAATAAAACAGCTGGAGAACAATTATGTCACATAACATTTACCCCAGGAAAGCCATTTGATGACCATAATATGGCTATAGCACGTTAGTTGGCTAGAAAAAAGTATTTTGCTAAATATGTGTACTATTACATATTTATTATATTTTTACTTATCATTAAATAAAGTTGTTATTATAATAAAAAACGCATTATCTCTCTCTGTATATTTACAGCATTAGGTGAGTTGTTTTTTTCTTGAGAAAAATTAATGCCTATCTTGTGTAGCCTACCTAATATTTATCCAAATGAGTCAATATTAAATCAGATTACAATAATTGAATTGAAATAATAAAAAAGCGTAGCTTACCAGAAATTGTACCATGTAAACATTGTAACATGTTGTCACTAAACCGAATACAATTCAGTTTAGTTACTAAAATGTTTTGACAATCACAATACACTTATTGTAAACACAGTTTACATACAACATTAAACTTTGTTACATTTTAAACACTGTTGGCAGAAGTGAAAAATAAATAATTTTATGAAGTAACAATTTTGTTTGATTCCATGATGTATTTTACTGAACATGAGTATTTACAATGCAACTCCAAATTATTGTAATTTATTGACAGTTACCCATATCTGGTCTTTACACTTTATTAAGATCAGATTCTGCAGGTAAAATTACAATAATAATGTGACTTGACTTGGACTTGACTTGACCTACTACAGGACTTGACTTGACTTGACTTGACATAGCCTGTGACTTGACTTGACTTGACTTGCCCAAGAAAAAAATACTTGGGACTTACTTGAGACTTGAAGGTTAAGACTTGAGACTTACTTGAGACTTGCACATGTGTGACTTGGTCCCATCTCTGGTAAATAGTGATACTGTACAATCATGTTGCTATTGCAAAAACATGTCGGTTTAAAAATATGAAAATAAAACAATACATTTAGTGAGGTTTATGTTTAAAGTCAACATGAAATAACATTCACAGCCCAATTTACTTCCATAATGTGACATATTTCTGACTAAAACAGGAAATTTAACAAGAAAAAGGCTTTGCTGTCATCAAACGTGCTGCATCTTCACGGAAGTTGAACATTTGTGTGCGTTTTTAAGCCTTTCCAACTTAAATATTCAAAGCAAATAGACACGAAAGTACCAGCGTCTCTCAGTTTGGTACTCGCATGGTGAGTGATAAGCAGAGATGTATAGTAATGAAGTAGAACTACATCACTACTCTACTTAAAGGGTTACTTCAGGATTTAGCATTAAGCTTTGTATTAGTAGAAAACCTGTAGTATTTTCGAATTACCATGCTTTCCCCCCTCATATCCCCCTGAGAGGAGAGATTTATGTATTTTTTGTCTGGAAAAAATCCTCCGATGACGCAAAAATCGTCATTTTGCGTCATCGGAGGATTTTCTGTCCAGAGGCTAAAGACTACAGCCAGTAGATGGCGTTGTTCCGCATGTTTTCAACCCGCCCATAGAGGGTGGGATCTCACTCACAGAATGTACACAGTATCAGCCGTCTTTCTTTGGAAGCTAAGCTAGCATGCTCTTGTTCTGTGGAGAAAGCTGAATAATAGGAGAAAGCTGAGTAAGTAGGGGTTACCATCTTTTTCCCGGACTTGTCCGGCGGGCGAGATCGTTAAAAATGTCCGGGATTCGGCTTTTGCGTTCTGCGGTCGCCATTCATTGTTTACATGCACACCTCTCGTTTCAATCTAGCTGAATTAATTCCGATCGGTGAATCTGACTGTAGTGTTTACATGAACGCTAAACAAGGTTAGGATAGGTTGATGTGCGTTTTAACATTGCTAAGAAAATTCCCGCTCCTCCGTGAGAGATGCGAGACCCGGCGCGTCTCAGTAATGAAGCCACCGGCCTCGCGCCGTTCTCCCGCGGCCGTCAGCCTCGTCCTGCTCGCCACAGTAAACATGATGAATGGCGACTGTAGAACGCAAAAGCCGAATCCCGGACATTTTGGGTCTCTAAATCCCTGGCAAACTCATCACTTACTTAGGCTAGCCTTGTTGTTTTCAACTGTGCTCTCTAACCGGTAGGCGTGGCCTCCTAAGGCAGCGAAGCAAGTGCATTCTGGGAGTTGTTGTCTTTCATCCACATAAGCCAAAAATACATTTTCTGGCTTTTCTCAGTCTAGAAAGCTCCAAATTCAAAAATTTCTCCACATTTCTTCTACTTAAATGACCTATTTTAAATACACATTCATCTTCCCAGAGGTGAAGTATCCCTTTAAGTACTAAAAGGCTGTATCTGTACTTTACTAGAGTATTTTTTTTTCTCCTACTTCCACTTTTACTTCAGTACATATTTTCGATGAGTTTAATACTTTACTCCGAAACATTTTTTATGTGCTGCATCGTTACTCGTTATAATTATAAAAATGTTACGAATCATTCCAAACCCTTATTATCACTGTGGTAGATGGCTCTGTCACCAGGTTTGATGAAGCTGGCCCAGCGAATCAAGCGATCAAGAAGACCGCGTGTGCTCCCGTTCTGCCTTTCGCTCTGCTGCCTGCCTCCATAGAGAACACTCGACCAAACAACGTCCCTCAGGGCTTTTAGCTCAAAAATGTGCAGATTTTGACAAATATTGATAGATTTCATAGGTTTACATCAGATTTCTATAGAGAGGAATAATATTTATTTAAATTATAACCAAAATGGGCAGATGTAATCATTATGAGCGCTGGATACTCTGATGTACTGTGTTTTCAATACTGGCAGCCTGAGGGCGCCCTATGCACATTTAGTCCATATATGGAACACATGAAGAAGAGCCATTCCAGGAACTCCCTGACATAAATAAAGCTTCCAGAGATCGGTTACATGCTGATAAATACCTAATAAGCTGTGGAGAAAAAAGGCACAAGCAGGGAAGAGAAGACAGGGATGCTTTAAAGGGGGAAGGGACATATTTGATTTGTTTTAAGGTGCTCTTTTACATTCCTGTCTTTGTACTGCTGCTTCAGCCAAATTAATTGTGAGTGTCCTAAACATTTGAAATAATATAAACAATATGATGTTCAAACTTTTGACTGTTTTCTTTAATAACTTCATAACACAATACTTGTACTTTATTTTCAGTACTTGAGTAGTACATTTTAAAATAAACTACTTGCAATACTTAAAGTCCCCGTGAACCGGAAGTTGCAAACGACTTTTCTCCAGTGTTATGACGTATTTTCCAGTGAAAAGGAATATTGAACAGAGGGCAGGGTTTTACTCTAGCGCTCCTCCTCTCCATCTCTGCTCATAGCAGACTAACGGTTTGAGGGGAGTGGTTAACCGTTGCCCAAACCAATTCCTCAAACCTACGTCATCAGAGAAGGTCCTCCAATGCAGAGGGGAGAGGCATTTTCAGATTTTGATTAAAGATTACCATGGTAAAAAAAATATTTTTAAATATTTTCTTGCACGGATTAATTGTTCACCACAAGACTAGTAATATGCGCTAACAAATTAAATAGGGTCAATTTTGATTTCATGGGGACTTTAAGTACAAAAAATGTTGAATACTTTAGTACTTCTACTTAAGTGTGAGCACTTCAACTTCTACTCAAGTCACATTGATGGCCTAAGACACGAAACGAGCGGTTTGTGTGAGAAAACGAACAGTATTTATATTGTTTTTACCTCTAATACACTTTCCGGCGCTTGCGCAGACTAAGGCCCCGTCCACACTACTGCGTTTTCGTTTAAAAACGGACCTTTTGCTACTGCGTTTTCGTTTAAAAACGAACCTTTTGCTACGTTTGCACTTCCCGTCCACACTAAAACGGCAAAAACGGAGACCCAAAACGGAGAAGTTTAGAAACGCTGCCGACCCGTTTTTCGTTTTGAATCTCCGGAGGGACGGAGATCAATTCTAATATGCAGCTAAAACGCTGGTGAGAACAGGGATCGTATTCGTTTTAATTCTCCGTTTCTAAACAAAAACGCAGTAGTGTGGACGGGGCCTAAGCTAGAACACGTGCACACGTCACACAACAGGAAGCGCGCACGCCCTCAGATCACTTGGACGTGGTTGTGTAGAGGTAAAAACAATATAAATACTGTTCGTTTTCTCACACAAACCGCTCGTTTCGTGTCATAGGCCATCAATGCGTACTTACGATGGGGAATTGTTTCATTTGGACTTCTCTGTGCATGCTCTTTGAGGTGGTGACCACAGACCCGCATTATATGACTGACAGAGAAGAACGGTTTGACCTAAAAATATCAAAACTGAAACTACTGCAGAAACAAAGACACCTACATCTTGGATGCCCTAAGCTAAAACATACCAATATTTAATTTCAAAGTGAACTATCCCTTTAATCTATATTTATACAGTGAAACTATGCAGTTATATTTTATATTTGATTACCATCTCTGTACCTGAAAATCTAGTTTAGACCTACATGAAAATAACTGTTTATTTCATTTGTATATGTTTTTTCTGTTGTGTTTATTTCTGCTATTGCTTCTAATTTGATTATTTGTTCTTTTTTTTCTTTTTTTACTTACTGTCTTTATTTATATTACATTTATATGAGATAAGCTAGTAATAAAATATATATTTTTTAAAAACTGTAATTAAGACTGATTAAGTTTTTATTTTTCTTCTTTTTTTTCAGTGTTCATTCAATTCACTGCTCATGTTCAGCTCTTGGATTTGAATTCTCGTGATTTTATGTGAACCTGCTCCTTTGCAGCCACAAAAAGTTGAAGTGATAAATACACAGACAGAAGCACACCCACACAGCTCTGCTCCGCTGAGGCCTGGCCCCTTATCACAGGTCTGTGGAGAGCTCTTCTTCTGTGGCAGACTGTGGTCTGCAGGCGAAGTTTTAGTGAGAGCATAGTGCAAACATGCAGCATAGTCTGAAACATGATGATATCTCAGAAACATAGACTGAGCAGGGGAGAGTGGGTAAGCTGTGCCACTTCTTTAAAGGTTGTCCTCTAGGCATGAAGAAATTAGATCTAAAACTAAATCCAATATGCCTAAATATATTTCAACTGAAATTAGAATAAAGTGTCAACAAATTAATCTTTGGGGAATATTTGAATGATTTACATTGCAAATAAAACATTAATCCAAATGAGAGAGGAAAAAAAAAAAAAACAATTAACCAATGCATAATCTGACATTTCCATACACCAGCCAGGAAATGTTTTAATAATCAAAATATTTTAATGTAATGCTACAATTTTCAACATTTTGAAATTGCAATAATACATTTTAACCCACAGCTAACATTTTGGGCAAAATGCAACATTTAATAATTCATGGCTCATTTTTTAGCCAAATAATTTGCATTAGTAATTATAACAAATCAACAATTTTTACCATCATGTAAAGTCTATTTTTACATTTTGCTTTGAACATAAAATGTATGATTACCTGCCATTCTAGGAAACTGATTTTGCAATACAAGATAAATAAATAATAATTCTGGCTAAAAAGGCAGGTTTTATGGCCATGTGTCTAAAAATGAAATACAGTTTGGTTTGATAGATTAAGGAAGTGACACATCTTACCCCACTCCCCACTACTTGGGACAGTTTGCTCAAACAGACAAGCGCACTAATGTAACAGAAGACACAAAGCAATGATAACAGTTTAATGTCTGCGAGAGTTTTAATGTACTTGATTGAACTGAACTACATTGCAGTGTCGTCGTTAGACAAAGCTTGGCTGCGGAAAAATGAGAGAACATAAAAACGATTTATTTAAAGCCATTTGTAGAGAGCACCCTGCAAAACCCTGATGATATCACTGCACAGCCTTTCTCTCTCCTTTTGAGACAGAGGGCGACTGCATGGGAGAGAAAATCAATCAAGAGCGCAGTGTGAGTAAACACTTCAGGGAGGCACAGCCACAGATGCAAGCGCTATGGACAAGTCACGTCTGCCAACCCCCCCAAACCAGCTAGACACACACACGCAATGAAATGGGTTGTGAAACGAGAGAATGCATCTCCTCTCGAGAAAGGCACAAGCTGTCGTCACTCCTGCTCAAAGCGAAAACAGCGAGAGAGACAGTGTGCGTAAATTCACGAGACATTGCAGTTAGGGCTGCACAATTACTCAAATTTGTAATCTCGATTACAATTACGGATTCCACAATTATGTAATCGTTCAAAGGCGCAATTAGAAAAAAAAAAAAACAGTGCACTTACATTATTCTGTGTGCTTAAGATGTGCGTTTTATTTCTCTACAGCTTAGCTTAAGGTTTTTCTCCCCCCATTGTTTTAATTTTAGTATAACATTATAATACCATGCATATTTTTACTTTGGTTTGGTTTCTTTAAATACATTTTTTTATATATATTTGACATTTGAGGTTTAATGCTAGAAAAAAGCAATACAAGTTTTTCAGGAAGAGTGTTTTCAAAACATCATTCGAAGTAAATTGTGATAATCGTAATTAATAATCGCAATTACAATTTCAAGGGAATAATCAACAGTTATGATTTTTGTCATAATGCCATAATTGCAGTACTCGGGCTCCAATTACTGACAATTGTAGATTATTTCTCTTGACACAAACTGTTATTAATTTTTTTTTTTTTACAAATTATACATGGGAAGCGAGCAACACAACAACACTAGAACACTCATCCTGTTATAATGAATGAAGGCTTCATTGTAAGTTCACATTTTTTCATAAGAGACCCTGCAGTTCAGCATGAGCTCATCGACTGTCCACGCACAGGGTTCTGGACTCTGTACAGAATGACTCTCTTATTTACATTGAGTTGTTTATAACCCAAGTGAATACTGTCACACTCTCTGCATAAGCAAGGGGGGCAACATGTCAAAATTGAAAATAACCAACTGGGCTTTTCACTTTGGTATAAAGCTTCTTTTTGAGTGTCAAGGGATGTTTCTTCAGCTTTCATTTTCAAGTGTCATCGCAAATAGAAGCATGAATCATTAACATGTAGACCAGACTACTGTACTTACAACTCACTCAATAAGACAATCAAAACACCTCTGATTTGTTAATGCGTTCATGCACATGATAATAACATTAACTTTATTGGTTATGAAAGATTACTGATAATATGCAGAATTGCAGATAGTAAGCTATTTTGTCCAAATTAATAAAGATAATAACAAAAACCAATGACTTTAAATGCTACAAGTGAATTTAGGCATCACAACATTATAATGTACAGTATGAGAAATGGATTTTAATTTTGAAATCTACTAAAGATCATATTTAACAGTGTTATTAAATTATGTTTTTGAAGATTAACTTTAAGTGAGCGTTATGTCAAGGGTAATCTAAATTTAAAAATGGTTTAAATGAATGTAGCTATATCCAATATCTGGTATCCAATATCTATCAAACTGATATGGTACCGATTTATTGTTCACTTTGACCAGCATGAGTTGTTTTTAATTGTGCTACCAAAATTAATAAATGGATTAAAAAAATCGTATTCCGAATTCCGGTAGCGGTCGACGCGCGTTCACGGAGATGGATGCTGGCGTATGACGTAGGACGTAGCGTAGGAAGCGTCATGACGTAGAACGAACGTAGAGTTTTGTTTTGCTCTGCTCTCTGGCTGCGCTGTCACGTTCGTTCTACGTCATGACACTTCCTACGCTACGTCCTACGTCATACGCCAGCATCCATCTCCGTGAACGCGCGTCGACCGCTACCGGAAGCCAGTTATTTTCGTTTATAAAGTTTTAAATATGTATATTTTTACGACAAAACAGCACGGATTACCCTCAGAAGGCCTTTGTTTATCCCCCTGGAGCCGGATGGATTACTTTTGTGAAGGATGCTGGATGCATGCACATTTTGGGACTTGAATGAGGTGGACCCCATAGCTTCAAATTATAACCACTGAAAGATCTAAGACATTTTCTAAAATAACTGAAAATGTGTTCGTCTAAAAAAAGATTGACATATGGATCTCGAACGGCTTGAGGGTGAGTAAATCATGGGTTAAATATCATTTTTGGCCGAACTATCCCTTTAAGTCTTCAGTGGTCTTCACATCCTTCTTTCCAAGTCACAGCATTGTTGTTAAGCATCATGCTATGTAGTTGTAAATTAGTTGCAAAACGCCTGGTTCTTAAACTCTGGAGACCAGCTACATAAACATGAACACCATTAGGGTTGGTTTCCCATCGACTGAGAAGCGATACAAGCTCAACATGCCGCAAATGAGGACTTAGCATTGCAGAATGATGTCTGTGGAGACGTTTAGGACAGCAATAGCTGAGCCTGAGCAAGCAAGCTGTTCTATCCCCTAAAGCAAACCTAAACATCATTTATCAGATAATCTGACTACGGTGGCAGTTTGCAAGTAAACAGAGTTGGCGAATGGGAATATAAAAATATTTGCCATATCCTAAAAAAAAAATAATAATAATGAATATTATTTAGAATTGTTTACGAATAAAATAAAATAAAAATGAGAAAGCAAAAAACATTGCTTGTTGCTGAATCATGTTGTGATTAGTCTGTTAGCTTAGCGATTAGCACTGGCCACTTGCTGATTTAGATAAGATGCCTTTCATGCTGTCAAGCATCAAGTTAAAGATTAACAAAAAGCAAAGAGGTGAAATTGAGCAAGCAGTTTTTTATGGTTTTAGTTTTATAACTATAATAACTGTACTCTGTTGTGGCCTCCTGAGTCCCATTGCAAAAAGGTTTGCTACAATGAAGGCTACGGCTAATCGTGACAGAAATTCTGTAACACTGACAGGAAAAGATTAAATTAGTCCTGCCAGACTTTTCCAAATACTGCAGATGTAACATATTACTGGAACTGGCCTGTCCGCTATAGTGGAATTGTTTTGCACTCAGTGCTCAGTGCTGTTCCTTTAGACAAGTCCGACTCTGATACCTTTTGGCTAAGGATGACCCATTTCCATAAAACACTATCTGTACTCAGAGAAGGCCAGAAGCACTGTCAAATGTACACGCTAACAGCAGGGCATCCAGCACACGCACTTGAGGTTTTTCCTCCAATACGCACATCAGAAGACATTTCAGAGTCATAAAGCACAGAATGAGGTCACCAGTCATCATCTCACTGTCTAACCTTTCACTACTGCAACATGTGCTCAATTTCATCTTCATCTCAAAGCTTAGCCGACTGTTCTTCTGATATAAGTGTTCTGTGTTCAGAAACTGCCACAAACTGTTAATAATATACATCTACAGACAAAAGGTTCGGAGAAGGTCAGAAAGTTGTTTTCTGAAACTTTCATTTGAATGATTTCTGATAGGATTATGACACTATTAAAAAATATTAAAACAGAAAACAGTTCTATTAAATGGGAATAATATTTCACAGAATAACTGTTTATTACTGGTTTTTCACTGTGTTTTTGATAGAGTAAATGCAGCCTCGGTGAGAATAAGACACTTCTTAAAAAAAAAAAATTATTCAGACCACAAACTTTTGAATAGTAGCGTAGGCTATATCCAATATAGTGTGATGGCAATACATTAAAATAATAATAATAATAATATCTACTAAAAAGCAACATATGGTATCAACACATTGTGCTCAATGTCAAGTCAAGAAAGATTTAAACCCACATCCTTTCAAAATCACCCCCGTCTCAATGTTACATCCCCTCTTTACCTCCACTCACATTCACACAAAACAGCTCTCTCTTCAACTGTGCAACCAAACCTCCATTCCAGTTTCGGTTCTCTTCAGCACACGCGTCTGTAACTCGACCAACATCCCAGTTTCTATAGTTCTGTTCAGCGCACGTCTCTTTATCACGATGTAATCTGCCTGTTTCCTTTGTGCCTCTGTTATCCGATCTAAAGCCAGTCACTTTACATCCTGGGCCATTATACCATCCGCCACTTAATATAGTTTAATGTCTCTGACTTCATTAAGGGACGGAAGCAAGTGGACAACTAACTCATTACTCCAGCCTAATTCCAAAGTTCTGCCGGCTGCTCTATTGAACCATTTCCAGATATACATTCTGCATATTTTTCAATATAAAACACGTTTTACTACCACAATACTTGCCTATAAAACCCTGGCCATCACAAAACATCAATTTAGATCACCGTCCCTCAACTGGCACAGATCAGAAAATTGTGATATTGCATTCAGGTCCTTGCGCTTGAAGGCAAAATGATTCATTGCTAAATATGACAGGCGAAGAGAAAGAAAAAGATAGACAGAAAAAAACAGGAGGAGGGTAAGAGAGGGAGCGAATGATAGCAAGGGAGTTGTGAAGAGCAAAGATGAAAGGAAATCAAAGTAGAATCCCAATGCGTGGAGAAGGGGATCTCCTGTGATTAATCATCCTCCAGCCCAGTATGAGAAGAAATAATCTCGTTAATGTCAACAAAGCCGAATATACGCTCCAAATGCAGTTTCGAGATGTGGGATTTCAAGATGGCAGCATAAAGATGATGTCACGCTATCTGATAGACGGCCTAACGATAAAGAGCATGCGACGTCGACCGATGGGCCACAGATCAAATCAGCCGTAATGGGCTTTAATTTCATTTCAGACCAGCGTGGAACACAGGCTCAAAAGTCTGTCAACATCTCCTACAGATATGACCCCCAATTGAATGAGAAATCACAGAGAACATAATTGTGGTGAATTTGCTAGCCGGTGGACCATGAGCTGGAGATCTGCATCTCCACCACAGCAAAAAGACTCTGGAGCAAATGTAATTACAGCCCAGCTGCCTCTGTTAGACAAACACATGGTTGGAACTTCCAACGTTAGTTCACCCTAAAATAAAAATTCTGACATTCTTTACTTACCCTCATTTTGTGCCAAACCTGCAGACTTTTTTCGCCAGAACATCAAAGAAAATATATTAAAAAAAAATTGTTTTATATTAGACACAGAACATCCTACTTACTAATACTATTCAAAACGTGCCTAACGTGCCAAATGGTGCCATTTCCACATATAAGCTCTTTGGTTTACTTTTTTGAAAAGTATATTGTGCTGATCTCATCTGTCTACTGCTCCACCGCGCACAGGACAGTTCCCCTTTCTGTCTGGCTATATTCCCTGATGTTTCAGTTCCTCACCTGAAACTCAAGTGAAACAGTTCCAGTTACTAAATGTGCACATCCAGGGTTATTACAGTTAGGCTAACTAAAACTAAACCAAAAAAACATGTTTGTTATATAAACGTTGACTGAAATAAAGATTTTATTTCAGCTAGTTGCCAACATTTCTCATTTTCGTAACTTTAAATTGATGTACTAAAATAACTAAAACTGATATAAAAACCTAAACTATATAGACATATCTAAAAATAATAATAATAATAATAATAATAATAATAATAATAATAATAATAATAATGACAAAACAGAACAAAATTACTAAAAAATTTATAAATTAAGATGAAAATGGAAAATATAAAATAAAAACAAATTCAAAATATTAAAACTATAATAGTAATGATACTAAAATTACACTGGCACATCAGTCAGTTCTAGATAGCTTAACCGGGGGAGGTTTTTGTTTTAGGTCACATTCAACAAAAATAGAAGACAAAAATCACAAACTATGCCAATAATAACTCTTAACACACACATATACATATATATATATATATATATATATATATATATATATATATATATATATATATATATATATATATATATATATATATATATGAGTGAGCTTCCGCTATGCATTCAGGGATGTCAATGTATGGATTACAGGTAGGGCTGCACGATTAATCGCAATGAAACCACACGCGATTTGGCAAAGGCTGCGATTATTTTCTGCGCAGCTTGTCAGTGCGGTGTGGCTGATCGGTAGTAAACGCTGCTCCATCTGAACACCAGAGGGCGCTCTCACGCAGACACACCAAATATGCCCAGCCGCAGAAGTACAATCACGCACAGCATTCCAGGAAATCCCTACATGGGCATCATATTATCGCTGTAGTTGAATAAACTGAGGATTGAAACGCTTTGATTGTTTAAACATGCCTTATTCTGTGTAAGAAGCCACATCATCTCACAGTATGATGCTCAACTGTCGTTATGAAATGAGTTTGGAGTAAAAGCATGTTATTAAATGTTGTCTTTTGTTGGACAAGAGGTTCATAAATGCTTCTCATGTTTGGAAAGGCGTGTTGAGTATAAGTGACTCAAACTCACAGCGCTTTCAGATGGAGCAGCGTTTACAGAGCCGTACATCGATGACAAGCTGCGCATTCAAAATAATCGCAGCCTTTGCGATTTCATAATCGCGGTAAGCCAAATCGGTTTAAGTGTGATTTTGTGTAAATTGCGATTAATCGTGCAGCCCTAATTACAGGTGTCTGCGTACTAGAATGATCATAATCAGCAAACCAAATTTAAACTATCTAGACCAGTAAATTGAACTATTTCTAATAACTTAAGGGGTGGTCACACTACACATACTGTACACTACACTCCTTCAGAGCATGACGTCATATCATGACCGCTGCAGTATCCGAAGAAAGTTTGCATGCTCAAAGTCAAGTGTGACTGTGGCTTTAGACCTGTAATCTTGAAGAGCAATCTATAAACTCAACAAATAGCTTAAGGTTAGACATGACATGAGTAAACGGTGGTGGTGCTTGCTAACTGAGAGGAAGTAGCTGGAAAGGTTACAAAACATTAGCCTATTTGTTTGTGCTCGTTTCTATTTGAGATGAATGTATTAAAATATGGCCTTAAAGGTCCCGTCTCGTCTACAGGCCCTCTGGAGATCCCCATTAACCCAAATGTCAATATCATAGTGCTTCACAAGTGCTAACCGAGGGTCTTAATCTAATCCATTACCGATGACCCTGGACAACAGTCCTAGATTTTCCCTCAGAAGTTTTCACTCTCCCAAGCTCTCATGTCAGACGTTGCCCCAATGATGGTCAACAGCACTCTAACTGTTATTCAGTGCGTCATGCGACTTATAATTCAGTTCCACCCTCTCTTCGACATAGCATGTCCAGGAAAGCGAGTCGGCTGCTGGGTTACCGAGAAACAATGGCATTCCTGTGCTCTGTGATGCCAGGTGCCGGCAGGAACACGATCCCTTCCATCTGTCCGTCTGTTCTGGCAAGCGCTCGGCCAGGCCCGGGCAGCAGCTAGAGAGAGTCACAAAATGGAACTATTGTTCCAAAGCCTCTTGGAGGAACACACTAAATACCACTAACCCCCCCATACCCCACCCCCCACCACATACACACACACACACTTCCCCAACACAAACGTCGACAAACACACATTCAGCATAAACACGCACATCAGGAATGAAGCTAAAGACAAACGCACAGTAGAGTGTCGGACGCAGAGCCACTGCCAATGTCAGCCCAACAACATGCGCCTCGCACGCATCTGCAGTTCAGCTGAAGTCTTGCTGAGGGGGAAAACAGTATGCTGCGCTGCACAGCCCAGTCTCATGGAATATGATTCATTTCCTATAAATGTAGGACCCGACAGCCTCTCCTCTCCAAGATAACTCAGCACTGAGACTTTCAAATCTGCCTGACCTTATTGCCAAAAACATTATATTTTTAATGACTTTTTGGATTTTCAATTCGAAGCCACGATGAAACGGAAGTAACAACATATATTTTCATCCATATTGTGATATAGTCTAAATCTGAGTATGATGGATTATCCAAACAGAAAAAAAAATGTAGGTTGGGAACTTGGTTCTATTCAAGGTTGTTGATTGGATTTTAAGATGTGGCTGTTTTGGGCGATTGTGGAGGGGCGGGGTTTAAGCAGACTAAATGATTGGAAGATGAGATCCGTATACATCACCAGAGAGTCATTTTCACTGAAAGATTGAGATATGACATTTTAATTAAACATTTCAACATCAAAAAACGGTCAAACAAATAAAAATGCATGGATGAATCGTTCATAATAAGATCTATAATTAATTAATGATTAATTAATCATTTTATAAATCAACTAGGCCTAATCTACTCATTTTACAAAGAAAAAAAAACTTCTGCATCAAAACCTATTTGTATATATGCAAAATATGATGTCTGTTTATAGATTTTTCAACAGAATGAATTTTCCACTTCCTATTAAAAAAGGCCACCATTATTATAATAATTGATATTTTTCCATTAAGATGATCTCTATCCAATTCTTTTTTACTATTTTTGTGCAATACCATAGTATTTTTGTAATGTTATTGTAAGTTGGGGTTTTGGACATGTCAAAATAGCATACAATAAATTAACAAATAAAATAAAAATGTTTTATTGATTTAAAACAATCCTGCATAGACTAGAGATGCATTGCGGTCTCAACCCGACGCTTTGCACCTATCCTTTTAGGTTTAACGTATTCTCCAAGCACAGCAACCATTTGATGCCCTCAGGCAACGCTTTACCACCTCACACACTGGGACTATCAATTTCTCCCAACTAAAAACACGCATGTAGCCAGGGTCTGTCCGAAATCCACATAGCCGGTGCACTGTTTAGAGGCGAGAAGACCAGTGAAAGTAGCAGATAAATAATGGATAGCTCGTTCTTTCTCCTCTGTGAAAAAACATGACAGATCAGTTCCTGCACCCTCTGCTTGTAAAGCTTCATTTCTGACTCCCGGGGCCCGCCGCCCGCCGTCTCCACGCTCTCATCTTCTAATGGTCCTACCAGTGATTACTGAGACATAAGTGCACCGTCTGTCTTGATGATCAATCATCCGCTGGATCTATAAAGACGGCCCCACCACAGAGCTCCCCAAATGTAATTAAATTTAAAAGAGTGGACGCTGCCCGATCTGCCAGCAGTTTGAGGGGCGTCGTTGGCTGTAAGCATGACTGACAACTTATTTATAGAGCTTTAGCTGCAAGCAACACAATACGTGATGATGACAACTTGGGGTGTTCGTCAAAAGCATGCTCAATTTCGTCTGTCATGTCATCAATGGACTCCTGAGAGCCACTGAGCAATAAAACAGCTCTTTTATCATGAGAGTGCTATTCAATAATAAGCACTGCAGAATTATATAATTCAGTACAGACAAACAAGGCATCTGGGGTCAATGTTTCCCACCACTAAATACGACAGAAGTAGAATAGGAGCAACTCACTGAGGATCAGCTTTTTAATGTCAGCCTACTTTTGACTTTTCAACTAAGGCAGCCCTCAAAAGAGCAAATGTCTGCTGCATGCCAAGTCAATCTGAACAGCAAAGTTAGGGCAAGCCCTTTCAAGTAATCCAATAGAGACTGGTAGCCTTTTTCATTTTTAATAGGCCTAACTTTTCTAGCTATTCATTACATAGATCCTACTACCTAGTGGTAGGATGGTGACAAGTACCCTTTGAATAAATCACTAGTACACATTCATTAGGGCCTAGATATCAGTACTTATTCCTTTGCTAGTCACTATCCCAAAATGTCGAGTAACTACTCCATTGTTTCCGGAACAAAACAAAACTGAAACAAAACATTGCCACTGAATTCTATAGGAATCTGTGATTCATATAAGCCATTTATTTGTCTATTCATGTTGAAAGCACAGCACCATGTTCAGTACTGATTTCTTCATTATTAGCGACTATTTTATTGGAAATTATTATCTATTCCAATTCCCTAATAACAATTGAATAGATATTAGTACCTATTTATTAGACATTAAGATGTATTCCAATTGCAGTCATGTTTTAATTTTAATGTATGAAGAAGCCCTTTTGATTAATAATTACATTCACACAGCAAAAAAACAAACAATTGCAAACAGTGACATAAGGAATGTTACTAACAACTGATACTAGACGTGTCTCATTTATGCATGAAAACTAATAGGTTACCAATTCACAATAAGTTAATGAACTAACAATGAAAACTTTTAAATTCAACATTTGCTAACACATTAATACAAGGGTTGTATCTTACGTTAACAAAGATTAATGTTACTTGCGTTAACAAAGATTAATAAATACTCAAAGAAATGTAGCCAATTGTTCATGGATAACTATCCTACTAGGACATTCAAGTAGTGTTTCCAAAATATACTATATTAGAATACTTATTAGTCAATTCCCCCAAAAAATACTACCAGTAATATAAATACACATAAGCTACTAGTAAGTTTTAATGGGGAAAATTTGTTAAAACGGCTTGCCATACTTGTCTTCACTGTCCGGGTGCGATTTCTTTCAATACATTTTATGACGCTAGAAAAGTCGCATTCCTGTATTGAAACATCGCTGCTCTTGTACAGTCCTCCTGTCTCTGCTTAACACTGACACATGAAGACACCAGAAAAACAGTCGGCAACAGAAAACAGCCCGAGAAAACGATTCGGGAGCGGACAATTATGAGGGTTACATTTTAGATATACAAATTAAAAGATTTACCTTATCTCGTTTCGACAGCGCACGAGACGATAACAGAGACCGTTGAGACCTTTCGCTTCGTCCCAGTGCGGATCTGAGGCTCCACGCGCTGGAAAAAAAATGTGATCTTCAGATGGGTAGTACCTCAAAAATTAATCCCAAACATGGTCGAGCGGAGATCTGGCCCGAAATACAGCGCTTTTCACAAAATCCGCCGTCTCGTTCCGAGGGGGATGGTGACCGTTAGTTTAGTGCGCGCAGGGCGGCCTGTTCGCTGGTAATTATGGTGTAAATTGGCCGAGGATCGAGGACACTCCGTCCGCTGGATGAGCGCTGCGCTCCGGCTGAAAGCACTGAGTGAGCGCCGCTATTCGGTCTAACGGAGACGGAGCAGCTGAAGAGACCCGCCCACTCTGTCAACCCGGAAGAGAACTGTCAATGAAATGGCATTAATGACATCAGTTGCGCTCAAGAATGAGAGCCATGGGTGGACAGTGGAAATATTATTAACAACCTTCTAACCTCTGGCTAAATCAGTTATAAACGTCCTTGAAAAAGAAGAACATTCTTGTGTTAGAATGGGAGAGTTGTGTATAGTTTTATTCCTTTGCTAACTCATGTAGGGCCTAACCACCCCTCTTGGGTTCTGGTTTTACAAGGATGTGGGTTTTGTTGTATCCAACCAATAAATCTTAACTGCTCATAAAATATCATCCAGATTGCTTTGCAATTTGTTATTGTTGGTTTTGGTTCATATGGTTCTCAACAATAATCATGGCTTTAAAATTAAACTTTTAAAAATGTGTTAAAATGTATGATCCATGAATTGCACTGGGACAGCAAAATGACTAATATGACCTTGGCTGACCAGGAACATTAACACTTTTGTATTGCATAATGTTCACGATGTTGTTTGACGTTTTGCGTGAGCAACAGCAGACGTGTGATAAGATATCAATAAAACACTGGGCCAAATATTGTAGCGTTACGTATATTATCAAGTGACAGGTAAATATACATCAAAATACTGTAGAGTTTGATTGGATGCACAGCCTTCGATGTCAACAACAAAGTCATTTTAAAAAACGATATTTATTTATGTACAGTACTGTGCAAAAGTCTTAGGCACGTAAGTATTTTCACACAAAAAAAGTTTTTAAGCCAGTTTCTTTTTCTTTTGCTGTAGTGTGTCAGTATGAAATATCAGTTTACA
This sequence comes from Scardinius erythrophthalmus, assembly GCF_964197995.2. Taxonomy (NCBI): domain Eukaryota; kingdom Metazoa; phylum Chordata; class Actinopteri; order Cypriniformes; family Leuciscidae; genus Scardinius; species Scardinius erythrophthalmus. The sequence goes on from NC_138236.1 coordinate 16,726,448, forward strand.
TTTCCAAACATTGCTTTTGCCATTAATTGAAATAATCCAGTGAGATTTTGGTAGAAGCTAATTGGTCAATAAAATCTATTTATGAATTTATTTTTTGAAAGCATCCTCACTTTACAGCATTTTTACACAAGTGCCTAAAACTTTTCACAGTACTGTAGCTTTGCAGGTAGGTTTCTTCAAGCATCTTGGAGACGTTGATGTCCACAGTTCTTCTGGATTTAGTCTGTCTCAGTTTTTTCTGTTTCTTCATGTAATCACAGACAGACTCGATGATGGTGAGGTCGGATCTCTGTGTGGAGCAGACCGGCTGTTGTCAGACTCCTTGTGCATACACAAATCTCACTGGATTATTACAATTAATGGAAAAAGGAATGTTTGGAAATGTAAACTAATATTTCCTACTGACACACTACAACAAAATATATAAATAACTGGCTTAAAATCATTTTATTGGGGTGAAAATAACATGCCTAAGACATTTGCACAGTACTCTATGTTTATATGACTAGTGCCTTTATAATTTGAATTTAGCATTGTTATTGTGTTGCACTAACACACCGATTGAAGCCAGTGGTGTAAAACAGGTGAGGACATTTTCGGGTCAAAGAATGATGGTGGGTCCAGTGTTAGAAAAGTTTTAAAATAATAGCACTTTAGTCAATACAGTATGTTTACACTTTACAAAGTGATATTTACTTAATTTTATTGCTTATATAATTTTACATATTGTCAGCCATCATCCTACCCCTACCACCATTTTTCCCCCTTTGAAATAAACTGCTCAACTGCTCTATAATGTTTTTGAACTTTGACAGAAAGAAAAAACTCATGTCCTGGTTTGAGAAAATACAAAATGGCAACAGCAACAATGACCCTTGCCCTGTGTGCTTGGCAGCTGTAAAGATCTTCCAGAAAATTAATTGCTTTGTCATAATTTTCAGTGTTAATGTTTTTCTAGAATAAAATTCAGTTTATTCTCTCTATTCTGTTCATTTGAAGTTGCTTCAGAACAGCTTTAGTAAAAATAATAAAGCAATATTAATATGCAAAAACCTAATAAATGAAAATGAATATATTCCTTTTGTGTCTAAGTGTACTTGCATGACTTTGCTTATGTTTTAGGAGTGCAATAATATTCATTTGGAAAATAGGGCCATATCTGGCGCTATTATTCCATGTCAATTTAGGACTACCGACACTGCATGTTTAGTCACGTTTTATCTTCTGAAATACTATTGTTTTAGTATTTGTTCCATAGACTAACAACACACACACACACACACACACACACACACACACACACACACACACATTCTAAACAATGACCCGGTAAAAAGCCCAATCTTTCATTTATTGCAGTTAAGTTTTATTCATAAAATATTCATGGTTGTTTGCAATTGAACCTCAATACAGAATTTCCAGCTAGTTTATTTATGCATTGCATGCACCAGCCACTTGTAGCAACTTCGTCTTGATGAAATATAAATGAGACGTCAAGTGTGTGCAGTATGTTCTTTGCCCCAGCCCTCTCTCAACCTTTTATAAAAACGGTAACTCATCCATAGTAAAGCCAAAACACTACAGCAGGACTAAACTGGGGTGAACCAAACAGCTGTATTCAGGTCAAACGACAAAAGAGGATGTAGACGCAACACTATAGCAGAAAAGAGGAGCTCTGTCCCTTCTTATCAGCGGCCACCTGCAACATCTTAGTTGTTTTCTTCAAGGAAGAGGAGAGTCTGTGTGTGTGTGTGTGTGTGTGTGTGCGTGCGTGCGTGCGTGCGTGCGTGCGTGTGTGTGTGTGTGTGTGTGTGTGTGCGTTTGTACCAAATGTCCCCACAAGGATAGTAAAACCTGAGGTCACCTCCATTGTGGGGACCAGCCAGTGGTCCCCATGAGGGAAATGGGTTAATAAACATACTAAATTATATATTTTTGAAAATGTAAAAATGCAGAAAGTTTTCTGTGATGGGTAGGTTTAGGGGTAGGGTTAGTGTAAGGAGATAGAATATACAGTTTGTATACAGTTTTTTACAATCACTTTGTTACTATTTTCAGAACCTTGATGTCATTTTTCACAACTCTAGACACAAAACTCACAACCAATGATCAAAATGCACATTTTTCAAAACTCTAACCCTTTTCTCAATTGCTTGGATACAATACACATAAAACTTAGATCATTTGTTCATTCAACAAAAATCACCTGTTCAATATGACACAACTTAACATCAAAGTACTACTATTTCAAAAGGCAATTCACACATTACATTTCAAATGAGTGTCTATTCATTTCCTTACATTGATCTAACTATCAATTGATACAACTGCTCAAAATGATAAGAAACTATTGCATTACTCTGAATGCATAGTTGTATGGAAACAGACAAACAATCTTCCATGTTTACTAAATCATGAAAGTTTCAAGATAACGATATTCATTGTCACCAATTAGCATGGAGCATGAACCAATTAGACTACAATATCCATGGATGTAGCCTAATATTTGATCATACTGCTTCATCAGACACTGTGTCTATGGTCCCAAACACTGTACTACCTTTTCAGACTATGTACAGTATTGACAGCACTGCACTGTATAGATCATCACTCCTGTTCTGTTTCTTACAGTACAAGCAAGCAAGTTGAGGAACACTGCATTTGATGTTTTACAGTACTGTCTTTTCTTTTCTATTTCATAGCTAATTATTTTTTGCTTTGATTCAAATAAACCTATGTTGTGATTGTACTGTAGTGTTTTGCATCAATATATTACAAACTTTGTTCAATGATTCCACTGTAGTATTCTCTCTACTACTGCAGTGCCTTTACAGAGATGTATTTACTGTACATGTAGTGCCATAATGAAACCTGTATCACCTATTTTGTTCTACAATATTTAATGATTGTACGAACAATGACACAATGAAACTATCAGTTGCTTGTGTGTGGGTGATCTATAGTTATGTCTCAACGGTATTTCACAGTAAATTAGTTTTTTGAACCAATGATTGTGCAAGTGCAAGATTTATTTAAAGATGTGAATACACAATGCAATGTTTTGAACATTAGATAGCCTGTGTTACAAGTGATAACCGTTTTGAGTTTTGTGTCTAGAGTTTTGAAAAATGACATCAAGGTTCTGAAAATAGTAGCAAAGTGATTGTAAAAAACTGTAGTATAAAAACCGTTAAGTCTATGGAGAGTCCCCACAAAGATAGTGAACCAGATGTGTGTGTGTGTGTGTGTGTGTGTGTGTGTGTGTGTGTGTGTGTGTGTGTGTGTGTGTGTGTGTGTGTGTGTGTGTGTGTGTGTGTGTGTGTGTGTGTGTGTGTGTGTGTGTGTGTGTGTGTGTGTGTGTGTGTGTGTGTGTGTGTGTGTGTGTGTGTGTGTGTGTGTGTGAATAAACTCAAGGACAACATAATGTTCTACTAAGTGTGTCGATGAGGTGATTTCTCCGTCACATTTTTCTCTTTATGTCTCCAACAATATTTCATTTCAAAATATGCAGAGGGGTCCATATGAAAGAGAACAAAGTGAACTCTGAAGTTGACATTTAAGATGGCAGAAAAGGTGAAATGACAAGTAATGGCATTCACAGAAAGGACAAGAACAGAGAATGAAATGAAGAAAGGAAACACTCACCTCTTTTGAAGTCTCCTTTCTGTGGGTATAATGTAAAATAGGTATAATATGAAAGAAGTATCCTAATATTTATATTATTATATAGCTATGCAGCTTTTCCAACAAATTCAAGTGCTTTTCAGTATTATATGGCCATGAACTACACTGGCAAACAAAAACAATTCATACAATGCAACATTGACTGTTGTAAAAATCAAATCAAAATAGACATCCTTATTGAGAAGAAATATAGATGTTTAAGACTTATAGTTTGTACATCAGTCAAAATCCCGAATTTACCACTACTCTGTGATAATGGTTAAAATTGTAATATCTATTTTTGTACATTTTCATTACATTTCTCTGTCACTCAAAGAAAGGAGAGAAGGGAGACATGAAGGACAGTGCCACTGTGGTGGGTGTTGAATCAAAATCTATAGAGAGGGGAGAAATAATTACCTGACATCTGTTTTTAACAAAGTTAATTAGTCATTTATTTCCCCCAGCAACACGTGTGATTGAAATATAAATGCCATTATTCTCATTTATTCTATAACGAGTCAGTGTGATGAAGCATAAAACTGTCATGTTAGTTAGTCAGTGTCATGAAGCATAAATCAAACTTAACTTCAGCTCTAACTGCTGGGAATGGGAAAAGGCAATTTGCTGGCTCTTTTTCAAATGATATGAAACAATATATATATCAAATAATATCTGGCCGAGATACAACTATTTGAAAATATGGAATCTGAGGGTGCAAAAAAAAAAAAAAAAAAAAATCAAAACATTGAGAAAATCGCCTTTAAAGTTGTCCATTTATGTTTGTGATTGTGCTGAATTCACTCACAAAAATAAATGTTTTATATATTTACGGTAGGACATTTACAAAATATCTTCATGGAACATGATCTTTACTTAATATCCTAATGATTTTTTGCCATAAAAGAAAAATCGATCATTTTGACCCATACAATATATTGTTGGCTTTTGCCACAAATATACCAGTGCGAATTGTGACTGGTTTTATGATCCAGGGTCACATATTACAAATATTTTACAGAGATGTTTGGCTCAGTCACTCACTCTAGAATTCTGCTGTGAAAAAAATAATAATAATAATAATATATATATATATATATATATATATATATATATATATATATATATATATATATATATATATATATATATATATATATATATATATATATATATATATATATATATAATAAAAAACAAGCTGAAATATTAATCTAATAATCAATAATGTTTTATATTTGTTCTACAAAAATATTATATTGCAACCCTTAACACAAGCGGAACCATCGGGCGCAATCGATTGTAGCAACGGAATACAAATATAACGCACGCTGTCACGGTCTCATCATCTTTTCCGGGTGAATAGGATGTTGTGATATAGCTGTAGGCTAACGTGTTTTTACCAAAATTCCAGGTTATGTTCGTTGCTTAAAACTACAAATGTCTGCGTCTTCTGAACCGGGAATAGCAAAAGCAAGGGATTTGAGTCCAGCGACGCTCTCGACGAGTAAAGCACAGACAGCGGTGGCGTTAGTTGCTCAAGCCCGGAGCAAGAAGCGAGCCGTCAGTCCCGCGATCCACACAATACCGCAGCCAAATAATAGCATCAGCAAAAAGAAAAAAACACAACCTCCATCGTCAACTACTCAAACTCAGGTAAAGAAAAAACACTAGACTTCGACATGACGGGACTAACGTTACTTGTTCAATTTAATAATAAAACGTTTCTCGTTGGTGGTCTTGCATTTGTCTCAGGTTGCTCCATTGGAGGGGACTTCTGAAGGAAAACCAGCAGCAGCTGTTGATATAGAGACTGCTACAAAGTGTCTGCCTTTTAAAAACCCTAACTTTGTGGTAAGAGTCTTCTCACAAAAAGTCCCAGAAGTTCTTAGATGCATTTCAATACATTCATAAGTCTTTCCTCCACTAGCACTCAGGTATTGGTGGAGCAGCAGCAGGGAAGAAGAACAGGACTTGGAAAAATCTGAAGCAGATTTTAGCAGCGGAGAAAGCGCTGCCCTGGAAAATATCTGATCCTAACTGTGAGTCTGATTTACAAAAGTAATCAAACTCGGATTAATTCTGTCAAAATAAGAGTTTAAACATCTGATCAGAATAATAATTGCCAGATTGAGTGTTTACGTCTCAGGTCAGAGTCTCAGTGAATGTGTTGACTTACTTTGACAATATTTAAATCTTTATTTTTTTTTCTCTAAGACTGCAGCATAGATGCACCTCCTTCTATGAAACCTGCTAAGAAGTACTCGGACATCTCAGGTCTACTGGTGAGTCTGTTGTAAAATGATGTTGGTTAATAATGCAGAAACATTGCTAATGTAATTGACTGGATGTACCCTCTAACCTCACCTAATGATTCTTACATCTGTGTGTCCCAGGCAAACTACACTGATCCTCAGACTAAACTGCGCTTCACATCAACGGAGGAGTTTTCCTACATCCGTCAGTTGCCCACAGACGTGGTGACCGGATACCTGACTCTCCGTAAAGCCACCTGCATTGTTCCATGAGAGAGAACCCCAAAATAAAGAGGGTTGAGACTCTTTTCCAGGCATAGACTTTCATTGGATTATTTAGTATGAACTCCTTTTATTATTATTTTTCTTCACACAATAATTGTCTATATTTGTACCTGTATTGTGAACCAAATATGAAACAATGCAAATGCTTATTGTAACTCCTTAATCTTAAGATCTTAAATGGATCCAAATACTGGTGTGAACTATAACCAGCAACCCAGTGTGAATTAGATTATATATAGAGACCGCTCTCTAGAAAAGGAACTATTTCTGTTGACAACCTCATGAAACCCCTTATTAGAACTGATCACAATGTGGTCAGTGAATAAAGTATTTAATTTAATACTCATATTGATATTGTTTTGCCTGGTAATTGGTCTCCTAAAGCAGTTTTTTTCCATATCAAAAGATGCTGTATGGCCTTTGGCTTTCATAAGTTGACAACGCAAGAAGTGCTCAAAATAGAAAGTTTTAGACATTGCTTAGAGTAGCATACACCAGACAAGGGATGGATTCAAGGAAAAGGAAAGTTTTTTTTTTTTTTTTTTTATGAGGTCAAGTGCTCTTGGAAGAGATGAGTTTTCAGCTGTCTTTTGAATGTTGTCAGGGTGAGGTCGGGGAAATCATTCCACCAGCGTGGAACCGTGAATGGAGAGATTTTGGAGAGATTTTGTGACTCTCTGTGAGAGTACCACGAGCCGTTGCTCATTTACCGATCGTAGGCTTCTGGTAGGGATGTAGACTCGTAGAAGCGAGTGAAAGTAGGAGGGAGCTGAGCCTGTGGTCGATCTGTAAGCAAGCGTCAATGCCTTGAACTTGATGCGAGCATCGAGTGGTGGCCAGTGCAGAGGATGAACAGAGGTGTGCGTGGGCCATTTTAGGCTCGTTGAAGACAGGACGAGCTGCAGCGTTCTGAATCATTTGTAGGGGTTTAATTGCACATGATGGAAGTCCAGCCAAAAGAGCATTGCAGTAATCAAGCCTAGAAATGACCAGGGCCTGGACGAGACGTTGTGTTGCATGCTTGTTAAGAAAGGCCTGATCTTCCTGATGTTGTGCAGTGCAAACCGGCATGATCGAGCTGTCTTTGCAATGTGGTCTTTGAAGGTCAGATGGTCATCAAATATTACTCCCAAGGTTTCTGACCGACCTTGATGGGGTGAATGATGAAAAGCAGATCTTGCATCCCAAACTCATGACCACTGTTTTACAAACCATATACCGCTGAGCTACTGAACCTCATCTGATTAATTAATTCATGTACGTGACAACGAATGATTTTGTTTGTTCATAAGTGAACATCTTTCTGTACTATGTATATGACGATGTCTTTCTGATGTCACAACTCTACTGTATAGAGTAAAAAAAGCTGCTGTAAAATTATTTCATTTTAATAGAGAAAAAGGAAGATCTTCACCTCAGATCTTTCATATCAAGGCAGATTCAACAACATTATACTGAGTATGTGTTGAAGACCAGGACCTAGTCTCACAACTTGCGAGTCTCAGTTTTCCTTCCTCTGTGAAGGATCTGTCCATCCAAATCACTGCAGTACATCAATTCAGGGTAATTTTAAGAACAGGTAACATTGGAAAAATTTTCCCAACAGGCCCCAGCGAGGATCGAACTCGCGACCCCTGGTTTACAAGACCAGTGCTCTAACCACTGAGCTATGGAGCCTCACAAGATGCCTGTCAATCACAAGAGTGTTTGTGCTTTGAGTTATCATGACAAAGACACACCTCAAGGAATTGGCAGGCAGCCTAAGATATCTTAACTGATGCTTCAGAGAAAAGACAAGATCAAACTAAACTCAGTCCAAACAACAGACTGGTCACATTCTTGTAGCCTGACTGACTTATGTACTTTGTTTGAAAGAAGTCTTTATTTACACAGAGACTGTTCTGAAAGGGAATCAGCTGTGGAGGTATATGTGAGGACACATGACCAAATCAAGACTTTCTGGTTCTATAGAGATACCATTAAACTGAATCACACAGTAATACAGTCAGAATCAAAGACTTCAGTGTGCAGAAGAATCATATCAAGGCACCCAGCAGGCACAGTACGTCAATGTGACGTCAGGAAGACGTTGGACTCCAACTAATCCAGCGTCAGTCAGACGTCATATTTTGGTTAATGAAAGTCAGGTTGACGTCTAAACCCAAAGTCTGTTTGGCGTCAAGCTCCAACGTCAGACAGATGTTGAATTTTGGTTGGAATAAGCGCCGCAAAAAATGTGACATGGATGGCACATTAAATCTGTGAAGATCTCAGCAGAGGATTAAACAACTCCACAAACAGCATTATCAGCTTCACTTATTACTAACCAGATTTACTTTATTTAATTTCGTTTTAATGAAATCAATTGTATTTTAAAGTCACCATGATGGTGGTTAGCTGGTAAATCTGGTTAGTTTTAAGTGAACGGCCATGCATTTCACCTTTTTGTTTGGTTTATTCCAACCAAAATTCAACGACTGCCCAACGTTGGAGCTTGGCGTCAAACAAACATTGGATTTAGACGTCAACCCGACTTTCATTTTCAACCAAAATCCAATGTCTGACCGACGTTGTAGTCTATATCCTGTGCTTGCTGGGCAGATTTAGAACTGTGATTCCTCTTGTCCTTGTTTTTTTTTTTGTCAGTTTGCAAAAAGCAAAAAAAAAAGAAAAATTGTCCGTTTATCTTTTCCTCAATGTCTTTTATTGTCGGATAGACCTGAGATCTGTCTGTTCATCTCCTCAAGCTTCTCCTTCATCATCTGACTCTTCTGTTCTTCCTCCTTCCTCAGTGCAGTGATTGTTGCTTCTTTTTCATCTTGAAGAATCTGATGAAACTTAAACTCCTCTTTAATCTGCTGCTCTGTGAGCTCAGACTGAGTAAAAATCAACAGCTGCATTTCCATTTACAGTAATATATTAAATATACTTTTTGTCAGTTCTGTGTTGAAATTGTTGAGTATTTGACTCCTTGATGTGCTAGACTGTTTCAACACAATGTCCTTTCATTTTTGTGTGTGTATAAGCTTCTCCTGTAAGGAATTCAGTGCTGTTTTGTGTATAAGTGTAAATCTGTGAGAGTGCAGTCTCTGGGAGAACAGGTGTTACATTAAAAACATTCAAAGAAAGAGAGTAAAAATAAATAATTTTCACGTAAATAAAAAAAATATATATATTTTTTTAAAGGTATGTTAAATTAATCAGATTAAATCCTAATTCTTGTGGATGTTGATGGTTAACTTTATTGTGAATTTATATATGTTATGTATCATCACCTATATTTGTAATTGTATGTGAACCAAAAATGAAATAATGCAAATGCAATGCATACAAGACCCTGGATACATTTTATTTTGCTGCCATCTACCAGTATCATGAGGTATTACAATGAGACACACTGAGGAAAATAAACCAACAAACCTGGAAATTCGTCTTTTAAATTAGAGATCCTCCTCAACTTTTAAAAAGACACTCCTAGAAGAAAAGGTTCTGCATAGACCCTTAAAGGGTTTTCCATCATGGAATAATTTTATGGATTTATAGTTTACTTTTTAATTTTAAATAAATGCTGTGAATTAAACCGCTTGTAAACATAGCCTACTTTTAGCCTAAATAACCTGTTAAACATGAAAGTATAATGCAGTGATTTAAGACATTTCTCCTTATAGCCTTTTTGGCATAATTTGACATAAAAAAAAGATGAAGCACTTTTAGTTATAAGTGTAGATCTTAAACTGATCTAAATACTGGTGTGAACAATAACCAGTTGCACAGTGTGTGTATGTATCACATTATATGTATTAAACAGTGTCTAATGCAGATTAGATGATCTGAGAAGCAGAAAAAGATTTTACACCCTCTAGAGAAAGGAAATTATTTATTTGATTGATCAGTTAATTCATAATTTATTTCTCTTGAAACCCCTCATTGGAAAAGCTCACAACATTGATAAATAAAGTCTCAGATTGTATTATAGTATTGATCTTGGCCTGCCTGGTATTTGGCCTATAGGTATAACTTTTTTTCATGCCAAAAAGATCCTGTATTGAAGACCAGGACCTGGTCTCACGACCTGAGGCAGTATTCCTCCCTCTGTGAATGTCCATGTCCATCCAACACTGCATGAAAAGGGTAGAAGCTGGCCATGGTAAACTTCCATGTAATTTCAGGTTTGAAAAAACCTGAGCTAAGTTACACAAAACAGGAAATATCCAGAAATACTAAGTTTCTTCAGTTTGTCTAATTTTGGGAAGTTGTTCTTCGGTCATCAGCATGGAACAGCAAGATCAAGCAGCGGCTGTGGGAAACCCTCAACTGCCCTTCACTGGTGGAGACAGAGCAGCCTGACGGACGTGTCCTGATCACCGAGAGCTTCTCCACACCCAGCAGAAGAAGCTTCGCTTCTGGTTTTTATGTGTTTTTTATTGCATTGCTACATGGATGTCACAATGTTTGGGGTGGTGTTGACGTGTTTGGCAAGGTTTTCTGAGAGCTTGTTTTGTTGCTGTGCAGTTGCTGGACTTTCGGAGTGTTTTTTCTCATGCACTGATACGTGGTCGATAGGATGTTTTGAGTGATTGGTTGATCTGCGGTGGGCCTTTAACCTGTTAGGTTAGGGTAGGTTAGGGTCCCTCACACGGTTTGCAGCTTGACGTGCTGTGAGGGCTACACCACTGGTACTTCACAACTACTGGTAGGGTAGTGGACAGGTCTCAGCTGAGGTGCCAGATGGAGACAAACCACCTTCTGGACAGGAGAGGATTGGCCTGATTTTCTTGGCAGAAGATAACAGTCTTGTGACAACGGCAACAACACCAGAATTACCTGTATGGAAGAAACTTTAAACTGATTACATATGTGGAAGCCATCGATGGATTGACGGAAGCAACTGTTCCAACAGAATGAGGAAACACAGAATGGTTTGATATTGGTAAAGGTGTACGACAAGGCTGCATTCCTTCTTCAGCACTCTTGTAACAGCGTCCAGCCAATCAAATATTGAGGGCCGGTAAGTATATTTTATCTTATTGATTTTTAAATGCTTCTATGTGTGTGGTAAACGTTAAAAATCAATCACTTCTGAAATTGTTTCTAAATTTAGGGATATGATGACGTAAATTGTTTGGAGCATTGAAAATGATGTAAATACAACTATTTGTACATTACTATTTGCTGTATAACAGGTAAAGCAGTAATCTAAAATTCTTAAACCTGAGCTTAACAAAGCAGACTGTACTTTGCTACGTAATTATTAACTGATTATTATAAATAATCAAAACATAAATGCATGTTAAACATAAAAACTAGTGCTATCAGTCATATATTGAAATCACAAAATAACGCTTTATCATTGAATACTTAATCACAAACAATCACATATTTTTGAAAAAGTGCTGAAATCTGATTTTATATTTATTTATTTTCCCGTCAAAATGCATTTAGTTTCTTCTTAATGAAAGAACACAGAATATGTAACAATGTTTTATTAACATTTTACACAAGCAAAGCCTTACTAAAACTAACATAAAAATAAAATGTACTGAAAAACTAAAATTATAAAACACTCAACTAAAACAATCACAGCGTGAAAAACAGCATCAGAAGCTCAAAACTATTACACTGTGTTGTCGGTCACCAGAGCATCGTTTAAATATTAAGTTGTTGCATAGGTGAGAAGTTGCAAGTTGTACTTCTAATGTCTGATTGTATTTTAATATATCTGTATGCAATAAGACAAAAGGAATTATTATAAAAAATATATGAATTCAAATATATATTTTCTTTTGGTACTTTTATTGCATGCAAGAAACAGTTCCGAGCAGTTCCTAATAATGCTGGCCTTTATAGACACCACTGCATACAGAAGGGGAATTTATACCCTATATAACTGTGAATGACGATGATAATGGTGATAGAGAATCATATAGTACATATAACATAGAGCTTATGCTGCTCTAATTCAGTGGTTCTCAAACTTTTAAGCCAGCGAACCCTAAACTAACGTCGACGAACTCACAACCCCACAACCACAACATACACAAACAATAAACAAAAAAAAAGTTGTTTTAAATCCTTCACAACATTTCAATTATGTTGCATCCACTTCCTATGGAAGCTTGTTTCCGCCACAGAATAAAAAATAAAAAAGGTAATTCCGACTTTATATCACGCAATTCTGACTTTATAACTCGCACTGCAAGTTTATATCTCACAATTCTGAGAAAACAAGTCAGAATTGCGAGATGAAAACTCGCAATTTTGAGATAAAAATTCGCAATTATCTTTTAAAATGTTTTCTTATGTGGCGGAAACAAGCCTCCATAATTTCCACTATATTTACTGTATATACATTTAGGCTTACCTTTCAGTGGGATGGGTGCACTTGTTTTTCGATGCACAAAAGCTTAATCTGTGGCCTGATGGTGGATACGGCTACTCACATATCATCTTCAACATCAAGACAAGACGTGATCCATATTTATTTTTCATGTATGTAACAGTCTGCTCGCACAAATATGTAGATCCAAATGGAAGCAGTACATCGCTACACCGGATAACTCTCTGTATTCTTCTGTTACTGCGATCCAAAATTCAGGCAGTGTGGAACAGGAAAATAAAGTTTTTAATGTTCAATCACTGGACAGCTCCAGCAAAGCATCTTCCAGTTTTGTGGGGAGATTACTCCTAGTTTCAGTGAATGGTTGCCGTATCCAGTCATTCAGTGAATGGTTGCGTCTCTTTTGGAAAATACTAATGGAATTGTTCCAAAAGCCCTGGAGATGACCAGTGATGTGTGTTTTCAGGTTGCCGGGACTCAGTCCACTCTTCTCCAGATGTTCATCCAGCTCAGGAAACATCTCCACATTACCTTGTTCAACATCTTTGCAGCTTTTTCACAAATGCATCAATTTTCTCATCTTTCTCAATTTTCGCTTCATGCTGCGAGCCCATCTCATTGCAAAGGATGTTTACTGGACGTGATTTAATGTGATTCACAATTTTGATTGCACCTTTGAGAACACTGTTAAGCTCACTGTCAAGTGCTCTGCTAGCAAGAGACTCACGGTGAATGATGCAGTGCGTAAACTTAACATGAGGAGCCACTTCTAAAACCTTTGCCTTGAGTCCCTTGTTTTTAACTACCATTGCACCTGCACCATCAGTACATACACCAACACAGTTATCCCATGAAAGTCGCATCTCTTTTAGTCTGGTGTCCAGCTTGTTGAAAATGTCACTGCCGATACAAGTCACTGAGCAGAAGAGCATTTCCTCAAGCAGTTTTCCATCAAATGTGTATCTGATGAATGCCAGCAACTGAGAAGAATTAGAAACATCAGCAGATTCGTCGACCTGTAACGCATATTTCTTTACATTTAACCTAGCAATCAATTGACTCTTAATGTCTTTTGTATATCATGAATATGGCGAGCTATCGTGTCATTCGACAATGGGACAGTCAAAAGCTCACTTGCAATTTTAGCTGTGGGCTTAAACAAGTTTTCCCCGATCGTGTGTGGCTTTTTGGACTACCAGGTATGCCACCTCATAAGATGCCTTCAGAGCATTAGCAGTAATTTGGGTTTGTTGTGCGAGTGTACGTTTTTGAATCTGTAATTCCTTCTCTTTTCTGCGAAAAAAGTCTATAGGTTTTTCAACACAAGTAGGGTGTGTTGTCTCCAAATGCCTCTGCATTTTTTCCAGGCTTCATACAGTACTTTCATGGGCAAGCACTTCTGAACAGATTACACAATGAGGATGGTCCACGTCGTTGACAGTAGAGCAAGTGAATCCATACTTTATGAATTCCTCTTGATATTTCCGACGTTTCCTACATTGGTCAGAAGGGGTCTTGCTCTTGTGTTTAGTAGAGGTACACGGTTCAGGCGATTCAGGCAGACTGTCCACAATTTCCTCAACATTTTTAACCTTGCAAATTACAAATTATAAATTTTTTCAAATCAACTCGTGACCCCTTGAAATCATTCCACGTTTTCTGACTGTTTTTGTGTTTTAGATACTATTTACTATTTTCTCTAATGAAGACAAACAAACAATTATTGGTTAAACTATATTTTGTCTGTCTGCCCACCTGGCCTGCAACCAATCAAATCACTCACCTGCAAGGGTTTTGGGAGGGATAAAGAAAACCAACCATATCATTAAGTTTAAGGATTTTGGGAGGGGTTTATTTTACATGTAACCAATGATGTCACTTTGCTGTAAGGGTTTTGGGTGGGATAAATTTCAAGTTGAGCAATGAAATTACTTTTAAGGAAAGTCTGTGGCCCAATAGCTGTCTGGTTTAGGTGTGAAAATGTCCCCTGACAAAATCCTTGAGGGGATTACTTGCCATGGCAACAAATGTCTGTAGCATGGTAGAATGCCTTAGCAACATACGTCGGAATTGGTATCATTACGGAAGTATCCGGGTGGAATTTAATCTAAACGGTCAGGAGTACTTGTGGACACTTCCATAAATGAGTGGTGTATACAAGACATCACTAGTCTGGATACACTTCTTTTCATGCAGTGCAAGTCACTGCAGTACATCAATTCAGGGTAATTTTAAGAACAGGTCACATTGGAAAAATTTTCCCAGCAGGCCCCAGCGAGGATCGAACTCGCGACCCCTGGTTTACAAGACCAGTGCTCTAACCACTGAGCTATGGAGCCTCATGAGATGCATGTCAATCACGAGAATATTTGTGCTTTGAGTTAGCATGACAAAGACACACCTCAAGGAATTGGCAGGCAGCCTAAGATATCTTAACAGATGCTTCAGTGCTTTGAGAAAAAGTTCAATGTTTGAAACTCTTGGTAAAGTGGCTCCAGGAGTTTGCGTGACTTTTTAATTGTCATAACACAGAATTTACTGCACATTTATGCATATTCTTACATGTAAGAAAGCATGAATATCAAATGACACTGTGGAAACTGTTGGTCAGACATGATCAAACTAAACTCACTCCAAACAACAGACACTTTCTTGTAGCCCAACTGACTCAATTTGTTTGAAAGAAACTGTTCTGAAAAAGGAATCACCTGTATAGATACATTATATGTAAAGACACTTGACAAGAGCAAGACGTTCTGGTTCTGTCACATACAGTCAGAATGAAAGACTTCAGAGTGCAGAAGAATCAGATTCATTTGACTGTGATAAGTTCACTCATGAGTTCAAGACTCAAGATCAGACACAAACACACTGAGATTGATTGCAGCAACCAGTTTCTCTGGAGATTGTAAGAAATATTTACCATCTTCATACCACACACACCAGACATTGGTGTAAAAGAACGCTGTTTCCTTCCTTTGGTTTGATTCTATGGTTACTAAACCAATATGAATAGTCTCCAACAAGTGTGTTCCTGAGTCAAAGGTCTCTAGAGCCAGGACACAGGCATATGGGTAAAATATCTCTGGATTATTAGGAGCCAGCTGCTGCATCTTGCTGTGTCTCAGACTGGTCAGATCATCAGAGAATCAGGTGTGTATTTGCAGTCCAGAGTCACAGGAACTGATGACATATACAAACAACAGGGTTACTATGGTCTCTATAGTACTACTCATTGGGCCTGGGGAGAAGGTGGCCCACTTGTGCGTTTTAGTGATGACCCTGTCTATGTAGTCACTTTGTATTCACTATATGTAATTGACTTTTGTAATACACTCTTAAAAATAAAGATGCTTTAGTGACATCAGTTGTTGAACCTGAAGAACCCTTCCATTGCACAAAACGCTCTTTAGTTGGAAAAACAGTTCTTTAGAGACTTTAGATTATGTAAAAATGTTTATTTTAAGAAGTGTTTTTCCGGAATCCAAAATGGTTCTTCTATGGCATCTGTCATGTATTCCCTGTGTGTTTGTGGACTCTTTTGTAGTTTCCTGTCTTGTGCCATGTTTTGTAGTTTGTAGTTTTTCATGTTGATTAGTCTCCCCAGGTGTGTCTTGCTAGTTCCCTTGGTTACCCTCCTGTGTTCCCATGACAATTTATCCATGCCGCCTTGTCAGCCTGTGTATATATTGCCCTTGTGTTTCTCTTGTGGTTGTGAGTCGTTGGTTTTGCTGTCCCTGTCCTGAGCTGCCACATTAATCAAAGCTCTAGAAAGCATCTGTGGATCATGCTGTGGATCAACTCTGGGCTCTGGAATAACGTTCAATAGTCAGAACTGCAGTGAGTTTGAGTTAACAATCAAAAACACAAAAGTGACATGATGTCTCGCTTACCTTGCCATTGTGGCATAAAAGTTCCACGTTGTATTCTCTCCTCAAATAAACTATATTTGCATGAATTGATTATGTTAAAGGAGATTCTTAATCTAGCTCCTCTTTAATCTGCCGCTCTGAGAGCTCAGACTGAGTCTGAATATAAAAACAAATAAAATTATTAATAAAATTAAACTAAATCACCTCTGCATTTACACATTTCTGTCTATGTTGAAAATGATGTCCTGAGATGTTTTAGCACTCTTTTTTTTTTTAGTGTGTTAAAGTTTCTCTTGCAAGAACTTCAGTGCAGTATTGAGTTCCTCAGATGGTTTAAAAGGTTGTTTTGACCTTTAAACACGAAGAGGTGTAGGTATGTACTTCAAGCACTGAGCCACAAATAAAAATGTTATAAATGCATTTGCATTTACTCAATATCAGAATTTACATTTATTTTAAAAAAAGATAGCACAAGCACACTTTTTAATTAAGGATGAAGGGGAACTAAAAATTAAAATAATTGTTTCTTTCCTTGTAAGAAACAGCTTTATTAATGAGGCAGAATCTGTGATTGGCATGATTTTTTGAATCTCTGCGCACACAATACACACACACAGGCTGTTCATCTTCCAAGCAGAAGAGTATGAGATTCTCAGATCTGCAGATCACTTAGACCCTGAGGCACTTTCTGCAGTGAAGGACACATAAATTCTCCAACACCAGATTACAAGGATCTATTCCTGCAGACGGGACACTGCCGGACTTTCTTGGTTTTCTAGAACTGCTGAAAACATTCTTTACAGACACTGACTATTACAGAATAACAGGAAAACTGAATATTTCACAGCACACGTAAGATCTTCCACAGATACTGTTTTCACAGAATCCATTCTCAATTTTCTAATATTTAAAATGATCCAAATCCCTTTTTTTTTAAATAATGTCTTCAGTTCCCCACCAACAGCTTTTCCGTTTTTTTCTGATACTTCCTGGAGTTTCTGAATACCCAGATTGGGTTAACCTTGGATTTACCTGTCATTAGACTCTAACAAACACTTAAGTATTTGTGCATCTAATAATCATCTCCTGAAAAGGAGAGCAGAATCTAGTATTCCAATCCAATATCACACACCGATAAAGAAGCATTTTAGCAGTTAGGATTTTCATGTGTATATACAGTAGGCTTATTAAGCATATTTGCATAAAATACTATAATTCAGGGATTGTAAGACAAGTGTATTCTCTGTAAATAATTTAATTTCCCCCCTGATTCACTTTTTTAATTTATTACACAAAATAATTTTTGTGTAGATTTTGTTTTTATTGATGCTTTTGTGTAAATAGTGTATTGCATTGGTGTTTTATTTCCTTTTGTTAGGAGTTTAGAAAACTCTTCATTAAATACATAGTGCGCCCAAAAATTTAAATGTTGTTATAATATTCTCACCCTCATGTTGTTCCAAACCTGTATTAGTTTCTTTCTTCTGCTGAATACAAAAAGATATTTTGAAGAATGCAAATAATCAAACAGTTGACAGCACCCATTGACTTCCATAGTAGGAAAAAATACTATGAAAGTCAACTAAACATTCTTCAAAATATCTGCTTCAACATTCAAAAGTTCTTCAAAAGTTTTGCCTACTATATGGGAAGTATGCGATTTCAGATGCGGCCTTTTCTTCATTGGGTCTCCTGACAACTAAAATTATAAGAATGCTTCTATAACAGGGCAATACAAATATCACTTTTTTAAAAGAGTGGTCACCCAAAAGTGGCTCACTTTGAGAAAATACCCTTGTGATTTACAGGTCTAGGCAACATAATTTATTGGCAAATCACCAGCATATATATTTACTTGTTTGGTGTGGGTTAAAAATCAGGTTTTGCAAGTATAAAGGTCATTATACTTTCTATTTAGAAGATATGCCTGAACACAACAATTTCTTAGAATAAACAAACACTTTTCCCATTTGTTCCTTTCAAACAAAGACTGATTGAAAATCAAATAACCTAGACATTGCGTGCACTGAAAGGCCTCTAGCCCTCTACCTTCGGTCTCAAGTGATATTTTCTCCAGAATTGGGTGCAGGTGAGATTTAGAAAAAAAAAATCTTGTTAGAGCCTATTTTTGTCTTAATTATAATATCTACCGGAAAAGGAAGGTTTGGTTAAGCGCAGCTAGCTACACCTCTGATGACGAATCATCTACGTAAGTGAACCAATCATCTTGTCCGGGCGGTGTGGGCTGGAGGCGAACTAGACCCGCAGGATGCGGGCGGGGTGAACAGTGCATATTATGAACAAATGTAGCCTAATCTAGCATAGACCACGAACTCAGTCACCCACTAATATCCTCAGGTAAGATTACTCATCTTTTGTTTTGTGGTAATGAGTTGCGCATGCAGTTCGTACGATGATAGTATGCTATGATTTCCAAACAGCGTATTTCAGACGCATTAGCGTTTGATATCTGTTCACGATACAGTCACGCAGTAAAATATGGGGTTTGCAGTACAATACAAACCTTGTGCTATCTGAAAATTTTTTCACTTTAAATACATGGACATTTTATCAGATTAAGCTTCTCTGCGATTATTTCTATTTATGTTCGCATGCTCAAATGTAAACATGGCAACTTAGTAGCGAGTAGTCTCTGTTGGGTGATGTGGACGGGGCGAAGTAGCCTACTCAACTGAGCCTTTTCCTTTTCTTTTTTCAAATGTCGATTTATCTGGAGATTGTAAATTAAAATCGGTGTAACGTTGGATATACTGATTATATGGTATGGTGCATGTAAGTTGCTTCGTAGTATTAGCTCGTTCTGCATGTAAGTTGAAACCTTAGAGCGCGTGTGCTGTTTTTAGAGTAGGTTATGGAACTTTTATTTTAACCTTCTGTGTCCATTTTGCTGATAACTTTTGTGCACTGTATGTGTACTGTGCTTGCAAAAGGGTGTGCCATATTTTGAGAGGGAGAAAACAACCAATAAAACACAGACCTGCAACACAATAAGGTTGACCGTACTCAGCCGGATCTGTGCTGTATCCAGATCAGATAATGGACCTGCGCCTAGACACGACCACAACGCAGCCCTGAAGTTTCAACTAGACTATCCCCTGAAGGCCTCATCGAAACACAAGGGCGTAGATTTGGTTTGAACATTGGGGGGGTTGAAGTTTGGGTTCTGCATATTTTTCATGTGATCATGGTATACATATTGAGGGGGTTGTAATGCATAGATTTAAATATTGGGGGGGTTATCTCCCCCCTAACCCCCCCACAAATTACGCCCCTGTCGAAACAACAAAAGTTTTTCCACTGTACAGATGAAAGGAGATCAAAATTATTCCTGTTCACATGTAGGCTATCCGCAGAAACAACTATAAACGCTGTATGTCAGCCAAGTAATTTGCAATGTCACTTTGTAAAGAAAGACTATGCACCCATGCATTCAAATGTGCATGTCTTTAGACCAGACACGTAATACGCATGTGCATGTCTTCGCCGTTTTCATAGATTCACGTTTTTGAAGTTTACACGGAGATAAGAAACGCTATCGCTTTCAAAACCCATTTAAAAAAGTGCACTTTGAAACCTAGCCCTACTTCAAAGTTTGCATTCTCAGGCCACCAAAATGCCATTGTGGTGTAAATGAACTGCCAGAGCGCATTTAAAAGT
Source organism: Scardinius erythrophthalmus (assembly GCF_964197995.2). Lineage (NCBI taxonomy): Eukaryota > Metazoa > Chordata > Actinopteri > Cypriniformes > Leuciscidae > Scardinius > Scardinius erythrophthalmus. Next base: position 16,746,538 of record NC_138236.1, read on the forward strand.
TTTCAGTTGAAAACGGTGTTGTGTAAGCGGCCCCTAAGATGACTAATGATTTTTACAACGGAAATAAATCAATTAAAAACTTAAGCTAGACAATGACTTTCTTTAAGAGCTGCTGTAAAGCCAAAACAATCGTTTTCTTTATTGTTGTTTACAGAACTATCATTGTCATTAATTTCCTATTATCACTGTAAAGCTGCTTTGAAACAATCTGTACTGTAAAAAGCTCTGTATAAATGAAGGTGACTTGATTTGACTAATTATACAGACATGTGAATATTAAAATATGAGTTGAGGGCACCTTGATGCATTTTAAAAATATAATCCTATATGACAACAAACTCACAAGAACGAGGGAGAAACGCGGAAGAACATTTAAAAGGTTAAATAATATTTTCATTACATTTACAAGCACTACAGTCTCTGAACAAACGACACACGTCAGTTTAACACAGAAAGAAAAAAGGCATAGGCCTAGTTACTTTTTTGTCTATTGTTCTTTGAATATTCGGTGTATCTGTATACATCTGTGTATCTACTTCTGCGTATCAGAATTCATCATGCCATCACGTTCACGATCAGACGTACTGCTGTATCAGTATTCTTATTTGCACATAATAGTCTGAAGAAGTCGTCATTAAATATGTGCGCATACACTCTGCTGGTTCATGTTTAGAGCACTGCTAGAGTATATAAAATATGTCCAAAAAAACTTGAAACATACTTACTCCAGTCCGTAAATGATCTATGATCCGTGTTGTTAATCTCATCACGGCATTTCGTCTATTAAATATTGTTACAGTCATTATTTGTGCTTTTAGTGTTTTCAGTGATGTGCAGCCTGTACATATCTGTTCACATCTCTTGCAACACTTATCTCTTTATGTAATGGCTAAATGTTACAGGGGCCAGTAATAGGCCAGTGGGACAGTCAATGTGTCCAATGCCAAGAATGTAGCATGGGACTTTAAATAGCCTTGGGTCACTCTCCCATCCTGAACGTAATGGATTTTCCATGCCTTGACCTTAGCCTTGACTTATTCAATGAGAATAATCTTCTGACGACTACAGTAATTTTAATTGTTTTTACATCAAGACTAAAGAACTTGATGATCATGGCATCCTGACTATCGAGACTTGAAATCCAGGCAAGTGTAAAATCTGAGTTTTGTTTAATTTTTGTAATTGTGCTGTGGTTTTCCTGCAGGTTCTTTGAGGGTAAGGTCAAATCATCATGGCTGCTACCTCCCAGGTGTTCAGGGTCATCCATGGCAGGAGATTTGGTCAAATCCTGGTGCCAGCTATAAAATGCCAAAACTGCAGGCTGTCGTCTCATCCCTGCACCAATGCAACTCAGCCACATGGTTTTGTTCAAAGATGGCGGCACCAGTCACGGGGATACAGGACCTCACCTGCAAGGAACACCTACTACCTGACCCCACCTCAGGTTAACAGCATCCTAAAGGCAAATGAGTACAACTTCAAAGTTCCTGAGTTTGATGGCAAGAACCTTAGTTCAGTCATGGGCTTTGACAGCAACCAGTTACCGGCGAACGCACCCATTGAGGATAGGAGAAGTGCAGCGACGTGCTTGCAGACGCGCGGCATGCTTTACGGAGTATTCGATGGCCACGCAGGCTGCGCTTGTGCTCAGGCGCTCAGCGAGCGGCTCTTTTACTACATTGCTGTTTCGTTGCTGCCGCATGAGACGTTGATAGAGCTGGAGAACGCGGTGGAGAATGGACGACCTGTTCACCCAATTCTGCAGTGGCACAAGCATCCCAACGACTACTTCAGCAAGGAAGCCTCACGGCTCTACTTTTCCAGTTTGCGCACGTACTGGCAGGAGCTTCTGGACCTGAGCGTTCCTGGGGAGCAACCTGATGTTGCCGAAGCTCTTGTGAGTGCCTTTAAAAGGTTGGACAATGACATGTCCCTCGAAGCACAGGTTGGCGACCCAAATGCGTTCTTGCACTACTGGATGCTTCGTGTGGCATTTTCAGGCGCTACCGCATGCGTTGCACACATCGATGGTAATGAGATGCATATCGCCAACACTGGAGATGGCCGTGCAGTCCTGGGCGTGCAAGAACCCGATGGCTCTTTTTCTGCCTTGACACTCTCCAATGACCACAACGCGCAGAACGAATCCGAGGTGCAGCGCGTGCGGTCCGAGCACCCGCTTTCCGAGGCCAAGACTGTGGTGAAGCAGGATCGTCTCTTGGGGTTACTCATGCCGTTCCGCGCTTTCGGAGACGTTAAATTCAAGTGGAGCATCGAGCTGCAGCGCCGTGTTCTTGAGTCCGGACCGGACCAGCTCCATGAGAATGAGCATGCCAAATTCATCCCACCCAACTACCACACGCCACCCTACCTTACGGCGGCACCGGAGGTGACACGACACCGCCTTCGTCCACAGGATCGTTTCCTGGTGCTGGGCTCGGACGGGCTGTGGGAAACGCTACACAGGCAGGAGGTGGTGAGGATTGTGGGTGAACATCTCACTGGAGTGCACCAGCAGCAGCCAGTCAGTGTTGGTGGCTTTAAGGTGACCCTGGGTCAGATGCAGGGATTGTTGCAGGAAAGGAAGGCTCGCATCTCCTCCACCTTCGAGGACCAGAATGCAGCTACACACCTGATTCGGCACGCGGTGGGGAGTAATGAGTTTGGATTGGTGGACCATGAGAGGTTGTCAAAGACTTTAAGCTTGCCAGAGGAATTAGCTCGCATGTACAGGGATGATATCACTATCATTATAGTGCAGTTTAACCCACACGTCATAGGCGGACAGTAAAAGCGGACCGACTCTTTCGTCCACACGCTTTGTTATATATCTTGTGCACAATCTTATCGTTGTAATATCAGCACAGCAAAATGTTACCTATACCAATGGAATGTATTACATATTCAATGTTCATTTTTATTTTCACATATACATGGCAGCTGCCTTAAAGGGAAATCTCAATATCTCATTCAGGTGAGTGGTGTTGATTCCCAATGTTACATGTGGAATGAAGCCAAACAGAAAAAGTTATGCTGAGCCCACCACAGACCCGCTATCATGATTAAACAGTCAAAATGCAAAACAAAACCATAAATTAAGACTGGAAATCTCATATCTAGTGAAATTTACTAATGTAGGTTTAGCAGATTTTGCACTGAGGAGAGACTTTAAATAGTGAGAATGAGTGTAGTGTGCCAAAATGAGCTTTTATGTTAAATGCTTTTAACTTTTGAATGAATGGAAAAGGAAAGTAAAACAAATGTCATTTAAAAATGAGTTTGAAAGAAAGAGAATATCAAACCAAATAGGTCCATAAAACTTTTACATTAGAATGCTCTGCAACTGAGAAATGTTGAATAATGAGAAGATAGTTCACCCAAAAAATGTAATTGTCATTAGTTACTCACCGTCATGTCATTCCAAACCTGTTTGACAAAAACGAGATATTTAAAAAATGCTCCAGTGACAGTCGGTGTTATTTTGGACACATTGACTTACAAAATGATTTTTTTTTTTCACGCTGTGCAGATGGAAAATGAAGTCATACAGGTTTGAAATGACATGAGGGTGAGTAGATGATGACGTTTTAATTCAGTTGCTAATGCAGTGACAAATGTTTTTCAGATTCTTTCATTTTCTAAGTGCTTTATGTTAGTACCATTTGCAGTCTTTATTTGACTTAGTTCTCTTTTTTTTTAACAGCATGCCTTTTAATAGATGCAGCTTTTAATGAAGTACATCTTTAAGTTCAACCAAATTATATTCCCATTACTGTAAAAATCCTGATAAAGAGGTCTGCTTAATATTTTTTTACCTGTAAATGGAATCAGAAGTTGGCCATTTTATGGTTTGTACAGTATGGCAAACGTTCCATACATGTGTAACGTAATAAGAGACATACTTGTCACTGCTAATAACATAAAGATTCTCTTTGTTACTTTCACATACTTCAGTTCCCTCTGACCGTGAGTCTTTATTTATAATGCTGCTGGCCATTGCTGAAATTCTGTTTACTGAGGTGTGGAGGTTCTCTGAAAGGTGAGGGACGGGTATTTAAAGAAACAGGTTAATGACACAACAAACCCTTCTTGTAAGATGCATAAACACACCTGTATGCTTACACTGCTGTGGGGAAATCTGAACCTGAACAATTTGCTTTATGGATTGTGTTTCCAAGTAATTGAGTTGATATGCGTTTTTTTTCCAGGTGTCACAACATTTTTTCAAGTGATTACTGGCCCCCGTGTAGAGATTAGAACTTGAGTTCAATGTTATATTTTTGGTCCGAGGGTTATTGAACAAGGTTAAAACCATAACTCTGTGTGATTGTACTTTCTTGCCTGTATGTTCTCATCTCTTGCACAAGAACACAGCGGATTACCACATGAAATGTTTTGAATGATAGTCAATCAGCAATCAGTGTTAAGTAATACCGTTACAAAAGTATAGGCTTGCTAAAGTGTAAATGGAGACTGCTTTATATTGGAATTACTTAATACTTGAAGTAAAGTATGCTGCGGTTTAAGTTTGAAATGTTCAGTATATTTAACAATATTTTGCAGCATGTCACAATTTAACAATATTATACTACTATGTGCTGGTGCATAGGCATGGCTTGTGCGAGTACTCCTGCTTTTTGTATTTAAAATGTTTTAATAAAAATGCTATAACCTATTATTGTCAAATTCTAGTATTTTGTTGAAATTAGTGCATGCAGTGTAAAAGTTTCGGTTTCTAAGCTGAACATAATCCAAACAGATCAAGGTGACTTTTGTTGCCAGAGGTTGCATTTCATTCTAGGAATGTACATTTATTTAGTATGAATGATTGAACTTTGTGTCTTTTTGGAAGGCTGTCCAAACAGAGCAGTTGGTTCAGGGACACTGGTCAAGTCATCATGGTGTCAGATCACAGTTTCTAGTTTGGCAAACTTTAAGTAGGGCAGTCTATCATAAGGCTCTGTCATGACATGGCAATTCTGAAACTTTAGATGTCAAGAGTTTAGTGTGTTCTAGGACATGCATATCTGCATAGTATTTAATGGGCCTAACCCAAATACCTACCAAGGCTTCTGAATTTTCAGCAGCCATTACTCAAGTCCTCAGTGTCACATGATCCTTCAGAAATCATTCAGATATGCTGATTTGGTGCTTTAAAAAAACATTATGCTGCTTAATATTTCATTTCATGATTCTTTAAAGAACTGTCTGGGGAGAAAAAAAAGATTACTGACCCCAAACTTTTGAACTTTGATTTATGAATATGGTAGGCCTATTATACACATTATTCTGGGCAAGACTTAGTTATAAAATGTTACAGGGGATCCCTGCTCCATATCTTTATCCACAAAGGGGTCATTGACCCAACGGAAAAAAACAGTAAACAATCTCACTTTCATTCTGACATTATTTGAGTCAGGAAGAGGAGTCTTTGCATTTGCAAAACTCAATAAAGATATCCAAAAAGTTTGCAGACACAATCTTGATTCCAGCAGCAGAAATCGAGGGAAATAATTCTGTATAAAAAAATAATGGAAATAAAGAAACGAGGAATCGTGCTATTTGCATATTGTCAAATTCTCCACCTGGGGGCGCCAATGGCCAACAATTGCATAATAATGCCTGGTGCGCCAATGAAATAGGCTATCAAAACCGACGTGAAATATTCTACACTATAGTTTCTATCTGAAATATAATGCTCGTGTCGTATGGTTTTTGTTTTTATACTATCTAATGTGTGCGTTCATTACTTGTATATATCGTGTGGAGATTGAAATGATGATTGACAAATAGAGGCTGCTGGTCTGCATGTAACGTTACGTGTACAATTGACCGACTGAAGTAAAATAATGACGTTGACGCAGATTATGTTGCTTATTTTACTCTTTCAAAACGGTTCTTCTTATCTGAATGCAGCAAAGCAAACGAGAGACTATATAAATAACTTTGAGCAAACTCATATAGCAGCTATGTCGTGAAAGTTTGACCATTTGTGTGGACGACTGGTAGGCCTATACGAGTCTGGAAAATAGGTCGGTGGTCAAATTCAAACAGCGGATAGATAGATTTGTATGGATGTTGTTTAAATTGTTTAATTGTGTTGTTTTTTGATAAGTAGTGTTGTAGAAGCAGGTTTAATATTCATATGTATTCATGTTTTTTTCGACAGAGAGCCCAGATTGTCTGCAGAGAGATAGGTCTGCTAGCTGCTAACGTTACTGTTAGCATGATGATTCATTCTCACGCCAGATATCATCCTCACTCGTCTGTTCCTCTGACTCATTCTCTCAATCAGAAACTGGTTAGGATTGGACATTTATTTAAATACCCTTACCCTGTTTCACAGACAAGGCTTAAGCCTAGTAGTCCCAGACTAAAATGCATGTTAGAACTGTCTGAACTGAAAGCAACTTGCCCTCTCTGTGAAACCAGGCCTAAGATTTAAAAATGAGATTTCTACATTCCAACAGTAATAACACAGACACACACATATACACACACAGCCTCACTTCACATTTTTGCTTAATCCATTTGAAGTGTATGAACAAACACCAGACAACTAAGCATAACATTCAGAAATAAATGTAGATTTGTTTAACCCAGTTTAATTATGTAATTACACATGGTATAAATAGTTATTCCTGTTGTTAGCTGGACCAGACTATGTTGAAAGATAAACATAAAAATCTTGGCTATGAGTGGAGAAAAAGACCAAACCTCCACCAACTGCATGTCAGTTAAAGTGTAGAGGACAATGGAGTCAGAAAGTATATATTGAATGTATGCATTTTTAGCTCATTAATGGTGGTAAAATAGCCTATAAACGCATACTCTGGTCTTTTATGATTTCCTTTTAATAGTTTTAAGGTCAAAGGTGCTTCAGCATTACAGAAATGTCATTATTTTTAGACTAAACTTTCAAATGATGATCATAATCCTGTGCTTGTCCTTTATAACCTTCCAAAATTCTCTATGGCCTTATTAAAGGAGAACTCCGGTCAATTTTGTGTAAATTTGGAGTGCTGTCAGTACAGAGAACAACGACAACAACTACTGTGGACTTCCACCGAAAACAGGAAGTAAATACAGGTATGTGCGCTGGCTGAATTAACATCACTTTTATTCATATCTTTCATATCTACTGCAGTCAGATTCACCGCGTTCACTCTAAAATAAATTGCCCTAAACTAAAATAAAACTAAATAAACTAAAATCACTCACATGGCTGTGCACTTGTAATGACACATCAAGGATGTTAAGAGGCTAAAAGCTGGTTTAAAACTTGCCCCATTTAAGTCAACAGGGTGCACATTTTAAAAAGAGGATAACACGGTGTAGGCAACACCGATTTTTGTCGTTTTTCTCTGTACTAACAGCTCTCCAAATTTACACAAAAATGAGCTCAATGTTAAAATTGACCGGAGTTCTCCTTTAATTTAACATTAAAGGTGTGTGGTTAAATTGATACAGCTGTTAGCGTGTTGATATCTATTTAATGAATACTGAAAATCCTTGCGATATTTATTATGAATGTTATCTTTCTAACTGTTAGAAAACAATTCCATTTGACAGGGCTACTGTCATTCATAGAGATTTGTTGCCTTATTGAAAAAAGCGCACATGCTTTTATTAGTTTTGGTCATACAGGACTTACCAGTCTATTCATACTCCCCTGGTAATATAATGAATTTAATACCTTGCTTAATTGCACAGTGCTCATAGATGGTTGTGTTGCACTGAGCAGCTGAAGTGGGAAGCGTGTGCATGTGCTCTCGCTGCACGTTGAGTGCTCGGTAAGCCTGTGAATGAATGTGTGCAGATGGGGTGGTCTGTATTACTGGTGAGTTAGTGCTGAGCTACAGATGGGAGGGTCAGTTGACACTGTTATGATTTTAATGTATTCTCAATTTGGCTCTGCTTCTCATAACAGTTGTTTTGTTCACTCTTTGGCAGAGGACCATCCAAACTGCCTAAAAGATGCACGTGTTGTAAGAATAGGAATCAGCTCCTATTTTATTGTTTCTATGATGTTGGCTGATGACAACACGTGTTATGTGGGAGGGACAGAGTCAGAAGTTGAGATTATAATCAGATGGCTAGGCAAAAAAGAGCATAGGAACGAGGTAGACATCTATCTACCAATGAATCATTCATCCATCCGTCCATCTATTTTTCAGCCGCAGGCAAGGTCAAGAGAGAAGTGCTGCTCATCTGTCAATCCATCTGATCATCCTTGGCTGTGTAAGCTAGTGGCAAAGCCAGTGAAAGTGTGGAGATCTGAGTCTAGTCTAGATTGACAACAACCAAACTGAACGGTGCTGTGAAACACATGAGAGAGAGATTAATGTAAATTGCTTTGTCCTAAATTGAATTTGAATTGAATTTTAGTGTCAGTAGACTAACCGTTAACAGTTAAGTATGTTTTGTGATAAGGACCGGCTGACTGTAGGGGAGTGCAGGCAGACATCCCAACCTGCAAAAGTTCATTTCAGGGAGGTACCCCCCAGAGAAAAAACAATCACATGTCTGGTACAAATATGTGGTTTTGTTTCATTAATACAATGTATACTTTTCTCTTTCTTTACCCTGAAAGAACGGTAGTGAAATGTGACAACATGCCCCATAGGGCAACATGTAAATGAAGAAACACATTCAGAGCTGAACACAACAACCCCCCCCCCCCCCCCCCCCCCCCAATGTCACGCATTGTAATTTAAACCTATTAGTCTAGTGTCTTCTGCTAGTTAGCTACAAATTAATAACTATTCACACTGCCTACTAGATTGGAGATTAAAATAATAGCAGATTTGTTTCATTTTAAATAAAAATATATATATTTACTTATTTTCAAATAAATGTTAAGTGATATCTTCCAAAGATTTTTACATTTTGAAAAAAAAAAAATTCTTTATCACTCTTGTGGTTGTTCCTTGCTCTCCCCTACATTATCCCATTATCTCATTACAGGGCTACTCCACAAATAAATAAATAAGTGGCCATTAAATATTGATATGAGTTTATTTTGCCTGTATATTATCTTAAAGGTTCTCTTAGCGGAATGTATAGCCTTGCAACAAAGTGAGTACCAAAACAACTTCCTCTGAGGGTGATTTTCACTACAGTCGACAACTAAGAAGGCGCCAGTTATTACGTTTGAAGGAAACGATAAAGTGTGAGTCAGCTGAGCTCTTTGTGTGATATGAGAGACACGAGGAAAATAACTGGTTCAGGATGAGCGGGCTAATGTTGCCACGGTCGACGGTGAATACTTCTGAATAATGCAGCGAGTGACCAATCAAAATCACGTATTACAAAGAGCCCTGAGGCCCTTTAAACTGAGCCTGTTTAAATGTCTATTCAGGCAACAAAACCCATTAGGCCTAACGTCTGTTTTCCATAGTATCTGGACACGTGTAAATAAACTTATTTTGGCTTGCTGAGGATTAAAAGACAGGTTTTTTACTTCAGATTGTTGGTGACTGAAGTGCAGGTTAACTGCACTTTTAACACTCTTTGTATTGAGTCCTAAAGCTTAGAAAAATTGTTTAAATTATATTTTAATCATACTGTGTTTTCTCAATTCCCCAAGTTGATAATGTAAACACACAACTCTCCCCTCTCTTCACTAGTTGTCACCCATGACACTAGAGTGCAGGAAGACAAGTAGCTCTGTGTGTGTCTGAGTCCAAAAATGGACACAGAACCCCCACCGGATGAGCTCTGGCTAATATCAAACATAAGGTATAACCATGTTTTTTTACTATTAGGCTACTGCGTGACACACTCCTCCGAGTCCGACCTCTCACTCAAACTATCTCAGTGAGTTCATTTTCTTTTGTTTTTGTGTTTGTTATGGAACATTGCTAAGAGATGGACACGTATGAAAGTTATAGATCAGCATGAAGAGATACAGACTAGTAATACAGACAGAGAATTTACGAGAGTGAGTTTTAGGCATCTCTGGTTTGTTTGATTTGTATCTGGTATGTTACAATATCTTTTTGACAGTAACATCTGTCTCTTTCAAGACCTGCGATGTATGATAAAACCTTATAGAAACATACAGGACATATAATTACATTAGAATTGTATAAGATTTGATCTTAGACACTAGACTTTACTTATTACAATTATTTACTCTTGAAGATTAAAAATAACCTTTATGCTTAAAAGCTATATCTTGCATTATCTTGTCAATTTTTGGTTTTATATTACTATTGCTTTAATATAATCTACAGTACATGTTAACGTTTAAATGTAGGACAATTGTGGATTTATATTTAAAAAAAAAAAAACATTTTACTATAAGATCAAAGTATTACTTTATTTACAGAATGAACAATTTCGTTTTTTCAGTCAAATATGCAAACAAGCAAAAATGTTGCCATTCTGTGATTTTTGTACCTTCTTCAATAATGGAATTATACTGCAGAACCTGACCTTGGACCTTCACACAAACATGCTTTAGAACAGAAGTCAAAAACAAAAATTTCTATCACATGGAAAGATTTTAACACATTTGAGCTGATTCTTGGATAATGGGGAATAAATATAAGAATTAGGTTTTTTATAGGTTTAATCCATATGAAATATGACAACATATACTCATGTCTCAAAGTACTCTACTGTACCAAAAATATATCACAAATTCCCAGAATACACCTGGTTTTGTGTTCCCTTTAAACACTAGGGGAAAATATATATATCTACTATATAAAGGGGAAAAAATAAAATATGTAAGTTTAGGTCAAATATTTAGAACTTTTAAATATAAAATAATTAATAAAACTGCCAGGCCACATGGCAAATAAGTTACTGTTAAAACTGTCAGATGATGCAAATCTTGAACATGGATATTTAATGATAATAAACCACTTATCATTCAAAATAAAGGTGTGTGTGTGTGTGTGTGTGTTGAGGGTCGTGGATGTCAGTTTGCTTGGGTTGTGTACTGAATAATGTTTGTAGTTGGCATGTCGTCTCGACTCTAGAGCATTGCTTTAGTCTCTCCACCTTCTGCTGCTCTCGTCTGATCCTTCTTCTTGATTCGGTACATAACAATGACCATAGACAGAACTGGAAAAAAAATTCAAACTCAGTTTGCTTCTTTTAATGTTTAAATATTAACAATGCAAAATTAGTTCCAACGTATCAGTCTTACCGATAAAGCCGAATATTCCTGCCAGTATGCCGATGGTGCTGCCCATGCCCAGCTTCCAGCTGTGAGCTTCTGGCTCCATGTAACAGTAGCCCAATTTAGTGCAGTTACATATACGCACTAAGAGAAAGAAATCTCAGCTTAGATGTCATACCATGCTAAAGTGCGAGCCTATTAGTGAGTTGAATGTTATATATGAAATACAGAGAGAAAAAATAAGTTTACCATCAAACTTTTGAGTGATACCCATCCCAGCATTGTCTTTGATGTTGATGGGAACACTGACGTTCTGATCACTTGAGGGCTTCTTCTTCAGAATCAGCTTCGCTGAGGTTCCTGCAGGCACCCGAACATGTTTACACAGTTACAGCAGTAAATCAATTAAATGCAGGAGTCATATAGAAGGGCTTTTCACACTTAAAATAGTGAACGCTGGGTCATTTTAATCCCTGGGTAAACAGAATCCCGGGTTATCTTGCTTCACGTTTCACGTTGCAACTAATTTAACAACTAATGGGGGTTAACAATTAATCCTGGGAATTCATAAGCTAATGTTTCACACTGTACAATCCTAAACCTTGGGTTAACATCCTTGTTCACATTTACAGTGTCAGTTTTATTGATTGGATGAATGCAGTACGCGACCAGTTTACATAAAGGCTCTTGCATTGCGCATCCTCATATTATATATTGCTGACTGAAGTTCATACTGAATGGACCTTTCAAACTATAAATGTAAGAATGAAACGGTCTCTTCTTTAGTCGCCATGTTTTCTGTGACCATTTGACATTTTTCCACTCAAACGCTGAAATATAGTCTGCTGTTTATACAACAGTATAAACTTTGGTTGCCTGTCCAAAGCAAGTGAATATGAAGCATGCGTTGGCTGTTGGTTGCTAAGCATCTAGCCGTAACATTCTAACACAGCTTTGTTTCTCACTGTACATATTTGGTACCACAGTGCGGGGTTAACACCACAAAAGGGGTGCTAACCCTTCTCCGGAATCTGGACCAGGGTTTTAAAACTCTGGGTAAAAAGCGATGCTAACCCTGCTTCTAATTTAAAATTGTGAAACGTCCCTTAACCCAGAGTTAAAAGCAGGGTTTAGAACTATGATAACCACAGTGTGAAAAGTGCTTTAGCCTGTTGTTTTAGGGTTAGGGTTAAACTAAAAGTCTGCTCACCATCCACAGGTTTGATCTCAAAGTTTGGTGACTTGCGGCTAATTGAGAAAGTGAAAGGCTCTCCATAGGGGTCGCTATCCTTATCTACAGCAGTGAGTGTCAAGGGGGTCATGTCCTGCATGCAGATGAAGTTCTGTTTCCACTGAAGTTTGGGGTAGTTGTCGTTCACGTCCAGAAGATGAATATTCACCTTCATCTTACCCTCCTGCTTGTCTCCCTCTGAAAGGAACCGAAATAGATTGTAATATTTACCAAATGTCACTGGCCTGGAGAGACATGATGCATCGGTGCTCTCTCTGGTGTGTTCTCACCTGTCTCATAAGCGATGACTGTGAGAGTGATCTGCTCCACCGTCTCTCTGTCCAGAGCAGCTTTAGTCTTCAGCTCACCAGAGTCAGCGTCCAGCTCCAACCAATTAAGTTCATCGCCTTCCATCTTTAACCTGACAAACAGAACATTCAAAAGCAGGAATTACATAAAAGCATTAAAAAAATGCTAATTATTACTAACAGGAGGTATCATACAAGAGAGCTGTTTTAAATAACATAGAGTGGAGGTGAAAAATCTCAGACCACTAAATAAATAGCCTAAACTAAAATCAAAAAGAAGAAAAAACATTTAAGAGTATGCACTATTTCTAGGCCACTAATTAAATATGCAAAGTTGTGACATTGGTCATGTGAACAAAATGTCAGATTATCTTCCATTGAAACACAAGATGCTTTTTAGGATTATCTCAAATCATGCTGGAGAACATGATCACCAAGTTCTACACAAACTTGTAAAATTCATGCTAATAATTTGGATTTTTTTTTTTTTTTATTAAATTATAAAAATGCTAAATATAATTATCCAATTAAATGTGGTCTCTGACATTTGTATCTCCATTGTATGTCAAACTACCAATAAACCTGACAAATATTATCATAAAATTCCCTTCTTTAGCACAAACAAATCTAGCTTTAAATTCTAGTTCTAGATTTGTTTTTATCTAGAGCAAAAGATCAGAGTATTCCTTAAGGAAAATCCTTTAAATTCAAAAGTAATGTTCTATTCTATATCCAGTTCTAAGTAACCAAGGTACACTTTTACCAGCATAGACATAATTATTAATCTTTTTTCTTTTCAGATATTATTGGTCCACCACTAGGCTTGGGATTATATGTGTTGTTCAGTTCTCTTGCTTTTATAAGTTTGCAAATATTTTAATAGTTTATAAAATAGTTTATAATAAGTTCTAAATAACACATAACTGCTGGAACATAACTCTCTCTTCGATAATGTTGAGAAGCACTGCGAACAAACAATCTCATCTCATATATGATCTGATTATGTAGGAGACACAATACAAAGCATTACTTGATAGTCTTTCCCTCTGGATCCTTGGCTTCAGCTTTCATTATTACGGTTCCAACCGTGATGTTTTCTGGGACATTGACATTAAGAGTGTCCACTTCAAATACTGGAGGCTCGTCCACGTCCACTAGCTGAATGACAACAACAGCGCTGGCATTTTCATTATATTCCAGTCCTTCGATCAGGGGCTCGGGATTACGGGCATCAATCTGAAGGTTGTAGACGCTCTGGAGCTCGAAATCCAGTGGCTGAAAATCAAGAATATGAAAACGAAGAAATATAAAGGGGACAAAAAGCAGAAATGTACAAAGTTTTTGTAATACGAGTCATCTTGTTACCTGAGCGATGTAGACTCTGCCCGCTCCTGTGGCTTCATCAGTCTCAATGGCCAAGAGGTTATTTGGGTCTCCAGCGGAGATATGATACTCCACCCTAGAGCTTCCTGTTCCTGGGTCATCTGCATCTGTGGCTTTGATAATGAGCAAAGTGGTGCCCACTTCAGCCAGTTCAGGAACACTGTAGGTCCCATACTGCAACAGGGGAAACGTAAATTACAGCAGAGATTTATTAGTCAATAATCCATAGGAAGAGAGAATATAATTGAAGTATTTTAATAGTAAAACAAAATGTATGTATACATCTTTTTTCTCAAAGACAGGGATTTCATTATTGATGTCGATGACCTTGATGATAACTTTACATTCCGTGCTGTAAACTACAAAATAAGTGCAAAAGTTAGGATGCACATTCTTTTTCATAAATGTTCATTTTCAGTTCATTTGAGTTTGCACTTACCTTGATCAGTCACTCTAAAGGTGAGCTCATACTGAGACACCTTATTCCTTTGAAAGTTTTGAATGGCTACTTTGATTTCACCATTTACTTGGTCGATGGTGAACATTTTCTCAGACGGATAGGTAGGTTTCTGGTTAAGGAGTGTGTAGGTTAGGAGTGAGTTCAGTGTGTTCTCTTCATCACTATCATGAGCAGGCAGAACACCAATCGTATTACCTAAAGACATGCATATCATTAAAAATGTCATTGAAGAAAAATGGCAAAGTTAATCATTAAAGAATTATCATCCAGTCTGAGACCACACTGAAAATCTGGGATTCAAAACCTAATTAAAACCTGTAAATAGTTTTAAAACATTTTAAACAAACATTATGATGTAAAATGAATAAATGTTTGAGATTCTGTACTCTTTCTAGACATTTGAATTTTGAAAATGAGGACAAAACAAATACTAAGTTAAGAATTTGTGAAATTTTCCCCAAAATGTTTTATTTTGATTATATAAATTATAAAAAAATGTTATTACTATTTCATATAAACAAATAAAAGCCTTTTCACTATTAGTCCCAGGCTTTTGGACACCTCTGAATGCATTTGGTCAGTTTCTGATGGCACATTCGCCTGATTTGAATTGATGCAATGTGTGTATAAACACTCTCGCTTTATTACCTATGGGCTCATTCTCCTGCACTTCAAACACTGCACCCTCATCACACACAGGAGGGTTATCATTCACATCCTCCACCCGCACAATAATCTCCAAGGGCTTTTCCAGCTCAACGCCATGTTCATCTTCTGCCATGGCCACCAATATGTACTAAACACACACACATAAGTGTTATTCAAGATCAGGCTTAAAATGCAACACTCAGTTTTATACAAAAATGAACAAGGAGTGAAATAGGTTGTAGACCCCTGATGTAGTCTACAAACTGGTATTTACTATTTCTCTATTTCGGTTAAATTTCTCTTGCATTTCTATTTACCATATCTTTCTCCTCTCTGTCCAGGGGACCTGTAGCATAGATCTCTCCATCTCGATTGATGGTGAAGGGGAAGGAAAGTCTTTCTTTCTGTACCAGCCTGTAGAGTGCGGTGGGATCATTGCTACGCACCTATAAAACACACACACACACACACACACACACACACATATGCTTACTCATTTCAATGTAAGATTTGTATTCACTTCAATAAAATAAAATTATATATATATATATATATATATATATATATAAATTTTTTTTTATTATTATTATATGAATAAAAGTTTTAAGTATAGGCACTGCCTACCATAACATAACATTGTTTTTAGATCCAGACTTACTGTGGTAAGATACATAGGGTATCCCTCTTCCAAATTTTCTTTAATGGCAATTGGTACAGGGCTGACCCAGAGGTTTTGAATGATAGCTATGTTGACTCGTGTCGTGCTGCTCAAAGCTTTTGGATCTCCCAAATCTTCTACACGAACAATCAGTACATAGTCTGGATCCATCAGAAGATTCACTTGTCTTCTTTCTGCTCATGCAAAATAAACACTCATTAATTATTATTGATTATTCAACTTACACTGAATTTGATTGGCTGAGTGGTATTCTAAAGGGGGGGGGGGGTATTTAGTGCAGCAGCAACTGTTTAAGCCTCTTTTCTACCATTTTGCAAAAACAATGCCGTTCTTTTTACACTGTGGTGTTGCTAAATTAGGATTAGAATGTATGTTATCTTGGAGATGCGAGAGTTTGCAACAGCATGATATTGTAGGTAAACATTAGAGCGAGCGCACCATTGAGGATGATCAAATAATATAGAAAGATAAACGTTGCCAGAGTAGCTACGAAGGACTTTAAGTTATGTTAGTAGCATGATGTTGATTGGTTTGAGTTGGTAGTGTGTATCTTGAATGGTGAAGTAATCTGGGACAAATCCTGCCTCATTTCTGAGACTGTTGTAATCTGCACTGATGAGGGGCTGAACTGCATGAGCTTAATGACTACGTTCTTCTTTACAGCACGTGGCACGTTCCACACACCAGAGCGAATGTAATCGCAGAAGTGGTCATCCACTGACATTAACACACCAGTTTAATCTGAGTGTGTATGTGAGAGTGCTGTAATCAGCTCCGTTCATTTCAACCTCATTCTGAATGACGTGTCCCAGATGGCAGGTACGATGTCTGCTAAAGAGCGCTTAATCTGGAAAACATCTGTTGTGTACAAACATCTTATAAGCGGTTTTACATACATTCTAAATAATAAACATCTTAAAGACATTTTCTAAATGTCTTTAACATCTGATAGGAAACGTTTTAGAGACGTATTGCAGATGTAAATGCAGACATCAAATAGACGTCTCCGTGATGTACGTGTGCTAGCAGGGGTTCTCTCCAAACCATTTTTACATCTTATTGAAAGGTCTGCGTTATTCATAGTGAAATGCTAGTAAATGAGTCTCTGAGTCTGGCATGATTATAGACACAACTTCAAATAATGCTGTGGTCATCATGCGTGTTTCTGTGTGTTCTCACCAACACGCTCGACGCATGTGTAAAAGGGGTTGTTCTCTAGTGGTATGTTGTTCTTTGGAGTGCAGTAGTCCTCAAACTTTTTCCTCAGGACATCAGGACTGCCATGGACCTCCCCGCGGCTGTATGTTACGGCGGGCCTGGCCTTCAGAGACGCTGCTCCTGCAATACAACAGCAATATATGAAATAACAGTTTGGCATTCAACGAAAAACCACTCACATGCACATGTTTTTCATGTATTTTTGTTCCAGATGTGTTGATGTACCTTGGTCTGTTATAAAGATCTCTCCACTGTCTGGGTTTATCCCAAAGTAAAACATGTTTTCGGGATTGGGGATTTGGTTCACAATGCTGAATTTCAGTTGAGCGTTTACTGTGTTGTGATCATCTGCATCTGATGCAAACACCTGCATGAACGCGAATCCTGCACGCACACAAGATTAAAAGTACAATGAAAAGTAGGTTCATAGAAAGTGATTCAATTGTAAGAGTTTAGAGAATCAGCAAGT
The DNA here is from genome assembly GCF_964197995.2 of Scardinius erythrophthalmus. NCBI lineage: Eukaryota > Metazoa > Chordata > Actinopteri > Cypriniformes > Leuciscidae > Scardinius > Scardinius erythrophthalmus. Next base: position 16,764,068 of record NC_138236.1, read on the forward strand.
TTCAGCATCCAATGATAATGTGTGTGTTTCTCACCTGCAGGTGAATGCTCTTTAACCCTGCCACTGTACTGACTCTCACTAAAGACAGGGACATTGTTGTTGACATCCACAACTTGCAAAACAACAGCGTAAGGCCCATCAACAGTTTCACCCTCTGCTGAACGTGCTTCAATCTGAAGAGAAACACACATATTTAGAATTGTTTGTATTGGAATTAATATTACAGGCCAACATACTTTATATGTCTTGTGGTGTGACGTGCTACACAATTTAAAACTTTACAATTTTTATATATATACATATATTATATACATTTTTTATAATTATTACTTATTTATATAATAAATAAAATAATTTGATATCATTATTATGTGGTTTTATGACCCCATATTAACTGAAAGACTACAAAGGAATATACTCTACTTTTAAAAACTAGTCAAGGTCATGCGTGGATTAAAAATTATGCTAAATAAATGGTGACCAGTTTAAGGACCTAAAGTATAGAATTTCTTTATACATATACTTGAACCCAAAACCCTGTTCCTAAAAATAATCCATGGATGTGTTATACATCAACAATGTGTTATGTGCATACTAGAAACAAACAACGTAGGCATTTTGTGTCTTTTTACAGATCCAGGTGCTTGCATGTTATGTGTAATACATTACATCTAGATGGTGTTTTTTCTCAGGGCTCCATTCCAGAGGATCCTCCAGGTATAGCCAGCCGTCTGAAGAGATACTGATCTTTCCTTCAGTCTCTCCACTTATGTGATATGAAGAGACACCTTCCGATGCAGATGTAAACTGAACAAAGAACAGATTTCTAGAATATTTTCAATGAAAACATTCAAAAATATTACTGACGATAGAAACCATACAGGTTCTAATAAAAATGTCTTGTAGAGACAACTAACCATTCAAACACAAAAACTGAGCCTATAGTACCTGGTAAATGGGATAAGGCACAGGTGTATCCTCTGGCACATCTAAAACTTTATTTTCTAATAGCCCCGTTTTGTCCTCCAGACCTATCCCATGAGCCTGAGAGAGGAAAAAAGGTCTGAAGAATTATGTGAGAATTATGAAGCCATCACCAATATTTTCAACCACACCATATTTTATCAGTTATCAATCTAGACAGTCATGAACAACATTAGTGGCCAGTATTGTTTCTGAGAATGGGATTTCCTTGCAAACACCCTATCTGACCAAACTTCCTAATAAATAACTGAAAAAAGCTGTTTAATTACTATATTGTCTTACTGCAGTAAATAATCCACTAAATTTATCTGTGATGTGAAGGTCGCTGAATATTTGCCCATTTTTGTTGATTATTATTGATGTAGAACAAATCATTTTCCACTGGCTGAATGAATCCAGATTATGCCTGTGTGTTAAGTCTTTGATTAATGGAGTGTGCACGGGAAAAATGGACTTCAGCACAGTTACTCATTTATGGACAGAATAAAAGATTGTAAGGAGACTACAAGGTCACCAAGTTAAAATCCTACTCGCACACACACTTACAATGCTGACGAGAAGGGTCAAGTGTAGCAAACGCGCACCTCTCATCGTCCCGAGCAACAAAACCTGATGGAAGAGATATGAAAACATTGCCTTTAATTGAAAAAACCTTTAGTTACTACAAAAGAAATTATGATGTATAGCAGTGACATTTGTTTGTCAAATAACTATCAGATGGCCATTCCCTGACATGATGGCTCATGCTGTGCAAACTGAGCAATATTAAGGAATACTTTGGAAACACAAGGTGTCAAAAATGGTAATTACCATTTGCTCAGTCAGGAAATAGAACCATCTGCTTCTTTAATGTTAAACTTCAGTCAATGATTATCAGCGAAAAGTACTATTCAACCAGAAGTCCTGAGTAATATTTTAAAACATCACGATTATTTCAGCGTATTAAAAGATGGCTTTTATAGGTGTGTATCCTGGAATTTCCTGTTTTATATTTATTTCCCTCTATTATGAAACTAATTTGTGTATATTTTGTCAGTGGGTCTCATATAGTGGATTTGATGGTGACATCATGGCGGTTGTCCTGTAGTGCAGTGTGTGTGTGTGTGTATGTATGTGTGTGTTTTCATGAATCGCAGCCCATAAAAAGGTTATTTAAAGGGCACTTGGCATTCTGTGGCTGGCGTCCTGTGCCAGACAGCACTGACTAAGAGTGTGTGTCACTGCTGCATCACAGTTTATTACATTTAACAATGTCTGTGCTGACAGTCATTTTACAAAGCCTTTTAAACAAATTAACCATTAAATAATTATGTACATGTGGATCCACACATCTGAGAATAGGAACGGGCCGAACTATATTATACGTTGTTTCAATGTTTGTTTTTTTCTTTTTCTTTTTCTTTCTTTCTTTAGTTCATTATTTCATTATTCTTTACACTTTTGATTGGAACAATTACAAATGTCTGTCAAGCAAAGGGTTTGAAAAATATATTTTTTGTTCAAAAACTGTTCACTATTGTTGTGTGAGGTGTGATTTTTTGAAATTCTCTAGTTTATTGTACATTTTTTACTCATACTTCCTTTATAAACACATTACATGCATTCTTATGTTAGCTTAGGGTTTTCTGAATCCATAGATACCAAACACATGGTGTTCCATCTCCATTACATATGGTCTATAAGCCCAAATGTAAAAATAGAGAAAATGGACCAAAAAAGGGCTTAGTCCCCAGAGTGTTAATACAGGAAGTTGTGAACAGGCGTGTCTATCTAGATAAACAGTAAACAGAATTATCTAGAAATGTTTATCTGATCACACACAATGTGTGTGAACAGAAAACCATCTCTAGATAAATTTGTTTGTTTTAGTTGCAGTTTGAGTCCATCCAAGAGTAGATTAAGCTGTGTCGGCTGTTCTGTACTGAAATATTGTATTGAAATAAGCTGTAAGGTTTAGTGCTTTACTGATACTGGATTTTTATTTCACTTGTATCTGTCAGATCTATTGTGAAAGACAGACACGCCTTGAGACAGATGTGACACAAGGTGACATTGAAGTTAATGTGACCTCTGATAAGCTACTTTTGCATAAACCTCAATCAATACTATACAGATACATGATTGTTTCCTTATATCGTATGTCTACATAAGGAATCAGGACATTCTGATGCAAAGCTGAAATCAATACTCATGCTCTATGTTGTTAGACAGCTGTAAGAATGAGAGTAAAGCAAATGGGAACATTTTCAAACTGAAAGTGATTTCAACCGATACCAGGCAATTCAAACAACATATAAACATTTATTTATCCATTACCGTGAGGTTAGATAGATATAAACAACGGTAAAGTTTTTAGTATCAAGGTATAAGAACAAGGGGCCTTGCCTCCCAGCCAAAGCTTGTGACCTCTGATGACATTCTAACAGTATATGAGATCAAAAAATATCAAAGGCCCACTTGTTCCTCTAGATAGAAAATATGCTCATAAATACGTTCTCACCCAGAATGCAATTCTACAATGCTACAGCAAGTTGCGATAATCTTTAAATGCCCTTCCACATAAGCTGGTCTACACCCTTCTTGAAAGCACTGAGCAAAGTCAAAGATCACAGCCGGTCGTAGCATCGTCACAAGGCAAATGACATATTGGTAACTAAAAATGTATACTTTTATAATCAGCCTAAACTAAAAAGACAACAACTAAGAAGAAATAAAAGGATAAGACGCACAGACCTGTCAGCAGAGCTCCTCTCTTCTCAAAAGACTGAGGTTTCAGTCTTGCAGAGTTTCCTGCTCAAGTCAAAGTTTAACTCTACTTTATTGAGGCTAATGATTATACTGATTCACCATGAAGGGGAGTGGACTGTAAATGTAATATATTTTATGGCACCATGAAGGGGTTTAGTATAGCTTGGTGGATATGTTAATGTGTAAACATCAAGTATTTAATTAAAGTCACCATATTTTTATGGAATATTGCAGTATTTATTATAAATTATTTATCCATTCACTTTTATTTTAACCCATGTGCCTTCAAATGACGTCTTCTCCCATCTCTTCTCTCATGATGCGTTTACTGGTGCGAGGGCGGGACATCCTGTCACTCATATGAGATCACAGCAATAGCACCCAATCAAGTCCCGTCCAACATTTTTTCTTTTTCAAGAAGCCGTTTCACTTGGATATACGTCACAATAGAGAAGAAATGACTATTCAACTTCATGCCGACTTAAAAGGACACACAACAAACACTCATCCGCAATCTCGTCCATGTGACTTCCTCTGTAGTTCAATATTTTCTATGCAAGATGATTAGAACACAGGGGACAAAGCAAAATTCTGAGATCGATATTGAACGAAAAGAGCAAACATCTCTGAGAACAGGCTGTGACAGCTGAAAATCACTGTACATTTACAGACAGCGTAAAGGTCACCTTCTTCACAGCTGTATGTTCACAATCTTGAGTAATACAGGGCTGCAATCTTTGGTCCTTTATCTTTTGACGGACTCTGGCTTGGTTGTTCTCCATGTTTGAATCTCATTTCTTCTGAGACTGAAAATGAAAACATTTGCAAGAACTTCTATTAGTATTCATCAATGACACTTAAAGGGATAGTTCACCTAAAAATAAAACTTCATTTACTCACCCCCATGTCGTTCCAAACCTATGGCTTGCTTTCAAACAAAAAGCCTCAGTGTTTTCTTTATATTACCATGAAAGTCCTTTGTTGTGTTGTACACCATTAATTTTCATTGTATTGACAAAAACAGTTGAAACATTCTATAAAATATATTTTGTGTTCCACAGAAATAAAAAAAATCATTTGATGACTTATAGAATGATTTGAAACAATATGATTAATTATGGTAAGAGTGACAGCTCACTTTTTCTCAGCAACACTTATATAATATAAATGAAAGCAAAATAATACTGTAAGACATTCACTTCTGGGAAATCTATTGTAATGACTTCCAGTAAAAAGTGATTCTTTACATGTAAATGTCTATGGCTAAAGGCACCTTGAGTGGCAGTTACTCAAGAAGTTCCCATGCTTTTCCATTGACTAATTATTATGCAGCCGTATCAGCAAAATGGAGAGAAGGACGAGGGCAAAGATTAAGGTTAGGGATGAAGATATTCACTGCAGGCATCGGTACTAAAACAGAGAAACCTGTTGCTGATAATGTGAACTATTACAATTGGTTGACCACATTTTTCAATAACATTGTAACACTGTTGGTGTTTTTAAAGTTTGCTGACAGGAAATGGCCTCAATACCTGACAATCTGCTAGCCTGCCTCACTCAATGTGTGTACAGCAAGTACACATAAATAAAAAGGCAACACAGCTGAACTGCCTAACTAGCTTCAATCTTACACAGTTTTGACACATACACTGCATTCATAATTATTCAATCTTGTTCACACAGTAGTGATCACACATTTAATGTGTCATTAATTTGCCCTTCTCACCTTTGAAAGGGAAGTAGGAAGAGGAGTGTTTCTGAACAAATGTGTTCCTGTAATACACACATATATTCAACTGGGCTGAAGCTGTAATAAAAATACCGTGCTGTCCACATAATCTGTGAATTATTGTTATATAGAGAGAATTATCTCGCTTTAAAAGTCACTTGCATTATTAATAAATGCTTTCGAAGAATTTTTCATTGTTAGTTCATGTAGTTATCAAATGTTAACAATACCTATTGTCACAATTGTTCTTACTTGATTGGTGACCTAGTGATAGTATCTTTGTGTTATATATATATATATATATATATATATATATATATATATATATAGGCCTATATTTATATTTCCAGCATTAAATTACATAAAAAATCCCAGACTTTCAATATATATTTAAACTTTGGACCCCACTGTATTTTTAATTGTATGCTGGTTGAAAACACACTTAATTGACACTTTAAAACGATCGATTAGGGTAGGCCTACATTTACATGACAACGATGACCTAAAAACGTAAAAGTTTTTTGTTCAGTTTTCACGAACAGACGGCAATGTTGTCAAAACGATCCCCATTCACAAAGGATCCACGAAAATGTCTAAATTCGCTGTATTATGCATGTCAGGCCAGTAGTCGGTGATGTCACTCTGATGTCAATACGCGCCTGGACTGAACACATTATATGCATGACGTCACCCTTTTCACAAATGTGCATTTTCTTTTTTAAAGTTTACATGAAAACAGTATCGTTTTCTAAAAACCTGCACTTTGAAAGCCGTTTTCAAAAGTTTGCATTTTCAGGCCCCCGAAAAGCCAGTGTTGTCTAAATGAACGGCCAAAACACTTTTTTTTTCCCTTCAGTTTTTAGTTAAAAACCATGTTGCGTAAACAGCCTCTTAGCCAATTACAGCATCTGTATCATAATAATATCACACCACAGTAACAGCTGGTTTATGTTTTCATCAAGGTTAATGCATTTTCAGCTTTTCTGGATGTGTGCACTTTCAAAAAGACTAAAGTATTTCCGATTTATCATAAAAAAACAAAATATTTTATTTCTTTTGGATGCTAACGCTCAAACTGAGCAAAAGTTGGAAAATAATTGTTTTCACACACACACACACACACACACACAAGGTAAGACAAAGAGTTCTTACAATTCAAAAGCAAACATCAGGATCAAGAAGATCATTTAAAAAAGAAAAGGATTGGTTTTGACTAGTTGGGGTTCCCACAAAAACATATAGGCTACTTCATGGATTTTGAAAAGAATGACGGGTAACATTGAGCATTCTGTCCTTCACAGAGGGAGCGAGAAGGCTGTAATCATTGCTCTTCTAGTACAGTCTAATATAGACATACATGGCTTTCTTAAAATAACTTACAGTAAGTAAAACAAGCACCCAAGCTTCATACAATACAATTAAAACATTCAGAGCTATTCGAAGTCACACACTACAGACTCATCAGGTCATGACATGATTTAGACTTGAGTTTGAAGGCTGCTTGCTTGTTCTTCTTAGCAACCAATCTGTTAATGAAACGCTTTGCTTTCTTTGGGAGACTCTCCCGACGCTTTTGAAGAGAACAGCGCCTGGTGAGGGTCTCCAAGCTGTCTCTTCGTAGACGGAGCTGGCGGATGATGCCCTCAAACAGCGGCCAGACGTTGTGTTGCATTGCTGCTGACGTCTCAATGAACTTACAGTCGAAGACAGCAGCAGACGCACGACCCTCTGAAAAATAAGAGTAGAAAATGAAAATTCTTAGTGATGTAAGCTAAAACAAATGAGGGGATTCAGATTAAGAAGATTAAATAAGATGGTTTTAATGCTACTGAGGAGTAGAGCCACATTTAAGAGTTTTACTATATACTTACCACTAATGGACACTTCTCGGCAGCGGACCAGGTCACATTTATTTCCGACCAGGATGACCGGAGTGCGGTCAGCCTCACGTTCCCGCAGGAGCTGAATACGAAGTTCTGATGCGTGACGGAAGCTTGAACGATCTGTTATGGCATAAACTATAATGAAAGCATCTCCTGTCTGCAAACATCGCTGCTGCGTCCAGCTGCCCTCATCCTGACGGACACAAAAAGTAGAATGTCTCAGAACCTCTCATCACTTATAATAAAGTAGCCTATATTAATATAAATTGCTGACAAACTAAAAGTGTTACCTGTGAATCCCACATGTCGAGTAGGGTAACGGTGGCCTTCTCACCGTCTACTGTAATTGTCTGCTCAAATACTTCACCTATAACAACATTAAAAGGACAACGAGTTGAAACAAGCTAAGGTTATAAATACTGGCCATGGCAAAAATGTAGAGAATTATAATCTGACCTACTTTAAGAAAGTATGAATTATAGCTTATATTGACAATAAACACATCTTTATTTGACGTTGTCAGTGCAATCTAAGGTTAGTCTTGTTGTGACTTTGTAATTAATTATCCATCAGACTCTTACATCTGAAAATATTACCCTTTAATGTTTCTTAAATGTTTAATTGTACAATTATGTACGGAATATCCAAACTTTATAAATATAACCGCAATAGGCTTAAAAAGATAGTTCACCCAAAAATGAAAACTCTGTCATCATTTAGGCTTAAACCTGTATGAATTTCTGTCTTTTGCTGAACACAAATTAAGATATTTTGAAGAAAGTTTAAGGGCCCCATTAACTTCCATTTTTATTCTCCATTTGGAAGTCAATGTGGCCCATCAACTGTTTGGTTACTGACATTCAGTAGTGGAAAGGTTTAAGGTATAAACTATGGAATCTCCCGGTTCATATCAGAACTGCCCCAACTTTATCTATTTTTAAGTCTACTCTTAAGACTCATTTATTTTCTTTGGCGTTTAATATAGCCTCTCTTGACTTGTTTTATGATTTTACTTTCACGCATTCCACCTTTTTTACAGCTTGTCTTTTATTGTTTGTAAATCTTGCTTTCAGTTTTTTACTATTGGTTTTCTTTTGTAGGCTACTTTGGTCAACTTCGGTTGCTTTATTGTATTGTATCAGTGCCACTTTGTGATTGTTTTGCGATTGACTAGTTAATTCCACTGTGAACAGTTGGAGTATTAAAAGAAAAGTCAAGTTAATTGTCAACATACCTCCATACAACTCGCATTCGCTGCCCATGCTGTCTGAAGCCCCAGCGAATATACTGGCGAGCGCGGACTTGCCGACACCGTTGTCTCCAAGCAGGACAACAGTGAAGGGTCCAACCGAAACTGGAGTCACAGACTCGTTCGAGAGAGCGGAGTCTGAAGAGGCGGACGAGCAGGAACTGGACCGGGACATACCGATGTCGGGGTGCGTGAAAGCATCACTCAGCAGCTGCCCACCGTCCGTCCCGCAGATGCTCCACCGGTGCAGGTGATGCTGAACGCGAATGCTGTGGCGCCGCATATTCGCCAGCAGGGTCATGTGTGCAATTCGGCGATAAACACTCGGTTGGTTAAACGACGGTTGTCTCTTCGAGTGTGACTGAAGCAAAGAATTAACGGACTAAATCGGACGATGCAAAATTGTGCTCCGATAATAGATTCAGTCCCATCCAGCAGAAACCTGCTCTGCAAGAAGATGAAGATCTAATTGCTCTTGGCTCCGTTGTCTTCAATTAAGCGCACCTGAATGAGGATTGGTGTTTTTTGCCCTGGTAATCCTGTCCGTCTAGCTATATTTTGCGCAGTAATGTGCTTTGAGCTCTCAGTGCAGTTCATGGTTATATTAAGGTCTCAGAAGCAGTGAGGATTTCCTTGACGTCACTTCTCCCTCCCAGTGAGCTTCAGCGGGTCTTTCCTTTTACCGCCCGATGGGTGTAAAATGCAGTTTCATTACTAGAATCATGTCTCGCTTCGAAACGTGGAAAATTTAGGGAAATTTGTGTTTTGTCCAAAGCGTACACTTAAGATATTAACTACATTTACATAATTTGATAATATTGGCAACTGATTTACCGATTAAGTTATTTTGCGATATTCTGAGATTAATCACAATCACTCTATTCTATTAGCAGCCATGGTTTTAAAATAAATAAAAACAGATTTTAAGTGTTTTATGTCCTATCTTTAATACATTATTGATTTCCACTTTCCATTATTATAACATACCCTTAATACATTCTCACACAGTCATTATATACGAAAATACATAATAGCCTAACTATTTCAGGAAGGGATGAAAGAGGATGATCATGATTGGGGTTCCTTCCTTGACATCAAAAGTTTGAAAAATGTTCGTTATCCTCTATTTTTTTTTTAAAAGTAATAATTCTTTCTGGGAAGGGTTTCTCAAGTGTTTTCGAGTGTAATTTACAGCTCATGCACATGCAGTAGATCTATAATAGATTATGTACTTGCATGTCTGAAGTGCTGCATACAAAAAGCAACTAAACAAAACTGACTGCGTCTGGCATTGCCAAAGTCAGTGGCATTATGCAACCTTGATGTGTATGTTGGTTAGCACAGTTAAGGCCAGGTTAAAGCAGGACACCTATCAAAGCAGTAGATCCTATAAGGGCGATTAATTGTATTGAGTACAGACACCGACAAACATAATAAAAGACATTCTCAGTCAGTATAGTTGTCAAATCTATGGTACCGCATATTCTAAATATACTACATATTTTATATAAAGATCTGATGGATTTATACTGAATTGCAGAATGCAAATTACAATCTGAACTGTAATAACACTGTAAAAAAAACTGTAAATTTACAGGAAACGGTCTGTATTTTTTTACAGAATTTTGCCGTTTTGTCATTATACAGTGAATACCTGTTATTTTACAGATATTTGTTGTAATTTAAAGGTCCACTATTAAATTTACAGGTAATTGCTTTTATTTTGGTTTTACATTAATTTTACGTTTTTTAAAGGAAATTCTCTGTAATTTTATATGGTTATGTGTAATTTTACATAAAAAATTAAGTAATATTTTACAGATTATTTCTGTGGAATTAGAAAACAAAGAAAATAAGGTATAACTGCAGAAATCAGCAGTCACTTAACATGTTTTCCTTAAAGATTATTAAGCATGTGGGGGTTAAAGTGAGTTTTAAGATTTGTACACACATTAGGCAAGCCTAATTATTTATAGTCTTTTAATTTTGTCTTGCAAATAGATGTTCATTTTGATCATCATTTGTATTTGCCCGTAAATTTCATTTAGGCCTATATTTTATGTCTTTTATGAATCGTTTTTCCAAATCTGCGTGGCTTTGTGTGCGTTTGTATGTATGTGTGTGTGTGTGTGTGTGTGTGTGTGTGTGTGTGTGTGTGTGTGTGTGTGTGTGTGTGTGTGTGTGTGTGTGTGCCCGCGCGCACGCAGAATTAAATTATCCGCCATTACGTTTCGTTGCTGCTAGTCCCGCCCACAACAGTTAGCTACAGGTCTGTCTCTGTCGTCGATCTGTGTCAAGTATGGATGGGCGATACCACTTATTTTGTTTTCGATACGATACCGATACTTTCAAGGCCAGTATCGCCGATACCGATACCGATACCTCTAAACTGAACTTTTAAATTTGAAAATTTCTTAAATTATTGAATTACTAAGATTAAAATGGGTAATGATACCCATTTAACATTATATCTCGTGGTCATTTTATTTCTGTCCCGACTTCCATGCAAACACCAATCAACAAGAGACCATTACTGAACCAAACCAAGACCAACAGTTTCCATCATTATTTTCAATACTATTTGGCATGCAAACAAAACAATGCTCATGCTCTCTATTTCACGTATGCACAAACGTGCACATGTACCGAGATGCAGAATACATTCACTCTGCATGCTCAAAGAGCCACAAATGACAGATTATAATGAGTTATTAATGTAATTGCTGGATTATGAGGACTGTTTCTATATTCAGGATTGATATTGTCAAAAGGGATTGGATGGATAAGAGAAATCGCAGTAGAGTGCTGGATTATTTCCTTCATTCACTCACTTCTCTAAGAGCAGATCAGAAATAGGTCATTAGAGATCAGAGATGGCCATGGTGCTTTCTGGTGTGATAACTGTGTGCTTATCAGTTTGGAACAACGTAAGCATAAAGGAATGTAAATGTTTTTTTTTGCAACTTGTGTGTGTTAAGGACTGCTATGGTCATGTCAATGAAGACTGAGACCTGAGCTGACCGTTGATTCCAGTGCAATAATTGCAGTAACTGGGCCATGCGTCATGAAAGAAGGGATGGAAAGGGATGAGTTAATTTAGTCTTGGAGAGCAAACACCACAAAGAAACAGATTAGACAGGGTGTCAAATGTCAACTACCTTAAAGCATCCAAGTTGAGATGTTCACCTGGATGATCAACTTTGACCCTTTTGCATAATTCTATAAAAAAAAATAAAAAAAGTTTTAAGTTTACCAATATTTTCAAAGGATCATGTGGCACTGAAGACTGGATTAATGGCTTCTGAAAATGTAAAATATGTAAAAATCTATTAAAATAGAAAATATTTGTAATAATATTCTAAATATGTAATAATCGAGGAGTGTATATGCATGCAGCTACATCTCTACTAAGAAAATTAGATTCTGTGTATCACGCAGCTTTACGGTTTGTTTCTGGTGCAGAGTCACGGAAGCATCATTGCATTTTATATGATTCTTTAGCTTGGTTATCTTTACATCAAAAGAGAAAGCTACATGTACTTATTTATTGAAAAAGCTCTTTTAGGTAAATTACCCTCTTATATATCAAATCTTTTAATTTATTACACAAATAGTTATCGCACTAGCACTGGTTCTCATATTCTGCTAAAAGTCCCAAGGGTATTGTCCAGAATCTGGTAAAGGTGCTTTTTCTTTTTATGCTCCTTGGACTTGGAATGAATTGCAAAATGCACTTAATCTAGATGCACTTCCAACCCTGAGCACTTTTAAACTTGTCTTGCACAATGTTTTAAAGGACACTTGTAATTGTTTTTATTGATTTGCTACTATACATTTAGTCAATTGTCAATTGTGATATTGTCATTTTGTGATTCTCTTGTGTGAAACTTTATGTGCTGCCGTCTTGACCAGGTCTCTCTGGAAGAAGAGATAGTAATATCTCAATGTGATTCTCCTGGTTAAAATAAAGGAAATAATAATAAACCTTTTGAATTGGATGACCGGGGGTAAATTGCACTTATTTTGTCTTCGGGGATATACGTAAATATCTCATAGCTTCTAAAGGGCATCTTTAAACGAATTAAGAAAACGTACAACTTTAAATTTGCATCTTGAGCATCAAGTGAATATTTTCAGCTTCACCTAATAGTTGTGAATGAGTCCCTCAATGTGAGAAGATGGATCTCAAAAGAAGATGCTAGAAACCCAAAGAATGTGAGGAACCTGCAGTGGATTTTTCTGAAGTGCTCGGTTTAACTACTCAGGACAAACAAGGGACTGTAAATTTAAGGTTTCTTGTTTTGAAGGCAGGGTAGGAGATTTGTTCCAGAAACATTTTTGTTATGCTGGTTGAAAGTCTCTTTACATCCTAATAGCAATCATTAAGTTAAGCTAAGTGGTCTAAATGTATTTATATGTATATATATATGAAGAGTTCAGATGCAAAAGCCTCTAAGTGTCATCTGAAATTTTCTTCTAGAATGATCATTTTTATCAAGCTCGTATATTTAAGTTCAATAATTTCACTTAAACGGCAATGCAAATTACCTATTAATTGTCATTTAAGTGAAATTACTTAACTTAAATATACAAGCTTTATAAAAATGATCATTCTAGAAGAAAATTTCAGATGGCACTTAGAGGCTTTTGCATCTGAACTCTTCATATCATCTGTGGAAGTCGTAGGACAAATAAAATGTTCGTCCTATCATTGCATTAGGTGCGGTACAATGTCCTACCTGCCTGTCAACCTATGTATTTTCATACCTCTGCGCATCCTGCTCACAAAAACATGAATTCAACGGAAGGGAAGGTGGGATCTCATGCTTTCAAAGCTAGCTCTGCTATTACTAGCCTCTCCAAAAATTGCCTACCATACCTTTAAGTTTGGTTTGTATTTTTTTGTCATTCATAATTACATGTACGCTATTAATATGAATTGCAGAAGACTTTTTCCTAGCATAAGTAAAAAGCTTTGCTACGTACAGTATGCACCGGAAATGCACCATTACATCCTCATCAACCTAACTGATCTGAGCACACGTCTTTACTTTGTCCTGTGACGGCCGAGTCCTTCCCTGTGGGACGATAGTGCAGGAACTATCTGCACAACTGACAGTACTTACAGTAAAGGCTTGGCTGAGGAACATACACTGTACACACGTCTCTACAGACCCAATTAACATTGTATTGTTACTCTGGTAACAGTTGCTGGGATCTCATCATCACAGCCTGGACAGTGTCATGATCTCAAGAGGCTGCTTATACACAAGTGTCTGACTAACACACGCCATCTTCAACACTCATACTCTCCACCAAAGATATAGACGCACACGGAAAGTCTCCATCTGACTCGCACGTTATATCACAGCAGAATGATTTATCACAGCCCCATTTAAACCCTGAAACATTGTCAATAAACAACACCAGCAAACGTGCACCCAGGTTAGTTTGGTTAATGAGTCATGGAAACTAGCTCATCTCCTGCTGGTGACTGTTGTGCCTCACTGCTTTCGTGATTGCTCTGTCATTTCCTATTTTCATAGTCAGTTAGTGTTTCTTGTTACCAATGGTGACAATGGACAGATTTAGCTAGAAGCTGCATTAAATGAACCATCTGTGCAACCAATGTAATCCAGCACAGCATCATGTTCAAAGGTTCTCCTATTGAGAAGGAACAAGCCTTGTTTTAGAAACATTTCATATAAACCATCCACATTGTAAAAACTATGGTGATAAAGGGGGGAAATAATGTAATAAACTAGAGGATATAGGTCACCACCTATTTAATCAATGGGTTCATTATCAATGTAGCATCTGTATCGTCGCGTCTGAGCGCGTTGTTGTCTTTGGAGCTCCATCGATTGATTTATAATTCTTGATTTCTCTTTAAACTCACTTAAAACGAACATTTTCTACTTTTCCTCACCTCATAGTTATAACGCCGGATTGTTGAGCAGACGCGTCTCAAGCCTTGTGATCCAACGCTGGATACTCTTATAGGTTACGTCCGTGGATCACGGCTGAACGCGTCTTCTCCGCACTCATTTAAGTTACAAACAAACATTTTTTCGCCTATCGTGCGTCTACTCTACACCCGTACCACTGAAAAGACGGATTATATCCAAGACTTAAGCCATAAATTAGTATTAATATTGATAGCACCACTGGTAGCGTCGTTGCTAACTTAACTTACTGTCCATCTGTTAAAATGGCGAATATATCAAATGTAAGTAGTCTACCTTTTGGTGCAGGTGAGGACACATTTGAGCTGCACGCGGTGCAGTCTGAGCTGGAAGCTGTTGAGAAACAGATCCACGACCTTTTAGTAAGAAAAGCCGAGCTGATAGACCGGCGTTTGGCTCTCGAAACATCACGTGCCGAGGCACACAAATCAGAGATTAATGTTACTAACCCGCTGACTCCGACCTCGTCTACTCCGTGCGTTCCTCAACATCGGTCCCGAACGTCGAGGTCGCGATCAGCCATGGTCTCGTTCACTCCGGCTCCAACATGCCATTACGAAGCCTGGATTTTTCCGCAGCGGAAGTCGCGAGTCAGGTCTAGACCAAGAAAACTCTCTCCGACCCTCCCGGTTTTCGAGATATCCACACAAAACCGCTTCTCCCCTCTTCGCGAAACAGAACGCGATGCTGTGATCATCGGCGATTCCATCGTTCGACACGTACACGTTACGTTAAATAAAAGTAAGGTGCATAGTCACTGCTTTCCTGGTGCTCGTGTTTCTGAAATCGCTGCTCACGTTCCCGAGATTCTGAACGAGCGCGTCGGAACCGTTGTCCTGCACGCGGGAGGGGCCGACATCAGACTGCGCCAAACGGAGGTTTTGAAGAAAGACTTCAGGAATCTGATCGATACGGTACGCAGCACATCGCCTGATATAACGATTATTGTGTCAGGACCGCTTCCCACGTATCGACTAGGTCATGAAAAGTTTAGTAGATTATTTGCGCTTAATGAATGGTTAATGTCATGGTGCAATGAGCAGAAACTTCTCTTTGTAAATAATTGGAATCTGTTTTGGGAGCGTCCTAGGCTTTACCGTGCTGATGGCTTACACCCAAACAGATTCGGATCGGATCTTCTGTCAGATAACATCTCCAAAATGTTAAATACCTTTTGACTAGTAAACAAAAGTCCAAATCATAGTCTCTGCTGCACCAATTTAACTGATATAAATAGTGTAGAACATTGCATAGAAACTGTGTCTATTCCTCGTTTAGTGAGATCAAATCATAAATCTACTGCAGGATCTAGAAAAAATCTAATTGTTATTAAACCAGAAAATGTTGCTATTGGTAATCAAAAACAATTTTTAAAGCTAGGTCTTCTAAACATTAGATCACTCACACCTAAGGCAGTTATTGTAAATGAAATAGTCACAGATAATAGCTTCGATGTACTTTGCCTTACTGAAACCTGGCTTAAACCAAATGATTATTCTGGTTTAAATGAGTCTACTCCAGCAGGATACTCCTATAAGCACGAGCCCCGTCTGAATGGTTGTGGCGGCGGTGTTGCAACAATCTATAGAGATTTTCTCAATGTTACTCAGAAAACGGGTTATAAGTTTATTTCATTTGAAGTACTTGTACTAAATGTTACGCTCTTAGATGTTCGAAAAACATCCCTATTATCTCTAGCCTTGGCTACCGTATATAGACCGCCTGGGCCTTACGCTGATTTCCTAAAAGAGTTTGCAGATTTTCTCTCAGACCTATTAGTTAACTTCGATAAAGCATTAATTGTTGGAGACTTTAATATCCATGTAGATAATCAAAATGATGCGTTAGGGGCTGCGTTTCCAGATTTATTAAACTCCTTTGGGGTCAAGCAAAACATTACCGGACCGACTCATCGATTTAATCATACACTCGATTTAATTATATCACATGGAACCGATCCAACCGATATAGATATCATTCCACAAAGTGACGATGTCACTGACCATTACATGGTAACTTGCATATTACGTACTCCTGTAATATATCATGCTGCGCCGCGTTATCGATTAGGCAGAACAATCCTTCCATCCACCATAGATAATTTTTCAAACAGCTTATCGGATCTGTCTCAGCTGCTCAGTGAACCCAAACAAACAGATGAACTTGAGGAATTAACTAGCACTATGAGCACCATTCTCTCTGGATCATTGGATATTGTTGCGCCCATTAGATTAAAAAAGGTCAGAGAGAAAAGTAAAGCACCATGGTACAACAATACTACGCATGTTCTAAAGAGAGAAACCCGTAATTTAGAGCGTAAATGGAAACAAACCAACTTAGAGGTCTTTAGAATCGCATGGAAAGACAGTATGTCACGTTATAAAAAGGCCCTTAAAGCGGCCAGGGCTGAGCATCTACGCAAACTAATAGAAAACAACCATAACAATCCTAAGTTCTTATTTAACACCGTGGCGAGACTAACAAATAAACAGATGTCTCCTGAACAAAGTATTCCATTACAGTTTAGTAGTAATGATTTCATGAAGTTCTTCACTGAGAAAATAGAAAACATCAGAATCACAATTGTAAACGTTCAATCCTCAATCGCGCCTTATAATTCAGCCTCAATTATCACGCCGCAAGAACAATTACAGTGCTTCACAACTATAGAACAAAAAGAGTTAAATAAACTTTTTACTTCATCTAAAACAACAACATGTTTATTAGATCCCATACCAACTAAACTATTGAAAGAAGTGTTACCTGTAGTGGAAGAGCCTCTCCTCAATATTATTAACTCGTCTTTATCTTTAGGTTATGTTCCAAAAACATTTAAACTGGCAGTTATAAAACCTCTCATTAAGAAACCACAATTAGATCCGAATAATCTAGTAAATTATAGACCCATTTCAAATCTACCTTTTATGTCTAAAATACTAGAAAAAGTTGTGTCCGCTCAACTGGGCTCTTTCTTACAAGAAAATGACACCTATGAAAAGTTTCAGTCTGGATTCAGGCCGCATCATAGCACTGAAACTGCGCTTGTTAAAATCACAAATGATTTACTTTTAGCTTCTGACCAAGGCTGTATCTCAATATTAGTTTTACTTGATCTTAGTGCTGCGTTCGATACTATAGATCATACAATACTCTTAGATCGACTACAAAATTATACTGGTGTTCAAGGACAAGCATTAAGCTGGTTTAGATCGTATTTATCTGACCGCTACCATTTTGTTTATTTAAATGGAGAAAAATCTATCATAACTCCAGTAAACTATGGAGTGCCGCAGGGATCTGTGTTAGGCCCTCTATTATTCTCAATATATATGCTACCACTTGGAAATATTATAAGGAAACATGGAATTAGTTTCCATTGTTATGCTGATGACACTCAAATCTATATTTCATCACGGCCAGATGAAAACGCTAAATTATCCAAATTGACAGAGTGTGTTAAAGATATAAAAGATTGGATGACGCATAATTTTCTTTTATTAAATCCAGACAAGACAGAGGTACTACTTATCGGTTCAAAAAACCACCCACAAAACCTCTCACAATACAACTTTAACATAGTAGGATGTCCTGTTACTTCATCCTCTACAGTAAAAGACCTGGGTGTTATATTAGACAGCAACCTGTCTTTTGAAAATCATATTTCATATGTTACAAGAACAGCCTTTTTCCACCTTAGAAACATTGCTAAGCTACGTAATATGCTATCAGTTTCTGACGCAGAAAAGTTAGTTCATGCATTCATGACCTCGAGACTAGATTACTGTAATGCGTTATTAGCCGGTTGTCCTGCATCCTCAAAAACAAGCTAGTTAGTCCAAAATGCCGCCGCTAGAGTTCTAACTAGATCAAGAAAATATGATCATATAACACCGATTTTATCATCCCTACATTGGTTACCTATAAAGTCCCGTATTAATTACAAGGTATTGCTACTGACTTATAAAGCCCTAAACAGCTTAGCTCCAGTCTATTTAACGGATCTTCTATCGCCCTATAATCCATCGCGCTCTTTAAGGTCACTAAATTCGAGGCTTTTGGTCATACCTAGGATATCTAGGTCCACCAAAGGAGGGAGAGCATTTTCACATTTAGCACCAAAACTCTGGAATAGTCTTCCGGATACTGTTCGTTGCTCAGACTCGCTCTCCCAGTTTAAAACTAGATTAAAGACGCATCTCTTCAGCCAGGCATTCATATAATACTTTTAATCCTACAGTTAAATCCGACCTCTAGTTCATAAACGCCAGAGGAGAACTGGCCCCCGACTGAGCCCGGGTTCTCCCAAGGTTTTTTTTTCTCCATTAGGTCACCTGATGGAGTTTTTCGGTTCCTTGCCACTGTTGCCTTTGGCTTGCTCAGTTGGGGATATTTGGGGATATTTAATTTAATTAATCAATCAACGATACTATTGATCAGCATTACCGAACGTAGACGTTCCACTAGAAACAAACATTGATGTATTGTTCTAATTTATTACTGTGAAGCTGCTTTGATACAACCTGTGTTGTGAAAAGCGCTATATAAATAAACTTGACTTGACTTGACTGTATCCATAAACACCAAAGAAAAAATAAAACAAATGATTAAAAACCAATACAGATTATTACATTTAGGATAAATTAATTGTGGAAACTGGATGTTCTGAGTCAGGGTTATATTGGACACAGGACTTGTGAAGGTTAAAAAAAAAAAACTACCCCCAGTTTTACAGACAAGGCTTAAGCCTAGTCCCAGACTAAAATGCATGTTTAAGATGTTTTAACTGAAAAGTAGTTAATCATATTTTAAAATATGTCAGAGCCATTGTTTTGTCTCAAGATGCACACCAGTAATGTTTTTTCTAAGGCATGTTTATAAAAGCTACTTAAATGTCCTTATTAAACTAAGGCCTAATCCTGGCTTAATCTAAGCCCTGTCTGTGAAACCAGAACCTAATGTGACAATATATTTGTCTGACAGATGCCCTGGTGCCATTCCTGTTTATGTTATTAATCTATCAGCAGGTTCCCTAAATGGACACAAACACACTTGCTTGTGCAGACAAATGAAAAATAAGAACAATGTAAAAAGATTTATTAAAAGGAAAAAATTTATTGCTCAAACATACAGGAATATTTACACAGCGTGAGGGCAGTGGGTTTGTATATAATTGTCTTTGGGAAGAGGAAGAGTTTAGACTGTTGTTTGGGATTTAGAAGTGGTGCTTTGAAAAGCATATGTGATGTGGTTACGGGCATGATTTAGATAAACATCATTATATGATTGAACAGCTCCAGAAAAATGCCTCCATTGCATGAGCTCGGACATGCTGACTCGTTGCGGTAATGACACTGTGCTGTCGGCATGGCGACCCAGCTGACATGCCCTTCCAGTCTCCTCGGTTATCTCCTTTACAAAACCTGGCACAAATATATGCAAATAAATTAATTAATTAATTATATATATATATATATATATATATATATATATATATATATATATATATATATATATATATATATATATATATATATATATTTAATTAATTAAATATATATATATATATATATATATATATATATATATATATATATATTTAATTAATTAAATATATATATATATATATTTAATTAATTAATTAATTAATTAATTAATTAAATATATAAATATATATATAAAATACACACACACACACACAACATTTAGGTCAAGACAATCTGCTGAAGTTCAAACTGAGCATCAGAATGGGGAAGAAAGGTGATTTAAGTTACTTTGAACATGGCATGGTTGTTGGTGCCAGACGGGCTGCCTGAGTATTTCAGAAACTGCTGATCTACTGGAATTTTCACACACAACCATCTCTACATTGATAAATAGATATAGAAATAGATATTTGAAAAAGAAATCTAATATTATAAATGTCTTTACTGTCACTTTTGAGCAAAATGCTCAAAACAACAAAATGACCCCAAACTTTTGAATGGTATTGTGTATGTATATGTAAAGCCTTATAATGTAAAGCCTTTGAACTATCTATTTTTGGGTCTTTTTCAGAAAATATTGATATATGTGACTGATTGTGCATTAATTAGTATATCAGAATAAATGATACAATTTTTGTATTGATTGACAGCCCTAATGGAGAATCATCTAGTTCCTACTTTATTTAATTCTGTTTAATTTAATTGATTTGTTTGCATTCATTTACCTGCTGTATTTCCATCTCCAGAGCACTGGCAGTCCAGTAGGTCATGTGTGAGGCAGGTTGTATTAGGGTCAAAACTGAAAAGGTCTCGTAGCTCCTCAGAAGAAAAGCTAATATGATCCGCTTTTTTGGTCAGGTCCACCACCGTCCCAGAAAGCCCCTGTTTACTCACCTGCCTCTGATAGATCTTCTCTTCTATGGAACCTACAAGAAACACATGCACACTACTGAGGCCAAAATCATGTGCAAGCCCATATACAAACACAATCATTTTTTTGTGTGCGTTACGATTGATGAAAGCCTGTGAGATGTTTCAGGTAAAGTACTTCTTGATATTACACAGTCATAACAAACACAGCTTAATTTATCAATCAACAGACTCGATACTGAGATGATACTCATTTTATGGGTAATTTACAAATGTTTTGGTTACCTGTTGTTAGAAATCTGTAGATGTGAACTGTTTTCTTCTGTCCATCACGCCACACACGTGCCATGGCCTGACAGATGAATATCAATAATAATTAGATGATTGAGTCTTATAAAACGAGAGTTATCACTCAAAGCTCACAGAAAGCATTCGTCATGGCAGTAAAACAAAATAATCGTGACATGCACTCACACATAAATACTTGAGAGAGAATGTGATGATTTACAAAACAGGCTGAAAGGATTTTCGTTGTATTCACTGCCACCTTGTGGTCTTTATTAAAGGTGTAACTAAGACAAGCATGTGGATTTACAACAAAAGTTTCTAACTACTTTCAAAACAATGAATTACATCTGCTTTTGTGTAATACTGTATTATATATAGTGATTCACTGTTGCTTTGCAGTGTTGCATGGCTAAGTGTAATGTGGAAGTCCACTGACCTGTATATCATTGGCAGGGTTCCAGTCCATATCATATAAAACAAGATGAGAGGCACCAATGAGATTTAGCCCCACTCCTCCAGCCTTGGAGCTGAGTAGCATCAGGAACTTGGGGGAGTGCGGGCTGTTGAAGGAATCAACAATTCGTTGTCTCTGGGCAACAGGTGTCTGTCCATCGAGCCGACACCATTTATAGCCTATTTGATCACAGACATCCTGCAGCAAGTCAAGAGTCTGTGTGTAGTTGGACACCAAAACAGCCCTAAGTAGAGAAAGACAGCGTGACAAAAATGCACATGAGCCTAACACTACACACATCAATATAATGGGCACTTTTTTAGGACTTAGTCAAAACAAAGATCTCACGTTTTGGTGGTCAAACTCGGTTTTCTTACATAATATATTATAAAATAATAAATTAAAATACAAAATTTGTAAATAATCATTGTTTTTGATTTCCTTTTATGTTTTTTATAAAGTGCTTAGCACTCAAAACTATAATATAATATATTTGTTTAGATGTACTTTTATGTTTTTTTAATTTGTAAAGTGCTTGAGCACTCAAAATACATTATACTATACTGTGACATGGAAAAGATTAAAAAGCATTTTCTTATCTTCAAAACCGTTAAATAAAGTAAACTTTGTAACCTGATTGAATTGCAAGTCACTTTTGTTAATGTAACCTGAAATTGGTGGTGCCACTGATATGTCTGATAAGAAGTGTTTATATTACCTTTAAAATGAAATGATGTTTAATGAAGAACTCTATGTGGTACCTGTCTGTTCGATTGACATTCTGTATCGCCGACAGTAGGTCTGTTAACACTAGAAGTTTCCCAGAGTCTGCAGTGCTGAAGGCACCAGTGGAATATCCCTCAGGAAAGAGTTCCATAATTCCGTCCTCATTCATATCATCTGATTTTGCCTGAAGCAAATACCACAAAACATAATTAAAAAGTAGCAATATTTAGATAAAGAACATGACAGAGAAAAATACCAGCACCTATTGTACCTGTAGAGTGTTGTAGAGCAGCCCGGGGTGGTTGCAGAGTTTCTTGAGGGCGTTGATGCATGCGAGGTGTGGGCTGTGTGTGTAAGTGTGTGTGCTGGCACCAGAGAGACAGGCTCTGATGGGCCGTGTGGCCAGAAGGACTCCATACAGACGCAGCTGGAGCTCAGTGGGTTTGCAGAATACGGTCCACTCAATCCGTTCGGATAAATACTGATTAATGATCTCCTGAGTGCGCCGTAACGTAAACACACCTGTTAGACGAAAGAGCTCAGCGGCACGTTCCTCTCCAATACATCGCTCTTCCTAAAACACAGTTCAATGCACAACATACCACACCAGCTGATGAATACAGACACACAGTTGGGGGTACATTTTAAGGAGATTTGCTTAATGTTGAAGAGTCATTTTTATCTATTAGTAACAGACAGTCAGTATTGGATATTTAATTGTAAATGCTAATTTTCTTTATTTTTACGTTAACACTATCACCTTGTAACACGTTAAAGTAAATCTTTAAAAATACGAATCATTTAATAACACTGTTAAATGTAATATTTAGCAAATATTCCAAACGAATATAAATTTTCATACTGTATATTATAATGTTGTGATGCCTAAATTCCAAATCTTTTTTTTTTTTTAATTACTTAAAATTCATCAGCCGAAAGTTATTGGCCAAAAATAGCATTTTCAGTTTTTGGCCGAAAGAGAAAAAAAGGCAGAAAATATATGCTGCCCCGCCCCTTCATATTCAGGTGTTGTGCAGAATTTTGACTGCCTACCAAATTATTATCCCCCTTGTTGAAGTTGCTAACTGATACCTAATACTAAAGCCACCTCTAATCCTAACCCCTCCCCCACAACTAATCATAAACCTATCAATACTAGGGGGGTAATAATTTGGCAGGGGTCAGAATTCGGCACAACACCGGCACTCAGTGTGCTCTGCTCAATAGCTGCGTTTCCACTGTCAATTTTCCACTGTTTCCACAATACCTTGGTCCAAATCGGGCCAGCTCGCACTTGAGGAGAGGTTACGAACAAAGGCGGATTATTGTAGATGATAACATCAGCATTACAGACTTTTAAAATAATTTTAGCTCAAAACTCACTTTCAGACAGCAATGAGTGTTTGCAATAACTTGTTTGTGATCCAATGTGGATTCTGATCACCATATTAGGCAGAAATATTTATATGCGATGCAAAAGATTATGCACACTAACCATTACCATAGTAAACATGGTAAATACGACCGCTTAAAGAAATTAGACAACTCATATAGGCACAATCATCACAATCGTGTATTTATTTTATCTGTCAGTCTCTTTATACCGGTCTGTCTGATATTTATATTTAGGTTGTTATAAAATAAAGCAGCTCTGTTTTTTTGGGTGCTTCTTCTGTTCCTCTGACTGAATATATAACTGTATTGGGACTGTCACTGGATATCGCTAGTTTCCAGTGACTTCTTTCTGATTAGTTTTCTGATAAAACTTCCATTTGTTGGTGACATTATGGGTTTTGTGTGACGCTGTTCCAGACAGGTGTGTTTTAGGCAGGTTTTAGCAGTGTGCTGCGGAGCTTTTGGCCTAATGGTGGAAATGCAGCATGGTTTTGGGCTCGGTGCTACAGGTCCGAGGCTATTAACACAGCACGGCCCATTTAAAGCCCTGGCTCGCACTGGCTCGACAGTGGAAAAGTGGCTAACGGAGTGGACCGTGAGTGCGCTCTCTGTTCAGTTGCTCACGGCCCAAGCGAACATCCTGCACATGCTCTGATGATAAGAGATTTGTAGGACTATGCATTAGTTGGTTATATGCATTTATTAGTTAAATCTGATTCTGTTGCATAGAATATATTTATATTTAATATTTTTATATATTTTCTGTCCTATTTTGGTGTTACTTAAAATAAAAGTGTGGTTATTTAATTTTATTGGCTTCTATTTTCTAAATTCTGATTCAATTCAATTACCGTAAATTACTGAATTTAATTAAAAAGTTTAATATTAATACAATCATACATTAACAAATAATTTAAAATAAGAAATTAACTATTTAAAAAAGTCATTTTCGGTTTCAGTTTTCGGGCAAGTGCATCCAGAGTTTTCGGTTTGCATCCCTAATAGTGCCTGTCAAAATTTTGCAAACATGAAAACATTTTTGTGTTTTTTGGAAGAAGTATCTTATGCTCATCAAGGCAAACAATACAGTAAAAACAGTAGTATTGTGAAATATTATTACAATTTAAAATTATTATTTTTTTGTTTTAATAAATTTATTCCTCTGATGAAAACAGCATCATTACCTCAGTCTTCAGTGTCACATGATCCTTAAAGGGATAGTTCACCCAAAATTAAAATTCTGTCATCATTTACTCTCCCTCAAGTTGTTCCAAACCTGTATGACTTTCTTCTGCTGAACACAAAAGAAGATATTTTGAAGAAAGTCGGTAACCAAACGACTGATGGACCCCATTGACTTCCATAGTAGGAAAAAAAAATACTATGGATGTCAATGGGGACCAGCAACTGTTTAATTTCCAACCTTCTTTAAAATATCTTCTTTTGTGTTCAGCAGAAGAAAGGAAATCATACAGGTTTGGAACAACTTGAGGGAGAATAAATGATGGCAGAATTTTCATTTTTGGGTGAACTATGCCTTTAAAAAGTAATTCTAATATAATTTCTAAAGGATCTAATTCTAAGGATTTGGAGCTCAGGTATCAATGTTGAAAACAGTTGTGCTGCCTTATATTTATGTGGAAATTGTGATAATTTTTTCAGGATTCTTTGATGAAAAAGTTCAATGAACAGCATTTACCACAAATGCACTGTAGTATATATTATATATATATATATATATATATATATATATATATATATATATATATATATATATATATATATCTCATACATAACATGAAAAAAATTCTCTTTTAACCTCGGTGCAGGTGGGCTGGCGAGATCTGAGAATGGGCTCTTCATAAATCTTCCTGTAGGCCGCAGATGTTCCCAGAATTCCTGGATTTACAAACTCCACGATGCAATAAAACTCCTGCAGGTCATTCTGCACTGGAGTTCCTGTTAAATAAATAGTTACAGTTGTTCTTTTGAACAATTACATAATGTTATACTACTACACTAATAAAAGTTTGTTTGTTTTAAATAGAAAACCTGTTAAGATTAGACGGCGGTCGCATGAGAGCGCTGTGAGTGCGCTGGCCGTTTTGATGTTGCTGTTTTTAAGGCGATGACCCTCGTCACAGATGAGCACTCCAAAATCCAGCTCTTTCAATCGGTCCACAGAGCGCAGAAACATCTCATAACTGATCACCATGACGGAGCAAAGAGGAGAAGAGGTAAAGTCCTCCACGCGGTGATCCTACAGAGACAACATATACTGTTAATCCTCTTATAGTCATCCGTCTAAATGACACAAACAGCCACACATACACACCTGGTCCACAGTGTAAACACTAATCCTCTCTCTGCCCAGCCACTTATTGAACTCAGCAGCCCAGTTCTTGACCAAACTTCCTGGACAAACCACAAGTGCCCTCTTCAGTACAGGCCGCCCACCATAGGGGCCTTGTCTCAGTAGTGTCCACAGAACACAAATACACTGCAGTGTTTTCCCCAGTCCCATCTCATCTGCCAGAATAGCCCCACAGCGGCCAGCAAGTCTGCAACACACAAACATACATGTGCAAAAAAGAGCATATGTAAGAACACAGCAACTATAGATAAACTCTTATTTACCTCATTCCCATTAAGCATTCATAAAGGAAGACAACGCCCTCTCTCTGATGTGGCCGAAGATGATTGGTCAAGTGGGGGTCGATGACCACATCCACTAGTGGAGAATCAGATTTATTATACAGCCACTGGTGATCAGTTGTCGGTCGCGGCATCACCAGGGCGCCTATAGGGACAAAGCAGGACAAATATAGATATTTTTTAAAAGACCACCAAGACTTTAGATTAAAACGTAATAGTAGAAATGAATATGCAGACAACGCTTATTTGAGCTGTTTTTTAACTGAAAGCAACTTGCACTGACAAATCTTAAAATATGTCAGAGCCATTGTTTTGTCTCAAGATGCACATCAGTAATGTTTTTTTCTACGGCATGTTTATAAAAGCTACTTAAATGTCCTTATTGAACTAAGGCCTAATCCTGGCTTAATCTAAGCCCTGTCTATGAAACCAGGCCATAATCTTCAAGGGCAAATGTATATGTAACTGGAAGTTTTAAACATTTTTAATCACATTTTTGTCTTCATTAATTTATTTGATTTTAAATGGACTTGCAGTGTGACAGAATATTTTTAAATATTAGGACATAGGACATAAAAGAATAATTGACATGAATAATTGTAAAACAGACAAATGCTGTATTAGTTGAGCATGTGCTGTACCTGGTGTGTTAGGGTTATGTCTGGGTTTACAGATCGGTTTGTCAGGTTCAGAATCTGTAAGTGCACCTCCCTTGAGCGCTGGTTTGGTAAATGATTTGGACACTGGGTGATATACAGGAGCCTTCAAGACCGTTTCTGTAGAAGTCTCAACAACAGCATCTTGGAAACAACGGCCTTTGGCGTAGTCCTCATTGGATATGACCCCCATGACCTCGATTTGTTTCCCTCCCACCATAAGAGTCTGACCTTCACACAAGCTCTCCAGCTCTGACGCCTTGTAGCCCGAACCTAACAGAAAAACACTGATTCAAAACACACATCTGCACAGGCTAAATAATCATTATCATGATATGATCAATATCCAATAAATGGCCAATAGTATATTTTTTTATTTAAAAAAACAACAACAAAAAAAAACACTTAAATCAATCGTTTTAATGCTTTAAAAGTGAATTTAGGTATCACAAAATTATAATGCACAATGAGACATGGATATTAAGAGAGTTGCTAAAACATTACATTTAAGAGTGTTATTAAATACATATTTGTTATTAAAAAAAAACTTAAAAGCATTAAATGACAAAAAAGAAGAGGGGAAATGAGCTTTTGTAAAAAATCAAATCCAAAAGTATTGCTAGAATGTGCTGTGATAGGCTTACCTCGTCCAATGTCCCGCCCCTCCATGTCTTTGAGGACAACAGTCCTCCCTCTGGCAACTAGCACAGCATCGCCTTCCCAGCGCTTATGCTTCCTTGATGACGCCTTGCACCACATTACACTATAGTAGCGTGCTTTAAAATAAACAAATAAAGGATCAGCAATAAAACCACAACACAGAAATAGCCTACTTCATAGAGTAGACAATGTTCTACTGATTACAAAGACTCAATAAATAAGAAATGTGCTTTTATACAGCAGCCAGGCATATGCAGAACTGCTGATATTGTGCTTTTGTCTTGTCAGACTATATAATTACAGGTCAGGTGACAAACAGTGGCATAAAAATAATTTACATGTTAATTTGCAAGAATTTCACATCAGCCTAAAGTCAGCATGAAATCAAAATGGACTATTCTCATTTTTGTAGGTAATATTACAGGTTTATTATACATGATATCTCTGTGCACATCTTTTCCTTAAAATGTGCCCTCATTATCTACAAAAACATTAACTTTCTCTACCCTTTCGTGCATCTTTCCATTTCACGCTGACTTTAGTATAATTGCATTATACTGTAAATAAACACCCAAATGAAGTCCACACAAACACCTCGACTGAGAAGACTCTCATTCATAGCTGTTGCTATGTAACACTTCCTGTGTGACAAAGGAAATATAAAAGGACAGGCTTAAACAGAGATTAAAGCAATTCTGAATTTATTAGCGAATACATACAAAATAAAAACATTTTCTTCTTCAATCTGGGCATTCACACATTAAAAACTTTAATTCCTACAACAAATATCAGAAACAATACTTGTACAAATGTCGATTGAATACAAAAACTGTACAAACAAGAAATAACTACACAATCAAGTCTGCTCATTTCGACTTCATATTAACAAGTTCCCTTTGTGATACATTTTTCGATCCGACACTGTACGTGTCACACCAATGGCAATCCTTGGCGTAGTCTGGCCGCCCTCAATTTCTCCACTTTGACCCTTGACCGGAGAAGCTCCTCCTCCAGCTGTTGCTTTCTCTTAAGCCCCTCCCTCTTCTCCTCTAGATATAGTCCAAGCTTTCTGTGATTAGCCAGTAGCAGCTCATGCTCCTCTCTCATCATTTGCAAAGCTTCTGCCTCAAAAATGGGATTTTTGAACGCCGCCCTCCCCCTAAGATACGCGCTCCTCCTGGTGCTGAGGGCCGACGGTGAGGGAGGCAGGTGTACAGAGGAGGGGCACGGAGAGAGAGAGGCCGCGTACACGTGGGAGGCTAATTCCTCCTCGTCTTCCTCCTCTTCCACTACTTCGCTGTCCCTCTCGTTCTGTCCGTGGTGGGCCTGACTGCTCGGTGTGGCGATGGTGACAGGTGAACCGTGGGATGTAATCAAGTGGATATCAGGAGGCGGTTTCACATCCTCCGTCTCCACCCTTACAACTGAAACATGCGGATAGTCCGACAACGCTGGGAGGGACAGACTGCTGCCCGGCTGCTCTACTGGAGAATTCCTCTTGAACTGAAGCCTAGCACAGACACATACAAATGATTCATAAAAAAAATCATAAATTTGAATTTCGATCATGATTCATAAAAATGTGCTGACAAGAGCTTTGATGAATTTCGGGAAAAATTCTCAGTTTTAAACCAATTGCATATCAATCATCTGATTCAGCTAGCGGATTTAAAAGAATCAGATCATGTTCAACCACAGCTCTCAGCTGGATTGGATTTGTGGTCTCAAAAGAAAGAAAGACCTGTTGTTTTGTCAACACAACAGAAAGCCTAAGATAGAGGAGACATGGAGATGCCAGTGCAAAGTAACTCCTCTGCACACTGTGGCAAACCTGGCATTAACGCAGCATCGGAAATACGGTTAATGACATCCAAATCCCCTCAGTACTGCAGCTTACCTCTGGCACAGGACAGAGTGAAAGGACAGCGAGTGTGTGACTGCAATGTGTGTTTTGATCCGTTAAGACAAAATAAAACTAGCAAAGATGTTTACATGTCTCAAAATGGCAATATTGCTAAACTCTAATTGGCTGAGTGTGACGATTAACAGCAGCCAAAGTAAAAACCTGGGGAAAATGTATGTGAAGATTTCCAAAGAAGCTGTAATCAACATTTAAGAGCCAATTTCATCTTCTCAGAGAAGCCAATTAGAATCCTATAGGTAGGCTATCTTAAGAGTATGCTTTTATGCATTTACATGCACAAAATTGTAATTGGTTAAAAATTTTCCATTGGGTGATAATAATGCTTTTGAAATCTAGATGCACCTGATAATGTGCGAGTTCCATTTTTGTGTGTGCATGTGCGTATCTGTATGCTCAATCTTACCTGTGGAGTGCGCTCGGCTCTTTGTCCCCTACGTGAAACAGCTGTGGTATCATTTCCATGATGCGCTTGGTTGGCTCCGAGATGCGGCCCCGGTACTCAGGCTGGGCGTGGCTTCGATGCAGAACTTCCTGCTTGGCACTTTCTTTAAGACGCTTATAGAGGGTCCGAAGACCCTGTGCCGTTCTGGGGGGTCTCTCGCCACCTAAACTATTATAGCGTTCTGCTATGCTGTCCCAGCATCGGTTTTTATCCACAATCACAGCATGTTTGTTGGTGTGCTCCTCCAGAATGCGTATGTGAGGCTGAACCAGCCGCAGAAGATCCAGTTTCTCAGATAGGGTGAAGTTGGAGGAGCGGGCTTTGCCGACCATGCTGTTTGTCATGAATAAGGTAGACATCCTGCTTTTAGGCTGGTCTCAATGCTTTAGGTTTGATCTCCTTCTCCTCTTTTCCCTGTGCAGTGTGTGTCTGTCTTTCTCTACTCACTTGTGTGAGCAGGCTGCTGTACTGCTTGTCTCAGTTAAACAACACACACATGCACAAACTGGCTCGTAAGAAAAAGAATCAGGCTTAACTAGGCCAGCCTCGATTAGGCCCACGCCTACCCGGGGAGGGCTTTGCTGGAATTCCTTTTAGCTTAAGCTGACGCAGGTTCAGTAAAGCTGCTTAAGCCTGGCCTGACCTACATAACACACCCGACTACATTAGACTAGAAACACAGCGGGGCTCTCTTATGCCGCTGAAAACAGCGACATGTGTTTCATTATTAGAGGGAAACAACTGAAGGCGGGTTTTAGAGCGTGTTATTACATTTTAACCGCGTCAAGTCCGTGTTTTGACAGAAGAGCCAGTCCGCGCGACTGTTGAAACGGCAAAGAGAAACATTAAACTGCCGTCTATTGAGCTCGCGCTACAACTCGCGCATTATGTGCAGACTGTTTGTGTGAGAGAGAACTGATTTTAAGACACCAGTTGCTATATTTCCCAAGCTGACACACAAATGTACCACAGCTTATAGAGTGCAGGAAAGCTCTGCCTTTAATCTGTGCGCGGCACGATTACTATCAGACGCACGCACACGCCTGTCAATCAAGCGGATCGTGTGCACGGATTGGTTAGTTTCACTCAAAGCCTAAGTTAAAGGAGGGGAATAGAGAAGCCGTGCTGTACTAGTTTTGGTTTAAGCTTTAAAAAGTGACCAAGTGCATTTCCTCTTTCTGAATCGGAGTTTTATAGTGTTCGACTACTATATCAACGTGATAAAGGTTCGCAAGATCACACGAAACAGACGCATATAAAGTCTTTGCTATCATAACAATCGCCCATGCAACGCTGTATCTAAGAGCGCTCATCAACATATTTTGTATTTTTAAAAAAGTTTTGTTCTTGGAGTCCAAATTTAAAATATAATAACAAGTAATGCATTACACGTTGTTATAGTTATATTACCAAACGAAAAAGCCTTTTATTAAACTCTAACTAGACTGAAAAATCTGTTTGACATTTATTGAACAATAGATATTTATTCATGATAGATATTCAATCCTTTCAATCTCTCTCTCTCTCTCTCTCTCTCTCACACACACACACACACACACACACACACACACAATATATATATGAATGTGACAGTACTGTATCTTACCAGCAGTTGTGGAGTTTGCAAGAGTGTTTGGCTGTATTGAGCAGCTGTCTTTATCTGCTGCTGATTGTTTAAGTTCAAGACACTCAGGTGAAGACCCGAGGCTGTTTTCCTTACATTCCCCCTGAGGAACAGCACTCAGGACTCTGGCCAAAGCCTTACTGCCCAATGGAGCATCAGACACAGCTGGAGGATCTTTACTACTCAAACACCTCTGGATCTGCAGGGAGAAATAACTTTTAAAACACACTGCAAAGGAAAACAAACCCTAACAATGATGAAGCAAAATGCACACACTGCACCATTTCAATCACAATGTTATACATAACTGCATTATTGTCATGATACAGATGAAAAAACGTGTTGTAATAACATACACAATTAACCTGAATTGACAATATGAATAGCAGCACATTATCGGTCACATATAAATGATGTACATAATCAGAAACATTGCATTAAAAATAGTCATCGTGACCATTTTTTAATCATTCTCTTGTTTTGACTTATTCATTCAACCTTATTGAGCAGCACATTTCCCAAAGCAGGTGTGGGTGGTGGTGACGGTAGTGATGGTTCTGGTTGGGGACCCGATAAAGGTGGTCCATCATTCCTCGCTGGTCCCGGTGCCATAAACCTGGGTTTCTTAGCAGCATTGCCACTGATCTGACTCGGAGCTCCAGATCTACGCATTCTATCAATGAAGACATGCATACCACTTTAGCTAAAGCACCACGCAGTAATAAAACCATGAAACCTCAAAGGTTTGTTCTCATTGATTATTAGATAATTTCAGATTTAAACAGAGCAGAGATAACACCAAAAATGATTTAAATTAATTTATTCATTGTGCGTTCACACAGACATTTTCGGGGTGGCATAAATGCAATTCAATAACTATAGATGAAATAAAACAAAAACAAAAAAAGTGTTAACATTTCATCCTTTTTATAAACACCACTGATTGCAACTAATCTTATAATGTGTAGGCTATCTTTATCTACTCTTTGTTGTCATAAATAACCAGACAGTGTCTACACTATAAGTCTTGCGAACCTTAATTATAACATACAGTAACGGTTTAGTTCATTCATACAGTCCGACGTGAGGAAAGTAAATAAATCGCAGTTCAGCGTTTTCGATTCACTAAAAATAACAGGTGTTGTGCTGAAATCGGTGACCTAGCGAAAACTGTGTCCAGGGGGCGCTGTTCAGCAATTGTTCAGCAGACATTACATTAGTGCATTAGGGATGATCAACGTCAGAGCCAAGCAGTGCTGTAAAAAATGTCTCATGTCTTAGAGAAACACGTACATTAGACAAGCTAGATATTGTCATGACAATTGTCTGCTAATATGTTACTACTATGCGGGGTTTCGTTATGAATAGATGTTTTACAGTATGCTTGTTGTTTTGTATAACCTATTCTGAGGTAAGGCTTATCTTTATTCTTATGTCTTTTTACTGTAATTACCCAATAATGTTGCAGATCTTATAGTTTGTTCCTTACAAATGTATTTTACTCTGAGATATGATAGGCTATAGGGTCACTGAATCTGACAAATCAAAATTCATAGCTATCGAAATGTTACCCCTCTTTATTTCATAATAACTGACTAAAATGTTTAATAAAGTGACTCATGTGATGTGTCAGCTTCTCTTCTTTCTATTTTTCTCATTTACACAAAAGTTGTCTGACATGTACCTACCATTAATTAGCTTAATTATTTTCAAAAAGCTATAAGAACTAAAAATAGGTTTTTATATAAGCTTTTTATTATTCATATCAGAATCAGGTATACTAGGTAATCAGTGAAGGTGCTTTGTGGCATCAAAAGAAAAGGCAGAACTGAAATTACTACATACGGGCCCGGTTTTAAAGACAGGGCTTAGATTAAACCAAGATTAGGCCTTAGTTCAATTGAATTAGGGCGTTTAACTATTTGTTAATAAACATGCCCTAGAAAAAAACATTCCTAGTGTGCATCTTGAGACAAAACAATGGTACAGACATATTTTAATACAGGACTGTGTTGGGATTGAGAAGGAGTTCCTTTGCCCAACATGCATTTGAGTTTAACCTTTTAACTTTAAAATTCTTAGTGAGGTCATTCCATATCAACTCAACCAGAGGTCTCCAGCTACAAATTTTGATTTTGATTAAAAAAAATTCTGGTGAAAGAAATACATAAATGAAGAAGAAAGAAAATATAAAATGCCACGGATGTATATTGACTAAGTAATCCACTAGTATTTTGTAGAGAGAGGGTCAAAATGACCATTTTCACGAACATTTGCTGAACAGCGACCCCTGGAAACAGTTGTATGCACAACACCTGGTCATTAGAGTCATTCGTTCAAGAATCGGACTACGCTGGTCGGGCTGTATGATAATCTAAAATGAACAGTTTTAGAAGGGAAAAAGGGTCATAGAGGTTTGGGATGGCAGGAATGTAATAAACAATGACAAAATTGAATGAATGAAATAATTTGGTGAACTACCCCTCAGGATGTGTAGCGAGCATCTGTTGCTGTCGTTAGCGAAACCAAGTAAACACTAAACAGCGTTGTGTGCCTCAAACCTCCAATAACTTGTCATACGTACTTCGGTTTAGTATACTAATAGTAGACAGTTAGTACAATCAACGCTTACCTTTGTTTCTTCCTCGTCTGTCAACTGTCAACCACTTTTCTTATTTTCAAAAATTCCCTCGAAAACCATCAAGCGCGAGACGATTCTTCCGCGGAAGTGACGTATCTTTACTGTGATTGGTCGAAACGTAACGTCACATAAAGAGGGTGGAGTGCAGGAGCTTATGAGGAGCAAAAATCAACAGTAAAGAGAGAGTGTCAAAGAAACCTGACAGTAAATATTGCCTGCAAAAATTTGATCTAATCCAGCAGAGGTAAATGAGGCAAATTAAGGAGACGTCCCTGTCAAGCATCACTTACCAACCAGGCAAGTACTAAGTGCAACCTACACTATATTTACCCTTACTTGTAATATTTAAATTCCTGTGTATTATACTAGCTTGACCATGTTGCTTTTGTACACAGTTATATCTCTGACATTTACTTGCTGTTTTGTCTTTTATTCAGTCCAAATTTCCAAAATCAGATCCTTACTGTCTTACATTAATTTGTTGTCATTCATCCTTTAGATTCATATTAACTGTAGAGATGGGTTATTGACGAACATATTCTACTTGCAAGAAGTACTTGACAGGGGTTTCCACAGTCGAGGATATGTCAGGCTATTATTATTTCCAGTCCTGAAAATGATATGGAATAAAATAATAAATAAAAAAGTCAAGGATATAGTAGTCTATGTCTATAGTCAATATATATATATATATTTAAATATTATATATATATATATATATAATTATTATTATTATATTTGATTTGATTTTATTGTTATGCTCAGCTCTAGAATATGTAGTAACGTTAGTTGTTCAACATTGATATAAACTATTAAAATAAAAACATTTGAAGTTATAAATGAATGGAGAAATAATGGAAAAGTTATGCCAATTCATTGGTCAAAATGTGAAGGAATATTGACTTTAGTAATTTTTTATATATGGTGTGACTGTGATTTTATTTCATTTTTTATTTCAACTGTTTCAACTGATGCATGTGCACAGATGCACATCTGCTTGTGTTGTGCCAATGTTTTATATACCGCTGCATGTCTGAAAGTGAGGCTACAATGTAGCCATGTAGAAAATAATCCAATCAGAGTGTGGGAAAGCGTAATCCGGTGTAATCCCAGCACAGCCATGAAGAACAGAGTGAGGATGCCTAGACATAACCACAGCAGCACAGACAAACATCCTCTTCTTGATAAAATAATTCATGATTATACAGTATTACCTCAACTGTGAATCTGTAATGGATTATTAATATAACTGGAGCTCCACATTTTACAAAAGCAATAATTTAGCGTTAAATGCTCGAGCCACAAGTTGACACCCTGGATGTGATCAGTTGTGTTTCCCCTCACGTGGCCAGACAGGTGCAGGAACACTTGCACAGGTCACCTGTTAGTTTTAAGCTGTTGTTTTTGAGGAATGTGTACAGGATGAATTTTTTAAGTGTACTATTAGAAACATCAGAAATTTCCCATTGGATGTGTAGGATATTTGTGTAATCAAATATGTTTTTTTGTTTTTTTTTTCTATGTGGTCCCGGTGTGCCTCTCTCTGTGTATTTGTGTGTGGGGTTGCCAGGTGCTTCAGTCTCATTTGATCACAGCATGATCAAGAGTTTCCCAGAGGGTTTCCCCTCAGGATCTGGAAAGGTGTGTTGTTGTGTTCTTGCACATTAGATGATCTGTACAGGTGAGAGTTGCTTAGCAAAGGTACCTCATACATTGCATTCCACACAATTTTATGCGCATTAAAGGGTCTATTTCCTAGTATTTAGCACAAATGAAGATGTCACACTGACCTCAGATCCCTAGTGAATTTCTGCACTCGTAACCCCACCCACTCATGTTTCAGTCCAACAGCTGCCACCTGGCTGTTTCTACGACAACTGACCAGACCACCTTCAACAACCACACCTGAGAGAAAGAGAGAGGGGAACAGAAGATACCACAGACTCTGACAGGTAATGTCGTATCAATATATAAAAAAAAAAAAAAAAATATATATATATATATATATATATATATATATATATATATATATATATGTACATATTACAAGATGTTCATTTGTTGTGGTGTTAAGCATGCATTAATAGTCTGTATGTTTTCCCTTTAAAAATTTAAATCTTTTAATTTATTTTGCTGTAAAGTCCTTTTTTAATTTGCTAAATGTCTGTTTTTTAATATTTATGACATTTATTTTAAAATTATAAATGTGCACAATTTGCAATCTTTGTATTTTCTGTATTTAATTGTTGGATCCATCCATCCATCCATCGGTCCATTCTCCAAACTGCTTATCCTCTGTAGGGTCGCGAGTGTTTTGTTGGAATTTAAAATTAAATTAAATTAGGCATTTTTCCCATTATATCAATGTAACGTCTTAACCATGAGGCATCTTTTTAGTTATTATAAGTATTTTACTGTGTGTGTGTGTGTGTGTGTGTGTGTGTGTGTGTGTGTGTGTGTGTGTGTGTGTGTGTGTGTGTGTGTGTGTGTGTGTGTGTGTGTGTGTGTGTGTTCTCTAGGATGGGCTACGATCTGGAACGCTTTGTTGGCTATGTAAACGAGGGTCTGCTGTGCTGTGTATGTCGGGATGTGTTAGAAGATCCTCTGCAGGCTCCGTGTGAACATGCCTTCTGCAGCTCCTGCATTCATGGATGGCTCATCCACCATAACAGCTGTCCCGAGGACCGCTTGCCTTTAGACATCACACATCT
Source organism: Scardinius erythrophthalmus (assembly GCF_964197995.2). Taxonomy (NCBI): domain Eukaryota; kingdom Metazoa; phylum Chordata; class Actinopteri; order Cypriniformes; family Leuciscidae; genus Scardinius; species Scardinius erythrophthalmus. The sequence continues at coordinate 16,801,156 of NC_138236.1, forward strand.
ACGCCCACTATTCAGGTACCACAGATGTATTAAGCACCTGTATTTGCACAGAATCACTTAAGATAGACTAATGTAAATGGCATTCATTTTATTCAATCATGCCTCTTACCTATTCAAATGACATACATGCGTATTGTGTGTTGCAGATACATGAGGAATGACTTAGCAAGGCTGCAGTTGAGGTGCGTGTTCCGGCCACAAGGTTGTGAGGTCATATGTGCTCTGGAGTCTATTCATCGGCATGAGCAACAGTGTGATTACGCTTTGCTGAACTGCAGTAATGCAGGTACACAAAAAAGCATATATATATATATTAATATTAATATTTATATATAACTATATCTTAGTACCCGTACCCACACTTTTTTGGCAGGGGGCAGGTGGCTACTGCCTCATTCAGACATACAATACAAACGCAGTTGTAACAGCAGATGAATGAATGTTGTACCCTCATGATAGAGCGCCTACTGCTGAGTAATCACGTTTTTAATTATTAATGAGGGACCCCCTCAGGCAGCCAATGAGGTGAAACGTTTATCTCAGGGTTAATACAATTGAGCTGTTCAGTTAATGAGCTAACAATGTCAGATTCTTGCACATAATAGATATGTATTAGTTTCAGTAAACCTAGTGCAGCATTCTCTAATCTTGGAAATATTTGTTTGTGTGTATGTATGTATTTAAATATGCAGGTGACGAGTACTTGTGTTACCGTTGTGGTAGGTGTTCTGTGTTTTATGTGTGTACTCTGTGTGTCTTTTACCTTAACAAGGTTTTTCCACTTCAAAATTGTATTAATAAATAATTTTGTATTCAGATTTATAATTTGAAACAAATAATTTTATTATTTCATATTTTAACTTCAGAAAGGAAATTGGTAGTAATAGCTGGACATTATACAGTAATTATTTATTATACAGCGAACTCAAAAACAGACATAAATTCATAAACACTTGCTGGAAACTTTGAGCATATATTACCATTCAAAAGTTTGAGGATAGTAAAATTAAACAAAAAAAAAAACCTGTGATGTCGGGTTGGATTTTTTATTCATCAAAGATGCATAAAATTGACTAAAAGTTAAAGTAAAAGCATGTTGTTGAAAAAGATTTAAATTTCAGAGAAATGCTTTTCATCAAAGAATCCTAAAAAAAAAAAAAATGTTTCTACATTAATATTAAGCAGCATAGCTGTTTTCAACATTGATAATAATATAAAATGTTTCTTGAGAACCAAATCAGCATATTAGTATGGTCGCATTGGTGTCATAACAGGAATACATTTTTAAATATATTAAAAAGGAAACCATTAAATAACGTTTCACAATATTACTGTTTGTGCTGTATTTTTGATTAAATAAATGCAGCTTTGGTGAGCATAAGAGACTTTTTTCAAAAACATTCAAAAAATCTTACAGACCCCCAACTTTTGACCAGTAGTGTATATTTAAAATTATGAATTTATCATTTAGATAAAATAATATTTAGATTTATCATTTTAAATGTAGTTTTTAAATTGGTTTAATATTTAAAAAAATATGACTATACATTTCATTTTTATCAAATGTTACGTTTCCTTCACAAAGACAATTGGCAGTAACAGCTGGACATACAGTATAATTAAACAAAACACACAAAGGCAGTCATAAATTCAAACACTTTTGCTGGAAAATGTTGGCATGCATGGGAAAACATTATTGTTTTGTAGTTTTCAACCCATTCTTACTGATGCTAGCAATAATACTATCAAGTCATTTTTGCAATTTTGACAAGTCCTCATTTGTCATTCAGCTAGATCATTTTAACTAGGGCCATCCTTATTGATCAGCCCTGCTGGTTAGATGCTTTTTCAACTATTTTTCTCTGTGCATGAACATTTGCCTTGTGCCAGATTTTCTTCTCTCTTTGTCGTTTAATGTTTCTCTGCAATCGTTCAGGCTGCCCAGTCCAGGTGTCGCGGCGCTCTCTGGAAGCTCATCTGTGTGTGTGTGAATACAGCAGTAGAGTTTGCGCAAGCGGCTGTGGATACACAATCCTAAACAACGAGGAGGCCCAACACAACTGTGTATCAGAGCTACGAGCTGAGCTGGACATGCTCAGGTAGAAACATTCTGCTGAAGTCATAAAAACTGACCATGTAAATTCTGTAAGGTTAAAAAAATGTGTGTGTGTTTTTATTATAGGGCAGAGTTAGACTGCAAAGTCGAAGAGGTGAGGCATGAAATGGAATCTCGCTTGGATTCCCAAAGACGACACATGGTGCAGAAGGAGAGTTTGCTGAGGAGTGAAGTGGACGAACTTAAGGTACGATACTTTTCACGTCAACAGACTTTTTGTGTGCAGTAAGTCACTGACAGGTGTGTTTGTGCAAAGGGTCAGCTGTCCCGCGTCATGTCAGATGTCCGCATTTTACTGGGTGCAGAGAGAGCTCGCAGACAAGAGCTTGAGAGGGCAGAGCTCGAGAAGGCGGAGCTTCTTGAACTTTTAAAAAGGGAGGGGCTCAGACCAGCCACGCCCTCTGAAGCTGTAGCTCCGCCCCCTGCTGAGGTGCCGAGAAAGCCAAGCCCACGAACCCTAGCTTTGGACTGCATCAAAAGGAAGAATAGAGAGGTGACAGTTATCTGAGGAGGCTGATTTTTACAATAAAACAGTAAAGGAGGAATATATGATGCTAATAGAAAACCACTTCCTGGAACTCATCTTCTGAACAAAGCCCCACTATCGGATCTCTTCTGGGTAAACTGAATGAGTGCTATGTGATGAACTAGGTGCTAAGATTAAACCAAATTGTGTAGTAAAATTATTATTATTATTTTTTACAATTTTGTATGTTTTTAGAATTTGAGGTTTGTTTTCCCATTTACAAGAACAACTGAGATGCAACAAATTCTGCTACATTTGTTGATATTAAAACAGTTTTGACAAATTACACTGTGGATTTTTATATAAAAATACACTCAAACATATCCTCACAAGAATTTAATCATATTTAACAGTTTTAAAAATGAGAGAAACACAAAACATGACAATGATATACACAATATCAGTCGGTGGTTGCAGCAGATCCACATCCTGATTGGTCCTTTAGAGCCTGACGGCTGAGTCTGCTTTGCTCAAGGCAGAGTTTAACGAGTGAATGAGCGGACATGTCGGCCCCGTCCGCCTCCGCTCCCTCCACTGCTGAACTTCCCTTGACCACGTCCACCGCCACTAACTCCACCTCCTCCCACACCAACTCCACCACTCAACCAGGACAGGCCTGCCCCTCTCCCTCTGTTGGCTCTGTCCCGAGGAGCCAATCGGTAAGCACCTGAAGAGTTAGGAGAGAGGAGTCAGTAACTGATATAGCAGTAGGGTGAGCTAAAGAGCACATTTAATTCATTATATAATAACAATTCATATTAACATTTAATTCATTACTGAGGTCGTTTTTGCAACTTTAATGATTAGAAAGAAGTCACCGCTGAGGGAAACATCCAGAAGGTGCCACTTAAATATCACCTAAGTTTAACCCTCTATGGTGTATCGTCAAAATGAGACAGTGAAAATTGCATTTAAAATACAATAACATTCAACCAAAAAAAAAGTATATTTTAGTATTATCATGACATCCCCTTCAGCCAATAAATGTGCAACATGCCTGAGATTTTTGACAACAAGGAAATGGAGACATTAGCACATTAGGTCACATGCTGTCAAGGCTCCATTGTGAGTTCATTTTAGACTAGGGAAAAACATATCAATTAAATGTTTTAAATATCATTGTGCATCCAAATGTGTTTTCTAAAGTTATAATTAAAGTTTCAAAAACTTAAACTTACACTTAATACTGTATACATTTTTATAATGTTTCACTTGAGTTTAAAATAGGGTTTGACCAATGTTTTTTTAATAGTGGCTTAAAATATATATATAATTATTAATATACATTTATATATATTACATATATATATATATATATATACATACACATACACACATATTAGATATACATTTATAACTTTTATATTGTTAATTATTAATTTGTACTTTATTAAATAAATAATAATTAAATGAAATTAGAAATTATGAAGTACAAATATTTCAAAACAGAAAATGTGTGTTATCTATTCATTATCTACACAATGTCGGTAGATTTTAGATCTTGATGTTTGATGGTTATTAAATTGCTATTTTATATTGTTTCTACATTATTTTTTAAAAAGGATGAAGGCCTACCTGTAGGTGGCTGTCTGGAGGGCAACGGTCGGGTGAAGTTGCTTTGTCCTCCACGTGGTTCACTGTAAGTCCCTCTGTGAGTGACAGCTGTCACCGGAGTGTTCCAAGTGGAGCCGCGACCACCTTCGCGGCGTTGATAGTTTCCTAAAACACAAACAAATGATTTTAAATGATCTTTCACGGGTTTAATCAGCCACATATAAAAAGAGTACAGAGTATATATATGTGCTGAATTAAACATATGCGTGTACCAGCGAGCAGAACACTCTTTGGGGCTGGTGGAGTGAAGAAGCGGGTGTGACTCTGGAAGCCTCTCCCTCTGGTTCCTCCAGTGAACAAGCCTCTAGTCGGTGGCTTGGCTCCTCCTCCCTTTGGTGGTCGTTTGGGCAGGGAAAGGCCAGTGGGCGGACCAACATCCTTGAACTCTGCGGCAAGGAAATCATCTACATGCATGGAAGGAGGCCGACTGGTGTTCTGCTTGCGCTGGCGGAAAATGTCATGTGGTCGACAGAGCTGGCCAAATGCACCACGACCCCGACCCCGAGGGGCTGCCATGATATGAGCTCGTTTCGCAGGCTCCACATAATCTGACTTCCCACTGCAAACAAAGAAAATGATTTGTAGCTTTATAGAGTTCATACATTCAAGGTAAAAGAGTAATCTCAGACTAGAATGGTGTGTACCTGGATGTGATAAAGGTCTCATGTTTGTGCTTGCCCAGTCTGAAGCCTTTGGTTGTTTTGCTGTGTCCTGGGGAAGTGGGTTCACTGAGGAACGATCGTTCTAACTCTGCCTTCAGGTCTAAGTCTGGACAACACTGCTGGGCCAGAGCAACTAGGTCTACTTTAACCTGCGGCACATACATTTACAATGATCACATGAACCAATAAAAATAAAGAGTAATTTAAGATTCAGATTCACAAAAGTTGACTAAAATAATCTTGATTCTAAAACTTCCTCATTTGTTATACCTTAAAACCTGCTATCATCTGTTTATGTAGCTCTATTTTAAAAACATAAATATATATTTTTGTTCCATCAAACACATGTTCCTCACCATGTCTACTTCTGTCTCCATCTCATCTGACTGGAATGGAGAGAACCACAGGGCCTTCAACTGCTCATCCAGGACATCTGAGAGAACATAAACTGTCCTGAAGGTAGAGAACAAGTGAGTGAGGAAAAAAAAAAGAGAATGTAACATTGGAGACACATTTTCAGGATGCAATGATTTTTTACAGTATTTTGCATTAAGTACAAGGAATGTGTAAAGTTACAAATGTACAAGATCAACAATTGGTGGGTTCCTGTTTTCATTTAAATTTTCATTCAAGTTTTACTAATTTTGTTGTGTTTTTGTTATTTGTTTTTGTATGTCTATATATAGTGTCTATATTCAAATTAGAAATACTGTCTTGGAAACTAGCTGTAATAAAAATAAATTGTAATATTTTATTTTATGTAACAATTACTCTCTCTGTCCATATTACCTGTGATTGAACTGTGTCTGAAGGGGCTCGGGTGCAGGTAAAGTGGGCTCAGTTTCAGGCTCTACATTAGTTGGGGCATCTCCAGAACTTTCTATAATCTGACGCAGTCCGGCCACATTCTCCAGCAGAGTTTCCAAAGACTCATCCTCCTTACAGAGCTTCTGCACACATGGGGAAATGAGTAGGAGAACGGAGTGGGAGAAGATTAATATGAGCGTCTCCTTTCATGCAGTCTATAGGTCACAGCTTAATTATGATTTATAACCTAAGCTGCCACATGTACCATGATATGTTTCTCCAGTTCTGATAACGGATGCTCTCCTGAGTCCTCCTTCCACTGCAGAAGCTGCTTCATGTCGCTCACACTAAGCGCCAAAGATCGACTGTCTATGTCTTCATCCTATAGAGCAAAAAGAATATGTAAAAGCATATACATAGATGCATACACATTACACACACAAATAAATGCGAACTGATTCTCTTGTCAGCCTACCATAGTTTCACTGTTCAGAATCTGTCTCAAAAAGTCGAACAGGGCTGAAAGAAGCTCAGATAACTCTTTATTAAAGGACGTGGTTTCCCTGCGGATCAGAGAGGAAACGGCCAAGCTGTGTTTCTTCAGAGAGCTGCAACACAAACACAAAATAATTAACCACAAATATATCACACAAAAACATTTGTAATTTTCATATTACTGGCAAAGAAGTCTAGGGATGCTATGATAATTACTTTCATGTTATGGCTGATAACCGATAAATAGACAATATTAAAATCCACTATTATTTTGTCTAAATAAATAAATGAAAAAAAATATATATTTTTTTTAATTCTAATATAAAATTTAAAATAAAAAATGTAGGCATCCCAACATTACAATGTACAGTATGAAAAATGGATATTCATCATTCATTATTTATGATATTTGCTAAAGATTACATCTAACTGTCTATTTTAAAAAGTAAAAGTAGTGGAAAATGACCATGCACAATTAAATATCCAATATTTACCAGTGAAAAAAAAAAACTATAATATTAAGTGATAGATAAAAAATAGATAGACATCAAATGCACTGTGACACCTTTTGAGGTGATAGAGACCGTAGTCGTGCTCTGTGAGAAACATCATGGTTCGCAGACATGTGAGCTGGAGCGCGTAGCTGCTGTGAGAATTTCCCAACACTTCCAACATCCCGTCACATATGCATGTCATCATGTCTCTGGTCGGCAGCGAGTTGGCCAGCTGCTCAGCCTCGGACACTGACGCTTCACCCGAGCCACTCACAACCAGTGACACGTCCTGGTCACAGAGTGACTGAAAAATGGAAGCTGTCAATTCAGCGTTCTGCTGTGCTGGCAGGCCAGCATCTGCAGGTAGGACAAGCATGGCCAGCAGGGAGGGAAGAAGCTCTGATAGTTTGTCCTCCACTTTCCCATCACTCCGCACCTCAATGCGTGCAGACCCACTCAGGAGAGCCAACATGGCCGTCTTGCAAGCCCGTTGAGATGCCAGCGAGTCGAGGAGGGCTAGTAACCTTAACAAGCGTGAGCCAGCTGCCTCCCTAAACACACAACACACAATCCATTTGAGTATATACACACACACGCACTAATCCATCCACAACCGATCTTATTCAAACAAATCCTCAGACTATGAACAAACTCCTTAATGTGATGAATGTGATCTTACTGCTGCATTTCCTCCTGCAGTTGCTCCAACAATGTCCTCATCACCAAAGTTGCAGTGGGTGCAGCAAGATCGCAGAGTTGTACACAAACACGGCGGAGCAAGGAGAGGAGAGGCGGACAGCTGCTGACACAAACGCACCTCAGTACTTCCTGTAATACTCGAGCCTGGGCGTGTAAATGCACACTCCACAGCTTTCGTGTGTTCATTGCCACCCCAATGTCTTGCACTGACAGTGCCTGAGAGAGGAAGAGGGAGATGGCAAGAGATGAAAATAATTAAACTATTTTCTATAGATAGATACTTTAATTAATAAACAAAATAGTTACAGAAGCATACATTTCCTGCTTTTTTTTTTCTTTCTTTTTTAAGACACTAGGCAGCTAACTAGGGTTTGGAACAGAGCTCCTGTAAGTGGGACAAGCAGTGACAGGTGTTTGAAGCCGTATATGTGTGTTCAGTACCTGTGTGGTCTGCATGGGCAGAGGCAGAGGAAGCAGTTCTGACAGCAGACTGAGGCTGCTGTAGATGTTCTCTGGAGCAGCCAGTATAGAGTTCAACACTTCCTTCAACATCAGAGACCAGCTGTTTCCAGCCACGGTCTCCTCTGAACCCGTCTCCTGTTCACTAACCGCATGTGTGAAAGTTAACATTATCTCTGTCACGTCTCCCTGGATACACAGCTCCTCCGCATCTAGGCGACCTGTTGTCGGGGTGGAGCAGAGGATCTTGTGAAGGGCGACACAGACGGAGGGCACACGCACGTCACGGAACTCACAGGTTCCCCCGCAGAGCAGCTCTGTCAGCATGGCTCGGATGAGTCTCAGCGAGCAGGAGGCCACTGACAGCATCATGAGTCGCTGTGCTATTGGACCCATTGGCCCATGTAGTCGCCATGGTAGCAGCAGCAGTGATGTAAGCTTCTGGAGGACTTTAATAAAAGTGTCCATGCCCTCTGCACTGAAGAGGGCTATGATTGCCTGGTTCCACTTCAAGTCTTTTTGCTGACCTGCACACACACAAGGAGTCATGTCAGGACACATAAGTTAATATTTTTATTGGTATTTACTAGTGTTGTCACAATATCATTTCAGTAGTCAATCAATACCAATGCCATCTAAACAATTCTCTATAACAATTTAGATAATGCAGCAAAACAAGTATGCCATTAAATACATCCCTTAAAATTTAAAGTGGAAGGTCTATTCAGTGCTTTTATAGTGCACTTGTAAGCAATGTTATGTGTATTTATACTGCAAAGCCTAACGCACAAATCTGATGTTTTTTACACATTTAATTTGTTTATGTCATGTCTCCTCTGTTTAGTATCTAGCTAAGACAAGCAAAGTTAAGATTAAGGCATACAGTACCTGGCACAGTAGCTGGAGGGCAAGCAATGTGGCACAACACTCTGAGAGCACTTACAAGACCCACTCCATCTGCTGTCATCAAGTTCTCCAGATTCTGGTAACGGAAAGAGCAAAACTTAGTTTCTACACCATATTTAATAATACATGATATCTTTATTATGGTATGAACCATTCATATAAAAATAGCATTTGTGTATATGAGTAAAGGAGTTACAGTGTTTTATAATGCCTTGATCAATGCCTAACATAAGATGGGTATACATACTCTACCTCATTCTCTATCATCTTAAAACCCCTAAAATGCCATAAAAGTTTTTATGTGGTTGATAAGCTCACCTGCTTTATGTACTCAATAAGTGTAGGGATGCCACTGATATCAAAATGTAATTTTTCAAGTGGCTCCAACCACTTAGACAGCTCTGAAAAACATATTTAATCATAGAGGTCAGATGTGAAAGCACTTACATTTGCTAAATTTATAAAAAGGCCTTGGGGAAAAAAACATTCTTCTTAATAAAGCATGGGACTGGTGGTTTGGCTGACATTGAAGTGTTTGGCAGGCTAACCTTGAAGCTTGGCATTGTTTTCATCAGCTTTACAAACATTAAGAAGTGGAGCGGCATACTGCTCCATCATACGGAGATCACTTGACGTCTGAATCACCAGCAGTACAAGCATACAGGCATAGTTATATGTTACAGACTTCCTTGCTTTACCTTCCCTGAGAGAGTGAGAGACAGCCAGCAGGTTAGAGAGAACAAGACTTTAGGAAGAAATATTAATTTTAAATAAAAATGACTATGGAGTGCCTCAGGGCTCTGTATTTGGCCCATTTGAGTGTTAACCTCTGTATATGGTGTCAAAAAACATTTATCACATTCTTAGTTGTCAAAATATAGATTACCAAAATATATGCTTGATAAATCAGACATTATTTCAACCATTGTCATATATTCTCACCCTTGGCCCTCTTTTGCATGGAACTCTACCAGGTTGACCAGACAGCTGAGGTTATTATCCAAGCTAAAAGCGTGTGCAACAGCGTTTCGGCCTGTGCTGCTAAAGCCAATGAGATACAGGCTGTGAAGTGTTGCCAAAACATCTGGATTATCGCCATCTTCAAGCTCTGCCCCGTTTAGCTCAGCAACACCCTGTAATGCATGTAGAGTTTGCATGAGCCAGACCCAAAAACCATCATCAATCGACCCCTCTCCACCTGCAGGAGCATCTTCACCCTCAACCTCTGAAAGGGGCGTTAGCGGAGTCAAGTGAGAGGGTGGGGTCAGGTGAGTAAGGGGTGTGAGGAGACGAAGCAGCAAACTGGTGGTTTCGTGCTGGCTAAGGAGGAACAGGAGACCCTGTTGGGACTGGGACAGGAAACGCATCAGCTCTCTGACAGCCTGCAGGACTCCGATGTGGGCACATGTAGCCGAATACGACAGAACAACTGCCAGGGATTCCAGAAGGTGACATGCATGCATATATCTGTAAAAAAACAAAAATATAATTAAAGAGATGCTATATATTTGAACTTAAATGTACACCATGTAACTTTTGGCACTCTAGCGGTAAATAAACAAAACTGCAGCATCTTGCGGAACACCACTTTAGCCGGAGTTACTCTCTGTTTATGTATATGACGAGTTACGCCTGTACTGGTAGGGCTGTCGTGGCTGAATCGTTCTGAGCGGCTCAATATCACGATTTAATAAAAAAAATATATATAATTTTTTTTTGTTGCTATATAAATAAGTGTTACAACGCGATCAGCAGGCACAAAGACAAAGGAGATTCAAAAATAAAACAGGCTTTATTAATAATCCAAATGCTCTGAATGAACACGCAGGAGAATAACGCAAACCACAATGCATAACAGAGAACTGACCAAGAACAACAAACACGGCTTTATAAACAGTGGTAGAACAAAGGAAAGTAAACTAGACATATGTGAAACTAATACGCAACTATAAAAACAAACAAGGACAAACAAACCAATGAAACTGACACTAAACAGAGAAGGTAAATAGGAACTAAAGGAAGCAGAACAGAATGTCAAAATAAGGGGTCCCATAACAGAACATAAACCTGACAATAAGCTTGTTAGGCTATTGTTAAATTTATATAACAGTTAGTTCTGATTCTCGAATCTGACTGGACCAGAGGCTTTCTAAAACTACTGATATTTCACCAGTATCAGCACTTGTCTCTGTGTGTTATAGAGAGGCTGTTAGTCAGTGCATTTGCGTTGTTACGGCACTAGGTGATGCCAAGGGACTGTCTTTGAGTGAGTTAAACTGTTCATTCAACAAATACTTTTCAAGGCTCAACCGACCAGCATGTATCGCCAGGGTAACACTCAAGCTAATGCTTCACTTCATAGAGACCAATGGCATTGATTCAGTGCATTGATCAACGCTGACGTCTTTTGAAATGATGCTACGACAAAAATATTGCATTCCTCTTCGAACATGGCAAACTTGACTTGACCTGACCTGAAAGACAGACGCAGGTAACATGCTCAGTCGATATCTCTCTGATATCAGTGTCAGTTTAGGCTTGTTTAGTGCTAATCGGTCCCACTTTATATTATGTGGCTTTAAAGGGACAATATGTAGCTTTTTAGGTATTTTATTATCTAAAATCAATATTTTTATTCATAAATATGCCCTCAATGGTGTACAAATACCTATGCCAATGATCAGACTAATCCTCGTAAACGAAGAATTTATTATCTTTATATACATGGGACGGGTAGGTCCACGGAGGCCTCCATGTAGTTCCGCCATCTTGAAAAACTATAATAGCAGAGAGGGACAAAAAGTACTAGGCCAACGCGTTTCCACAACGCGTTTCGTTCAGAGCCAGCGTCACGTGACTGAAGTCAGCAGAAGCGGAGAAGCAGAGCAGTGAGAGGCGCTTGAAACTGCCGCGGCAAGTTTAAAAGGATGCACTGTACGGTTATTTATACACCGTTCATTCATACATACATATGAGTCACAGGATAAGGAGTCCTCGTCGTCGAAAAAGTCCAAAATAGACCGTAAAAGGAAACGTGACCGGAGATTACAAAACCAAGGGTTAATGTTGGGATAGCTAATGCAGGAGAAATCTTTCAAAAGAGACCCTGAAGTTTCCTGCTTTCTTCTCGTCAGGTAAGTCAATGTTATGGTCTTAAATACAAGCTTCTTTTTCATTGCTTTGTTGTGAACTTTATTATATAGACAGTAGAACATTTACAGTTATATCTATTTATCTATTCTATTCATAGTAAGTTAAACAGGCTCTTTGATGATTAGCAGCTAACGTTATTGAGTAAAGTAACGTTAGAGAAGGCACGGATGATGATGATAATGCACGTACTTCAAAAATATAACGAATAAAGGCGGCATTACTACTAACTACCATAGTTAATGTTTTTCACAGTCAGTAATTTATACTGTAACATTCTTTTTTTCGTTGATTCAAGTTTCAGTTTGTTTTAAATAACAAACCTGTTCACCGAAGAAAACTCGAAGAGCTATTATAAGACATCCTGTCATAGCTTTTTGGTACATAACGGCAACCGTAGATGCAACGCGCATTTGAAAAAGAGAGGCGCTGGAGAGCATTATTCGTTTGAATGCAAAATACAATTTCACCACTAGATGGGAGAAATTCCTACTTACAGTCCCTTTAACTACCGGTACTATGGCACTCTAGCGGTAAATAAACAAAACTGCAGCATCTTGCGGAACACCACTTTAGCCGGAGTTACTCTCTGTTTATGTATATGACGAGTTACGCCTGTACTGGTAGGGCTGTCGTGGCTGAATCGTTCTGAGCGGCTCAATATCACGATTTAATAAAAAAAATATATATAATTTTTTTTTGTTGCTATATAAATAAGTGTTACAACGCGATCAGCAGGCACAAAGACAAAGGAGATTCAAAAATAAAACAGGCTTTATTAATAATCCAAATGCTCTGAATGAACACGCAGGAGAATAACGCAAACCACAATGCATAACAGAGAACTGACCAAGAACAGTTTGTTGTGAACTTTATTATATAGACAGTAGAACATTTACAGTTATATCTATTTATCTATTCTATTCATAGTAAGTTAAACAGGCTCTTTGATGATTAGCAGCTAACGTTATTGAGTAAAGTAACGTTAGAGAAGGCACGGATGATGATGATAACAATGCACGTACTTCAAAAATATAACGAATAAAGGCGGCATTACTACTAACTACCATAGTTAATGTTTTTCACAGTCAGTAATTTATACTGTAACATTCTTTTTTTCGTTGATTCAAGTTTCAGTTTGTTTTAAATAACAAACCTGTTCACCGAAGAAAACTCGAAGTGCTATTATAAGACATCCTGTCATAGCTTTTTGGTACATAACGGCAACCGTAGATAAAACGCGCATTTGAAAAAGAGAGGCGCTGGAGAGCATTATTCGTTTGAATGCAAAATACAATTTCACCACTAGATGGGAGAAATTCCTACTTACAGTCCCTTTAACTACCGGTACTATGTACTAACATTGAAATTAATAATTTGATACAATGGAATTACTGTGTACACACATATTTTTACATTGTACTTATATTTTAAAAATACCTGCATGTAATTACAGCTGTAATTAATTTATGTAATTACATTTGTAATTACACTGCTGACCCTTCCCTTACACCTTAACTCACCCTTAAACCTACCCATACCACCACAGCTGTCCCTAACCTTACTGTATCACACCTCAATAGCAGCAAAAGTGTTTTACAATAAAACATGAACACAATAAGTACATTGTACTTACATTTCGATGTAAATACATAGTACTTAAAGCCACTTAAAATAAAGTGGGACCAAATTACATTATTTACTCTTATCATTAAAGGGATAGTTCGCCCAAAAATAAAAATTCTGTCATCATTTACTCACCCTCAAGTTGAATTTCATTTTTGGCTTATGAAAAAAGCCTTATAAAACAAAAAAACAAAGTGAATATCAATGTTTCTTGCGTTTCTCTGCGGATGGGTTGCCAGTATGTCGGTATTACAATATTGCAATTATTGCGACAGCCCTAGGCACTGGGCTACTCCGCAGTGGTTGTCGTCCCCCCTGATCTAAATTGTCAGAATATAAACACTAATAGGCATATCGTAGTGATTCAGGATAAGACAAAAACACAGTTTGGAAGATGGATTCATGATGTACACATTCATTATATACATTTTGAACATAGTTACTACATAGCGTAGCTATTAATTATCACAAAAAAACAAGATGTATCAGTTTTGTAGCCACATGATACTGACCTATACAGTGTTGGATAGGGATCATCCCGCTCTGGTGGCCCAGTAATCCGGGCATTGGTGGGAAAAGCTTTCCCAGGAGGCTGTACCATACAGTGCGGTGCTGTCTCCAGCAGATGGAGCAGTTCCTCCAGGAGACCTTGCAGCCTCTCCAGGTCACCTTCTGACAAAGAGGCAGATTCCAGCAAGGTATCGATGTCCATTGGGCTTTCCCGCTCTACCTCTTGAGTTTCCCCCTCTCTCTCCTCTCCTTCCCTCTCAGTGCTTGCTCGGTCTCTCTCCCCTGCTTCTCTCTCGCTCTCCTCTCGCTCACCCACCTCCCCCGTGGCATGCCGTTCAGCCCAAATGCTGGCTGTCCTCTGCAGGTCAGTCAAAACCTCATAAAAATGTCCCTTATGTAAAATAGCTGCACCTGCCGTTGCGACACGTACGGTCTGGTCCAACAAAAACAGATCCAGCAGACGCTGGTACCCACTTGTTCCATCATTGTCATGGTGGTGGTCTCTGAGCAGAGCCTCAATGGCCTTTGGCTCACTGATGATACTGTCGAGAGAGCGCAGCACGTAGAGTTTCAGAGTGGATGAAACGTGCTCTGCAAAAAGCAACCCCAGGAGGCTGCCAACAATCCCTTTCTCCAGCAGATCCTGCACAACCAGGGCACCACAGTCGGCCAGGGCAGAGGCCAGTTTTGTTCCTGCTTTGAGCTGGCGCAGGTTCAGAGCTATAGGTTGTGCCAGGGCAGAGTCCAAATTAAGAGCTTCACAGCTCCAGTCGACCAACCGCTTCAACTTTTCGCTCAGCACATTAGGGTCCTTTAGAGAGAGGAAGCTCAATCCTTTTACTAGAAAGGCAGGGATTTCCTCTAATGCAGTTACCCAGCCTGCCCCTCGCTCTGCCCCCTGCCCCTCACCCCAGGCCTCTAACAGCTCTGAGAGTTTAGCTGCAGACTCAGCCCACGAGGAGCTTGAGTCCTGGACATCAACCGTTTTGAGGCGTTTTAGCTCCGCCTCATATCGCGTGATATGCGGAGGGTTGAAGTGCTGGAGGGGTCGGAGGTCACGCTCATACGGATCGTACTGAACAGTCGGGAGTGAGGCGAGGTCCTCAGGTGTGTAGTCTAGGTCAAAGGCAGGCAGCTTGAAAGCCCCACTCTCCAAATCCTCCTCATCACTGGATATCTGCTCATATCCATCATCACCTGTAGACAAAAAAACAAAACACGTCACACACCAGTTGCCTTTCCAAAGCACACATGGAAAACCTGTTACACTGTAACTCGCTGAGCAAATTTAGCAAATAATTTCAATTAGATAGGATTATTTGTCCACACACGTGAAATATCTGGGTCATTTTTCCCCTGAACACCTGGTTTACTCACCTTCTGCATCTTCATCTGTCACCTCATCACCCACTTCATCTTCCTCATCTTCATCCCCCTCGCTTCCCTCAGACTGCACATCGTCCTCCACCTCATCATCAGCCGGTCCCTCTTCGTCCTCCGGCTCTGCGTCCGAGTAGGTCTCCTCAGCAGGAAGAGAACCTCGCTCAGGTGAGACAGGCTCCAGGTAATCATCACCCTGTTCTGTGTTCTCCACCTTCACTGGACCTAAAGCACAGACAACACAGCGAAGTTCAGTGCTCAGCACTACTTTTTTTCAGTTTAAGGGTCAGAATATAACAAAAATGCAATAATAAAACAAATGCTAAATAATATATAGTAAAGTTCACATTGAATTTGTTTTTCCATTTAAACCAGGTTTAAATATTGAGCAAAGAAATATTGATACAAAATGAAGAAATAATAAGATTATATGAAAAATAAAAACTTTTAATTCCAGTTTTCACTCAAATTGTACATGTTATTTGACATGCATTATCAAAAATGTATGAAATTAGGAAAACTCAAAACAGAAGCACTCTGACTACCACTGTATATACACATCTTTTCCACATGTACATACATTGACCAGGTGCAGGTAGCGCCTCCTCATCATCGTCGTCTGGAGGAGGTGGTCCCGGTGGGGTCCGTGGCCCTCTGGGTTGTGGTCTGGGTGGGCTGCCGTTAAACTGCTCTTCATTCTCCCACTCTGCTAGAAATTCACAAACACTCACGTTTAATTTTTCACATGAAGCAATGACATTACATATCTGTGTATAAAATGTTTGTGCTGACCAAGTTTAATGTTCCTCTTGGATCCCAGCTGCTGCTGAGGCGGAGGGGGTGGAGGAGGTGGTGGAGAGTCCCGCTCGTGGCTGTGAGGACGCTCTGCCGTACCATACACTGCCACCGTCAGGCATGTGTACCATCCACGCAGGACCAACCCATCTGTGTTTATCTTTAATAACACAAAGAAAAAAATTCAATTTGGGCACGGCGTGAGAATCTAGAGGGGTGGAGCAAAAAGACTCGCACAGTCTAAAACACAAATGAAGGCTGATTTGCATACAAGCCATGTGAGGGCAGGAGCTGAGAGCTTTAGTCATTGTAGAGGCATGTGCAAATATATTGTGGATTCGGGAAAATGCTTTTGAAGTATTTATTGAGCAGAGGAAAGCTGCTGTCAGTAGTTTTGGAGAAACAACATACATATTGGTCCATGCATGTTTTTACATGGAAATACGATCCTGGGCTGTAATGAGAGGGTCTCTTACCTTTCCATTAGGCCTGAAGATGATTGATTTGTTCTCATCATACTCGAGGCTAGTGTGAAACAAACACTGACATCAATGATTTGAACAATCAAAGAGTACATGCATCTATTCAGCTATAGATTTGTGAGATGGAATACTGTATTTCTCGCTGAGCTTGTCCTACACAGGTGTGTATGTGTAAGTTTATTTAGTACCTGCCCAGCCTGTCAAACACTGGAGCGTTGGGTTTGGACACATTGTTGAAGAACAGGTCCAACTGGAATGCGTGAGGGGCTGTTTCCCTGAAAATACACAGGAAGGGGGGCATTGTAACCGTCAAAAACCAAACCTGAAACCCCTATTTGCCATCAGCAGCCACCTTCTGTCTAATCAAACTTCCTGTAAATCAGTTAGCCAGCAGGAATCATTTTAGAAATGCCTCTTTTTCAGTACAGATTTATTGTTACATATTTAATATGATCATTTAAAAGGAATAGTAGGAATCATTTTTGGTTTGTCCTATCAAAACAAACTTTTCTTTTCTCTCATTGTTCTCTTAACAGGTTGAGATGTGGGATGAGATCATGGGAAAAGCTGAGAGTGGTCGGAGAATAAGGGGTGTGGTGGATTTGTTTTTAAAGAAAGAACAATAGCGACCACAGAAACCTTTTCCAATTTCCTCAACTGTCCTCCAGCCATTCCACTTGTGAGGACACCACAGTATAACTCATGTCCTATTGTGCACTACAGAAGCACTGGGACAGTTTGTACACACTGTAAACATGGCAGAAGCGCTGTTAACTGTCATAATATATGTAGTGAAAATTAGGGATGTTAAAAGTGGCATATTTACAATATTGTCTAATCGGTGGATTGTCTGAATGTGATTTTTTTTTCAGCAAGGATGCATTAAATTGACATTAAAAACATTTATAATGTTACAAAAAGATTTAAAATACAAAAGATGACTTAAAGTTAGTAATTATATTTACATTTTACCTATCAACCATCCTAAACCTTCCTTAATGTTAGAACACTTTCATGCAGTGTGAATGGCACATATGATAAAAAATAAGCAGTGAATATGTAGAGAGATTCAATAGTAGTAGCTTGATTCTTTATAGACATGATTGTTTGCTGTCGTTTTAGATAAGACACTCTCTGAGTGTGTGTGAGTTTTTGTTTTCTCACCCAAATGCTCTGCTGTCAGGCAGGTTGCTGTGTGCTTTGATGCCAGGGGGAATGACTCTCACTTCTGTGATCAGGACACCGTAAGGAAACCGCACAACATCCACATTTGTCAACTTGTAAGAGAACAGACACAGAAAAATGTTTAAGAAGCTTATCAAGACAAGGATAAATGTAATCTCAGACAGACTGATGCAAAGGCTAGATCTCTCATAAACACACCCAGACTGAGCAGCCGAGCAGAAAAACAATCAGGCTTATTCAACCGTTAAAGTCTTGGAATTAAGATTCCTAGGGTTCAAGGTATTCAGAAATGCAAAAGCATTCTCCGAAATCAAGTTCTTTTTGAAAATGGCAGAACCTCAACAAACTGTCATGAGGCAACAGGCCTGTCCAACCTGTTTCTAAAGAGCTGTTGGAATACACCGGTTGGGTGGCAGATCACTGCAACAATACTAAAGCATTAACTAACCACAAGCATACATATACACACCCAAACAAGACTGAATTCCAGGACAAGAGACCTGTTTCCAGCCTTTACTAACAGGATACCACGTAAAACACTGGAGCGAGGAGAAATGTAAGAAGCATGTAAAGAAACTTAAGATACAGGATTAAAATCCATCCATGCCATGTAATCAGTTAAGAAGAACTATAATTGATCTTTATAGTTACCCAATTATATTATGCTGAAAGCATATGAGGTCTGTTCTCATTAGGTGAGGACATTATCTTAGAGAGCTGAATGTAACGAATGCTTGTTTTCACTCTTGGGGTAAATTTCTGGATATGATGATGATTGAAAAAACAGAAGCGACTGATCATGAAAAACACAACAGAAATAACCAGGCTGACTAAGAAAAGACTCTACATTGAATGAGAGTCCTTAAAGGGATACTGCACCTCAAACTCCTCCTCATGCTGTGCCAGTTGTGTACGTCTTATTTTCTTCATATAAAATAATCCATCTCTGTGGGTCAATATAACGGAAATGTACGGGACCTCCAAAAAACCATGCGAAATGAGCCCAATGGTAATCCATAGGACCTCAGTTAATGAAACAATACATTCTGAAGCAAAACGATAGGTATGTCTAGGATAAATGCTAATATTGAAAACTTTAACTATAAACCATTGCTTCCTGACAACTGTCATATGAGTTCAAGCTTGACATAAACATCACAATGTTATGATGCGTGGGAAGTGAAATCCTCTGTGCTTCCGCATCACTTTTTTGCGCTTACAATACATTGCACTTCCCAATGTGCTGATATATAATTCAACGTAAACGTGCATTATATGGACTCTCAGAGATTTTTTTTTTTATCTTTGCTTGTGTTCCACAGAAGAAAGTAATGTAGGCTACATAAGGGACAGCATGAGGGTAAGTAAATTATGAGAGGATTATATAACAGTACATTATATACAGTATATATACAGAATCACAAGATCCACAGAACAAAATATTCAGGCAACCATGGTAAAATCTCAAAGTCACATGAAAAGGAAGTTGTGAAAAGTCTTTTCTTTCCTATTGTGATGTATATCCGGGTGAAACAGCTTCTCAAACAAGAAAAATGTAGGGCAGGACTTGATTTTGTCCATCTGGAATTGATTGGATGGTTGTGGTTCGCTATTGCAGTGATGTCATGTGAGTGACAGGTTGTCCTGCCCTCATGCCAGTAAACACGTCATCAGAGAAGAGATGTCGGGACGTCAATGTAATTTAAAGATTATGAGGGCACATGCATTAAAAATAATAATGATGTGCAAAGATAAATCATTGATAATAAATACTGCAATATTACATAAAAAAGAAAAGAAAAAATAATTACCCATTTTGATTACATGACTTGACTTTACAAAAAGGCGGGGACTAAATAAATCAAAACTGAAATATTATTCTCCAGCTAAATGATACATTAAATACACAAATCCCTCACACATTTTCACCACCGGCTACCTCAGTAAATCTACACATTACAGACAATCTCCTTGTTTACATGCACATGCGGTGCTGTCACATAAACATGTCCGTGAGCACGAGAGCCGTTACTGCACAAACAACGGCTTCTACGTTTAAAACAAAATATGAGCATGTTATTGTAAAATAAATCTAATCGTTGATTTATCACAGTATATGATACTTGTTAACAGAAACTACACATATGCTGCCAACAACAATATAGCCACAAGTTTGTTTGCTGCGTGGAGCAACTTAACGTTACACCTAATACACCTAATCAGGTTTGCTCTGCCATACAACATCTATAGTCTGATAACGTAATTGTTTTAAATTAAGAATAACATGTGTTACTATGAAAATGTGAGTTCTATCTTGAATGAATCGAAAATGTATGAATTACTATGCTAATTAGCAAGCTAACTGTTTACAGCGTACAACGCGTTATTACAATGGAAACTTTAAGAACGCGCAAAAGAAATTCATGTCTGTTAGACTTTACAGTCTCTGCAACATGCTGTTAAAAGACACGGGTAAATATGGAAAACTCCGCAAGTTTACCTCTGCACTTTGATGCTTAAACGTGTCTAGAAAGAGCAGCTCCATTGCAGAATCCCCCGCCATCTTTCTTGGTCACATTAGGACTTCCGGTAAAGAAAATACTTCCGGAGTTGAAGGCATACATCACACTGTCAGCAGAGATGGGCATAAATACATTTCCATGTAAATACAAAATACTGTGTGAAAAAAACGTATTTAAATACAAATACAGTATTTTGTATTTTGAAAATACACAAAATACATGTGAAATTGGCCATCCAGTGCAGGTACAGGTCACAGTGAATGAAGAAACTACATAGGCCTACTGACTTTTCATTCCTAACCCCATTCTTTCTTTCTTTCTGGCATTACAAATTACAAATAAACTTATGCAAAATAGCAGCCATTTATATACTTATTTCTGGATACAGTGTAGTCTATTACTTGTGGTGAACACTATTAAAAAAATCATACTGTATGTAAAACTGTGGGAACCTTTTCTGCTATCTAGCAAAGAATATGGATAGGCGATATGACCAAAATCTCAATTTTACTTCACAGTAACAATATCATGGTTTAGATATCAGTTTTGATTCCACAGCATAAACTGAATTTCAAACTCTTTTGAGTTTTTTTTTTTTTTTTTGCAGGTATAGTCCAATGCTTTTTAAGTAACTTTATGTTTATTTTATGTAAAGTTTATTTGTTTCTATAAGTTTATTAAAATTAGAAATTAGACTTAATTTAGATACATTTGACACTATTTACCCCTTTTTTATTATTATTTTTTATGTTCAATAAAACTAAAAGCTGAAGATTTCTGTGGTGTATCATTCATCAGTGTTTGTTTTTCCACTCCAACGTTCCAATAATTCCTGCCCACTAAAAGCTGCACGGATAAATTTGCTTACCCCACAAATAGGCCCATCTATGTAAACGATTTAGAAAAAGTTCCATCAATTCACACTTTATATCATCATGATATGTAGTGCCATATCACCCAGCCCTAACATGCAATAATGCTTTAAACACATTTGACAAGCTAGTTGATAAAAATCAACAACCGGTCAAGACTGATTGGCTTACGCTATTTTCCCACCTGTCTGTGCTCTTTTATTTTTTCATGTTAACTGAAGTGAATAATGCTCTATTTTAACTTTAATGAACAAGTAGAATCTATGCTATCACTATTTTAGTAAATGCGCTAAAACATTTCAGTAAAGTCATATATATGAACAAAAATATGGAATAATATAATAATATAGTGGAATTATAAAATGAATTAAGTCATATGAGTCACTTTCCATCTAAGATTTTGTACATGCTTCATTTTTCCCCCCTTTGCAACCCCCTTAAATGTCTGAAGATTATGCTTTTGTTTATTGTACTGAATATGCTTGAATTTTGAATGGTTTATTTTATAAGCATAAACCTGTTTAAGCCAACACAAATTTTAGATAGGCCTATATGACTAGAGATTTAATTAGGCTACATCATTAGTGTATATTTTCATATGCATTTTATTGTTCCCTAATTGAGTTTGTAAATTTATATTGTTCAATAAATATTAATAAAAATAAAAAAAGGTTAAACAAGAGAGTAATTTCACTGTAGCCAATATAGCATTTACAGAAGATTACAACAGGGGAAAGATTAAAAGAAGAAGAAAAAACATAAAATTATGGGTTTCCATACACACAAATTTATGTCAAAGACTTGCTTTACCATTTTTACATCTCATAATAACATAAGGAAGCTTCTTTACAAATGATGCATCTTCATTCTCCTAAGGACCTGAAAGAGTCTGATAACAGGTGCTAACAAAAGAAACATTGCTAAAGGGTAGGCTAATAAAAGCACTCAAACTTTGAATTAAGAAAAATGTTGAAATCCTTCAGTGATTTTCACACCTAACACTTGTCACACACACAGCACTGCTGCAGGCGCAAGAGGTTGGGCAAGAGTTGTGTACATTCTCTCTGTTTATGACATAAAGCACTGAGGTTTGTTAAACTATCAACTGAAGTGAGCAAATGTAGGATTATTAAAGGCCTACTGTTTTGCTTCTGTTGCATTTAATGACTAACAAACATGACTTTCACTGTTGAACAAATGTGGCCACTTAATAACGTGAGTGTTGGTAAAGTTTTGTTGCATGGAGGGGTTTGTGCATGCTTTGTTTCCATCTTTCATTCACTCATTAAAAGGACTGCAATGCATAATAAAGGATGTAGGCCTATAGCCTACACTCGAATACACAGAATTAGAGGTGTTCCTTTGCAGACATATTTTAAGCATATGGATGTGTTTTGTCAGGCAAATATTTATTTAGTAGAACAATTGTAAAATTGATTGTGCCTCGCTGCATTTTTACACACAGGCTACGTCCTGTTCGCGTTTGATGGCAGGCGAGCAGGTGTTAATGCTGGGTTATTTTATTAGTCAACGTGTAATAAACAGATCCTGAATTCCCTCACATCATGTAGCACTAGCGCTTTTTCTGCGTGCCCTGCCACGTCCTTGTTTCCCAGCAGCAGTAGGAGGGCTTTCTCTTGGGCAGGTATCTATTACCTGTGTCACGTGGGCGGTGGCCAGGTAGGGCGCACACAAAACCAGCGCGATCCAAGCAGCCATTGCGGAGCAGAGCCAGGGGTTTCGGACTGGTTTGCGTCGATTCTCGAGTAATAAAAAGGCCATCAAAGGCGAGTCCGAACCCGGCACTGATCTGTCCGTAGGTGTGGGGTAACTGGGCTCTTCTCTTCTCTGTCACCTGGAGTTGATCTCTAGGGTTTTGCTTTTGCTATCGGGGTGGTGACAATAGTTTTTTCTTCTTTTTAAAAATGACGGTTAATCCCGATTATCTGGTACTTTTATTCACCACCACATCTGGCGCAAGTGGGGACCAATTGGGAACAGATGAGAAGGAAATTGTACAGTTGGTTTGGCAAGTTGTGGATTTGGCGACTAAAAAGGTAGGCTAATTTCATATTTCCCGTGATGGTGTGTGTGTGTGTGTGTGTGCGCGCGCGTGTGCGTGCGTCAATAGTTAGAGAGATAATTATAAATATTTTACATTTAGCCATGTGTCATATTTTATAAATTGTGAAATCTAAGGCCAAATAAATGTAGGCCTATTTATTTATTTATTTATTTCCCCCCTTCCCATATCTATCTGTCTATATGCGTGTGTAGGCTATATGTGTGCCTTTATTGTAGCCCAATTGTGGTGGCGGTGAAAGATCGAGAGTTAAAAAATATTTTATTTTATATATGTCAGATTTATTTAAATTACGGAGACAAAATATTCTATCTATCTATCTATCTATCTATCTATCTATCTATCTATCTATCTATCTATCTATCTATCTATCTATCTATCTACTTTTTATTTGCCTATGGAAATGTATATGTTGGAAGTGAGCATTTCTCTCCTTTCTGCTTTTAGACTGGTCAGGTAAATGAACTGCTAGTCAAACCAGATCACGTTGAGCTTTCTGAGGAGTGTCAGGAGGTGAGTGGACTCACCGAGGATGCCTTGACAACTGCTGATTCGCTTGAGGAGGCCATCGAACAGGTGATCATTCTCACATTCTCATATAATCTGTACTGACAGGTTGCCATTTATCTTTAAAAGGGTCTGTTCAAATACATAAGGATGTTTACATTTGAGAGTGGATCATTTCAAAGGACAGCTGAACTTTCAATTCGAACTCCCCTTGAGGGAGGGTCTGCCTATAGACCATTTCAAGTCCAATGAATGGTTGCATATCTATACACACTATAAAACATATTATTTAACAGATTGTGGATTGATATTGGCTCAAGCAGCCTCATGGGTATGTATTAAATGCCACACAAAAGTGCCGTTTACTTAAAAGGTGTCTGTGTGTGCAGTTAAATCAGAAGTTATGTGCAGAAGTGGACGCAGGTGCAGGGAATTCCTTCTGCCTCTGTACGGATGGACAGCTGCATGTGCGTCAAGTCCTGCATCCCGAGGCTTCCAGCAAGGTATCAAACTCTAAATACTGCAAGTGTGTGGGTGATATTTATAAAAAGTTTAGCTAATCATTTTCTTGACTGCTTTTTTTTGTGCTTTTCAGAATATTTTGTTGCCTGAGTGTTTCTTTTCGTTCTTTGACCTGCGGAAAGAGTTCAAGAAAAAATTCCCATCAGAAGGGGAACTGAAAGACTTGGATCTTCAGTTCATGGCTGAGTGTATCCTTAAAAACATGTTAAATTCTATGTTGTGATGTAAGTCTTAAAGGGATGAGAGTATATTAATATACGCAATAGTTCATAATTCTCTGACAGCTAGGTTGAGGAAGTTGCATTTGAGTGTTTATGTGAGAGAAAGGTAGGCAACAGGGTGTTGGCTGCAGGATCCCAAGGTTTTGAAATGCAAATAGACTCACAATAGTGTAGGTTCAATTGAGCCAGCAAGAGAAAGCCAAGAGTGTTTAGCCAACAAGCTTAACCTGCCACACCTACGCTGTAATGTATTAATGCCTACGCGCACACACAAACAGAGTCAAACACAATGCAATAGCACAGCCTTCTGCCATAATAATTTTATGGTTAATCGAGTGTCATTCTCTCCTTCTATGTTTCTTTATGGAAGACTGCAGTGTTTCAGCGGTCCTTTTGCAATTATAACCCCTGCTCTAGTTGTTCCTTGCATCTTTACCGTGTCATTAACTGGTAATTAAGGTGTAACACTAAACACAGATGCTGTATTCCTTGACTGCGGTTGCGATCAGACTTGAATGTGGTTGTAGATTCTTCTCTTCATGCTTTCACTGCTTACAAAGTTCAACAGATGGCAGATATTGTTTTAGCACTAATCTCGGATTCTGTCTGTAAGTCCTTACAATTTACATATTATTTGTCTGCACACATAGAGTTAATATTCGTAAGTGTTTCTGTTATGAACCTGCTTTATTCTTCTTCATAGGCCACAAATTCTCCTTACCTGAAAAAGTGAATGACAAGTTTGAGACAGGCACCTGGTAAGAATCGTTTCATTTACACTTTAGATTAGGGTCCAGTTCTCACTAATAAGTATTAACCACGACTTTTGCCTAAATAAACTCTTAATTACTGCTTATTAATAGTTAGTAGGGTAGTTGTTAAGTTTAGGTATTGGGTAGGATTAAGGGATGTAGAATTTGGTCATGCAGAATAAGACATTAAAATGTGCTTTATAAGTACTGATAAACAGCTAATATCCTAGTAATATGCATGCTAATAAGCAACTAGTTAATAGTGAGAATTGGACCCTAAACTAAAGTGTTACCACAGTTTCTTATTTAAAATAAAATATATTTTTTAACTGTAGTGTACAAAACAATAACAAAATATTACAGTAAAGTCTTGAGATTTTCTATAATGAATAACAATTTTTCTTGTTAGAACTATAAAATAGTAAGATTACTGTTTGTGATTCATGTTGTGTTTTTGGATCAAAATTTTATATGGAATTTTAAAGCAAAATTGCTGCTGCTGCACTTATAATAGTGATTGATATAGTTCATAGAGGACATTAGTATTATAAAAGATGTTATTATTATGTATATAATGTTTCTGTTTAAACTGTATGTATGGTGGTGTATAGCAGTAAGATGGAGAGGGTGGATGATAACACAGTGATCAGAGCTCGGGGTCTTCCATGGCAGTCCTCAGACCAGGACATCGCCCGGTTCTTCAGGGGTCTCAACATCGCCAAGTATGCAAACAACCCACAGGCTACTCTTTAATCAATTATCATTATTCAGTGTGTGCACAATACCAATCTGTCTGATGATTGACTGTGTGTGTGTGTGTGTGTGTGTGTAGAGGAGGTGCTGCATTGTGTCTGAATGCTCAGGGCAGGAGGAATGGAGAAGCACTAGTGCGGTTTGAGAGTGAGGAGCACAGGGATTTGGCCCTGCAGAGACATAAGCATCACATGGGCACCAGATACATCGAGGTACACACTCATTCATAAAGCTATTTGTACTAAAATATATTTTAACTCTGTTTCTGTAAATGAAGTTACATTAAGTGCCATGATGAACAAAATTCCTGTTACATCCACCTTTTTTTAATTGTAGTAGTTGTAAATTCTAATCACATTATTGTGCATTGCAGGTTTACAAGGCAACAGGTGAAGACTTTCTAAAGATAGCAGGAGGTAAAAAATACTTTTTTTTGTTTGGGCTTGTCTGTGGATAGGGTTGGGAACTGAGAACCAGTTCTTATTCTTATTCAGAACTGGTTCCATAATTGATTATATTTCATGAGTAATCTATCCTTATTCAGAACCGGTTCCATTAAAAAAGAAAAAACAGAGCAGTGTGACCAGTGTAGTCTGATTCCCAAACGAATGACTTCTATGAGTTGGTTCTTTTTAGTGAATCAAAAACATACAGTGCAAACAGTGTAGTATGGCAGCAGGATAAATGACAAATGAGGTGAATCATAAAAATACAGTGCTCATTAAAAGTGTAAACACATCTTTGGTGAGAGATTTACATGTTTTATTATTGATTTATTTTCTCATCAATTGTCAGTGAAATTGCATTTCTTTTTTCCTTAAAAAGTTAAGGAAATTCACAGGAATTGGAACAGGAACTTGCTTTCCTTTCCCATCCCTTTATGTGGAAAATCTTGCACATTCTAGTTCTACTAGTTATGAGTGCAGTTGTAACAAACTGTGTTTATCATCTGATTTAATCTGAGTTTGAGATCTCTCCACGTTATTTGCATTGGTTTCAGTTTGTTTTGTGTCATTTTAGCTTCACATTGAGAGGCTGACGATTATGTGTGAATGTGTGATTGACAGGTACCTCTAATGAAGTGGTCAATTTTCTGTCGAGGGAGAATCAGGTTATCATACGCATGCGTGGACTTCCGTTCACTGCCACCGCAGAGCAGGTGCTGCAGTTCTTTTCCCCGGCGTGTCCCGTGACCGACGGCACCGAAGGCATTCTGTTTGTACGTTTTCCCGATGGCAGGCCCACTGGGGATGCGTTCGTCCTGTTCTCCTGCGAGGAGCACGCTCAGAACGCGCTGAAAAAACACAAGGACATCCTGGGCAAGAGATACATAGAGCTGTTCAAGAGCACTGCGGCTGAGGTGCAACAGGTGAGGGCGGCACTTTCTGTTTATTTTAAAGTCATGAGTTGTGTGGAGTATTTTTTTAGCTGGTTTGGATTGTTGGACAGACTCAGAGGGGTAAGTAAAACATGAGGTCTTTGGGTGTGTGAGTGTGTGTACAAGTTTGTACTATATCTGAACTGCCATGCTCGCTGAACAAACACTCAGCTCAGTAATCTGTAAAAGATTAGCTTTTCAAAGCTGTCATAAAACTCTCTCTCAGTCCTCCCGTTCTTCAATGTAAAAATTTCATTGTTACTAATTTTGTAGAATTACTTGGAATTCCTTCTTGTTAATTTTTAGCTGTCGTCATCAAACCAAGACTACTCAACCAATAGCAGGCGTTTTAGCTCAACTTAACCTGTGCTTGAGCAGACACTGTGTGTGTTTGACTATCTCACCTGTGTCCATCACAAGTAAGGGGTTTTTGATGCTCAAGGGTGTGTCGGTTAGAACACAGGAAAAGAGAATCCCATCATGACTTATATTAATAGTTGGCTGTTGTTAGGTTATTTAATAAGCAGCATATTTACAATTGAATCACCAAATGATACCAAAAGACTGACAAACTTATTCAAATTTAAAAAGCAAATGTGCCTAATCCGTTCCACAACAAACGCAAACTGGTCCTGCTCATGTACCTGCTACAACTGTAAAATATTTTTTTTACAACCAATACTTTTGTTTGTTTGTTTTTGTCTAAAACCAAGATTTTTAATTGGTCAATAGCTACTTTTTGACACAGTAAGTACATAATAATTAGACCACAGCAATGAACGTAACATGCATAATAAATATATTTTGTTTTATAAAGATTATTTTTTATGCCTTTTTTAAAGTTGTTTTTTTATCAAAATGGTTGCAGATTTATTTTCTACTTTGTTTTGGGCTATCTAACTTTTACCATGGTACCATGTGATTTTCATCTAAGAATGAATGTATGGAAATTGAAAAAGTATTGAATATTGGTAAAATATATGGGTTTAAACTGATTATAAGTACAGATGGTTTCGACTGGTCAGAGGATTGAATTAAAAGCAGAACAGGTAAAACATTAAACGTTTCAATGTAAAAAAAGAAGCCTAAGAAACCAAAGTGATGGTTTGGGTTGCTGAACAGAAAGTCCAACAAATATAAACCTGACCAAACATATGGCGGTCAAATTGTCTTCATATATTATGGCATTTGAGGATATAGACACACCAATCTTGTGTGTGCATGGTTTCAAGTTTTTTTGTATAGCGCTTTTCACATAACAGCTTTGCAGAAAATAACTGTGAAGAGTTCTATTATCAGCCAGAGATGAGTGTATATATATGTCCGTATGGCAGTCATATACAGCTGTAATGTAATGCATGTTATGTGGTTAGTATGTGGCTACAATCACAACTTGTGCATGCTATTATTGCAAGATAAGGATACTATTACAATATAAGGAGAATGGCAAACAGTATCAGTACCTCCAGTTAAAACTCAGTTCATCCATCATCTCCACACCTGGAGCTATAAACAGGCAAAGTCTTCTTGATAATATGCATTACCAGTCATTTACTGTAACTCCAGCATTTGTGTGTCAGGTACTGAACAGATACTCATCAGCGCCGTTGATTCCGGTAGCCCCATCCCCCATCCTGTCTATGTTGCCACAGCCCACATTCGTGCCCCAAACGGCAGCAGTGACAGGTGTTCGGGACTGCGTGAGATTGAGGGGTCTGCCGTACGATGCCAGCATCCAGGACATTTTGGTTTTCCTGGGGGAATACACTGCTGACATCAAACCACATGGAGTACATATGGTGCTTAACCAGCAGGTAAGGCGCTCAGACCATTTATGTCCTTATGAACTGTAGTCTACTACTAACCGTTGTTACTGACTTTGAATTCATATGGAAATAACCCAATATAATAAACACACCTATGTAGTTCAGAATGTGTTCTGTCAGAGAGGTTCCTCCCTTTGGCTCAACCAATCCATAAAAATGGGCGGTTAATCAATCAGTGCAGCAAGCTTCTGTCAGGACTTGCGTTTCTTCATTCCTTTGTAATGTGTTGCTGTCATGCCTTGGTTCACACAATATTTTAAAGCACGCTGAAGAGAACTAAACATGAGCACAGGATTTAAGATTCAATATTTACACCCAAACCAGGTTTCAAAGATAGAAACATAAAAAGCTGGCTTGCACATTTTCAGCTAGACACAAAGATTTTAATGATTCCGATTCCTCTATTTCCTTTACAGTTCAATTAACGATTCTTTTACACTACTTTCCAAAGGTCTGGGGTCAGTAAGATTTTTGAAAAAAAAATGTTTTTGAAAGATGATGTTTATGCTCACCAAGGCTGCATTTACAGTAGATACAGTAAAAACAGCAATCGTGTGAAATATTATTTCAATTTAAAAATAACATTTTAAAATGTAATTTATTCCTGTGATGGCAAAGCTGAATTATCGGCAGTCATTAATCCTGTCTTGAGTATCACATGATCCTTGAAATCATTCAAATATCCTGATTTGCTTCTCAAGAATCATAATTAATTATTATTAGTAGTAGTAATGGTGAAAATAGTTGAGCTGCGTAATATTTCTGTGGAAACCATGATTATATATTTCAGTATTCTTTAAAAGAACAGCATTTATTTTATAATTTTTTATAACAATGTAACAATATTCAACTTAACTTTTGGTCAATTTAATGCATCCTTGCTGAATAAAGGTATTAATTTCAAACAAACAAAAATTATATTTTTGAATGGAATATTTCATTGCAACATGATAAGATGATTTAAAACAATTGTTTGTTTTTTTATACACAGTCTCTTTTTAAAATGCTATCCAATTATATTGGATTAACTTTATATTAAACAACAATAATAAACAGATGAAAATGTGGTAATATATTTCATTCTTTTAATACTGAAAACTACATGTTTAACTACACATTGTTATTTGAACCACCAGTCAGCACTAACTGTAGTTTTATATGTTTCTGTTGGTTCATCAAAATAACCATAATTCATTAGTGTATTGGACTGTAGGACAAATCAAATCAAAGAACCAGTTAGAGTAATTTGTTTTCGGGAGATGAAATACACTGTTTTTTTGTAATTAAATAATTAAAAAGAATTGGCTCAAAAGAGTCTTTAATTGTTACACTGTTTAAACTACACTGTTCACACTGTCTATTTAGTGCTGAAGATTCAGTAACATATAACAAGTGCAGGAATCTAGTACAGTGAATATTCTAGAACAGTGTTTCAGAATATTTTTTATAATAAGAATAATTATAAGATCCTTATTATGAATAAGAACCAGTTTTCTGTTCCCAACCCTACTTTTAACTTGACACGACATCTTAAAAAACAGCCACTCCTGACAGAAGATGCTGAAAAGCAACAGCAGTGAGACATATTTAGTACAATGACCAACAATTGTGCACTTGTTTCATTCTTTTTAAAATAGAGTTTATGCATATGTTTGTGTGTTTGGTC
The DNA here is from genome assembly GCF_964197995.2 of Scardinius erythrophthalmus. Taxonomy (NCBI): domain Eukaryota; kingdom Metazoa; phylum Chordata; class Actinopteri; order Cypriniformes; family Leuciscidae; genus Scardinius; species Scardinius erythrophthalmus. Next base: position 16,832,164 of record NC_138236.1, read on the forward strand.
AGGGTCGTCCTTCGGGTGATGCTTTTATCCAGATGCGTTCAGCTGACCGGGCGTTCCTGGCGGCCCAGCGCTGCCACAAGCGCAGCATGAAGGAGCGTTACGTGGAGGTGTTTGCGTGCTCCGCTCAGGAGATGAACATCGTGCTCATGGGGGGGACGCTCAACAGGAGCGGCCTCTCGCCGCCACCATGTAAGTTACGACGTAAGTGCCGCTGGGCTCTGGGTCTGCTTCTCTCAGCTGTGTGTGCGGGTAGGTGGCGCTTCACGCCTTCCTGTTTTTTCCCCTTTCTCTCATTCATTCATTCACTTATTCATGCATTCATTTGGTGGGTGTCCTGTCCATATTTCCTGTCCAGACAGGAATGGGCATCAGGAGCAGTTGGAATCTGGTTGGGTGAAAGTTTTTTTTTTATTCAATTTAAATCTGATGAGTTTGTCAGATGCTTTTCCACAGCGTGGGAATGGAGGGCTTTGATTTTGGGGTGATTAAGTGCAATCTTTCTAAATCTAAACGTGCACAGAATTTCAATACACATCATAATGCCACCAATTGCACTTTCAAACGCATGGTGTGTCATGGAAAGGCACTTTCTGTTTGATTTAGTTTAGATTTCTTTCTTTCTTCGGTTCTTGTTCTGGATAGATTGTCAGCTCGGTAACTTTCCTATCCTAACAACCAACAGCAGCAAAATCCTCTGCACGCCACAGGTTGAGTCTGGTTAAAGGTGCCTGAACGCCTGTGGCTGTGTGCTGCTGTGTGTTGAAGGGTGGAGGGAACATACCTGACTTGTAGCTGAATAATAATGGCAGAGGTTGACAGTTTTGGGTTAAGGTTTGCTGCATGCTTTGTGTGAGATATTTTAATTAATAGAAATAATTTTCTAGCACCAAACTGGTATTTTTCAGATTCAGTGAGCAAAATATTTTGGCACATTTAATATTATAAAAAAAGAAACATAACCTTCACATGATAGATGGGATTTGTAATTGTACCTGCCACAGTAACTAAGAGACATGCTTAAATTGGATTGGATTTAGAGGCTGGTTCAGTGTAACAGGTTGAATCTAGGGTGGGATTTTGAAGTGGCTACTGCTGATTTGCACTGCATTGTTCATTGTTCGTATGTTGAAATTACTACATGAACCTCTGATGACAAACAATGAACAGGACTGGAAAGGAGTTTAAAGGTGTAAACCCCTCATTGTAACTGGCTTAGGGGCTTAGGTTCAGTCAGGACCACACCCTTTAATTGGTTGGAAAAAATACCTTAAATAATCACTAGGCAGTTTGCTTTTTTAGTCATAGTCATTGTCTTTTAATTCTTTAATTTTTTATTATTTAATTTTATATTATATTTTATTATTATTATTATTATTTAGTAATTATTTCAATTCATTCATTTTAGTCCTCTTTATTCTCACTAAAATGGTATACAAATTTGCCAACAAAAATAACATTTTTGACTGAAAAATAAAAAAGACTGAAATAATATAACAAAGTGACAATGTATTTTTAAATATTATTTAAGTTCATTTTATTCTCACTAATATAGCATAAAGCTGTGGGTTTCAAACTTTTTGACTCAAATAAAAATATTTCCGGTATTTTTCGAGCTTTTTTATTAACAAAAACTGTTAGTATTAATATATTTAATTAAATAACCATGATTTATTTGGTGATCCCTGAAGTTTCAAGATCTGTATGTTCTTCAGTAAAAACAATAATTATTAGAGAAAAAAGAGAAAGAAATGTGATTTCAGTTTACACCTAGATTTTTGTGTTTTTTGCATTTTAACTTTAGATTAGAGTTAGATTATTTTCAATATATTATTACGAATTTATTAATTAACCTACTTTTAAGTCATCCTGTGGGCCCCTTGGAGCTTTGCTGAGGCAAACCACTGGCATAAAGGTTGCGTTTGAGTGAGCAAAAGCAAATTAGTTCGG